>NC_058523.1:185524021-185865688 GCF_904849725.1 Hordeum vulgare subsp. vulgare | reverse complement strand
TATGTCGAAGCTTTGATATATATGTTGTCATCAATTACCCAAAGGGGGGAGATTGAAAGCACAACTTCTCCCTAAGGTGGTTTTGTTAATTAATAACAACATATGTGTCATTGATTTAATGATTCTATCTAGTATATTTCACGAAATGTTCAATGATGCATTTGCAAAGGATTGTGAAGAGAACCCCTAGATGCAAGGAACATATATTGGCAACAAGCTTGAAGATTCTAAATTTTATAATTTGTGAGAAATTACATTTGAGTCCATAAGAATGCCAATACTATTTAAAGGGGATGATGTGACTATGATGATCTGGTTGCTCAAGTGTTTAGAGTTAGCCACCAAAAATACTCATGAAATTCTCCTACAAATATTCTATCCAAACCATAAATATCCAAAATTCGATGCCAGCAACTTTATCCATTTGGCCTTACCAAGATTTACATCAGACAGATCCCATGCCAAACCCTAGAGTCTCGGTACCACAAATTTCCATTTCGGTGCAACCGGAATGAGTGCCCCCGGCACTGTTAACCAACTTCTTAAAATCAGAATTTCCGAGTTTTGAGAATCGGTCCCATCGACTTGAGGAAAGTGACAAAGCCAGCCAAAATCGGTACCGCCGAGATTCATATATCAATCTCACCGAAAAGACAAAAGTTGCCACATTTTGCACTATTCAGCGCCACCAAGTTTTACTTCTGTTTCACCGAGTTGGGCAATAATGTGTAATGGTTGGATTTTTGGAGATGCCTATATATACCCATCCACCACCTCTCATTCAGAGAGGAAGCACTCAGTTGAGATCCAGATATTTCATTCCTACCATATGAATCTTGATTTCTAGCCTCCCAAGTTTCTTTCCACCCAATCAATCTCTTTTACTCAAGGCAAATCTATGAGAGAGTGAATGAATGTTGAGGACACTATCTTTTGAAGCACAAGAGCAATGAGTTCATCATACTACCACAACTATTACCTATTGGAGAGTGTTGTCTCCTAGATTGGTTAGGTGTCGCTTGGGAGTCTCCTACTTCGTGGTGTGGTGTTGAACCAAGAAGTTTGTAAGGGCAAGGAGATCGCCTACTTTATGAAGATCTACCCCGAGTGAGGCTAGTTCTTCGTGGACGTAAGCTGTGATGGAATAGACAAAGTTGCTTCTCTATGGACCCTTCCTAGGTTGACCCTCCCTGGAAGCATGCGACCGTTATCCTGCATGAGTTGAAGTCGCCATCAACGTGGATGTACGATAGGACCACCTATCGGAACCATGCCAAAAATATCCGTGTAAATCTTTGAAGATTTTCCTATTTCTACCCTCTATTTACATGTGCATGTATTTACTTTATGCTCCTATACTCTTAGACTTGCATGTGTAGGGTGTGCTTGACTTGCTACAATTGCTAAAACTTTCCCATAACTAAAATTGGGAAAATGCTAAGTTTTTATTTGGTCAAGTAGTCTAATCACCCCCCTCTAGACACACTGTGGATCCTACAGCAATCCATGGCCGCCATGGCTCCCGGTGGGCAGGAGATCCTCCGAGATGGGATATCTCTCTCTGTTTCTCTTCTATTTTTTGCTTCTGTTTTTTGGCCCTTCGCCGAATCCTAAATATCTAGAGATCCGTAACTCTGATTGGAATAAAATATTGAGGGAAATTTTATCTAAAAATTATCTTTCTTGCGGCAAAAGTAGGGCCCCAACGGACTTAAGGGGAGGCACGAGCTAACATGGTGCGGCCTACCCCCTCGCCATGCCCTATTGCATGGTGGGCCCCTCGGGTACCTATTGCATTGATTCTACTTCCGAAAATTCTCATATATTCTAGAAAAAATCTCCATAAACTTTTATCGCGTTTGGCCTTTGTTCGATATGGAATTTCTGTGAAACAAAACACACACAAAAAACAGTAGATGGCATTAGGCACTCGAAAAGTAAGTTAGTCCCGTTAATAATATAAAATGTTGCCAAAAGTATATGAAATTTGTAGAATATTGGAATGACACAATAAAAAATTATAGATATGATGGAGACGTATAAACATCCCCAAGCATAATTCCAGCTCGTCCTCGAGTAGGTAAATGATGAAAAGATAATTTTTTATGTGGAATGCTACCTAACATAATCTTGAAAAATTTCTAACCATGGCATGAATATTAAGTTACAAGTGATTGAAGGCAATAGTCTATCATTTGACAAAAAGACATCCATACTTAGGTTCACTAGCAAACAATCATGTCCTTACAAAATAACAGTTCTAAAGACCACTCTCCCCACAAAATCATATAGCCTGTCATGCCTGGTTCTCCTAGCATAAAGTATAAATCATGTGCATCTCGGTGTCAAACCAAGCAATGAGATCGTACTTCTTAACGTGCTTTAGCTTTTTGTTACTGATTCAATACATGAGCATGAACTATGGACATAGCATATATGTGGAATAGAATATGGTGGTCAGTTTCAAAGGGGTGAAAGTGGAGAAGAAAGTCTTTCAGCAACTCAGCATATTAACACACTATGGATATGCCCATCGATAGATATCAATGCGAGGAGTAGGGATTGCAATGCAATGGATGCACTAGAGCTATATGTGTATGATAGCTCGACTGAAGCTAAGTGGGTGTGCATCCAACTTGCTTTCTCATGAAGACCTCGTGCATTTGAGGACGCCCGTCATCGGAATATATAAGACAGGTTCTATAATGAAAAATTCCCACTAGCATATGAAAGTGACAAAACAAGAGACTCTCTATATGAAAAACAAGGTGCGAGTTTGAGGCACAAGTATGGAAAAAGAGGTAGTAGCACCGTCCCTTCTCTTTTTTTTCTCATTATTATTTTTATCCTATTTTCCTTTTTTCGCTTCCTTTTTTTCTTTCTTTTTCTCCTTTTTTCCTTTTCTTTCCCTTTTTTCTTTTATTTTTTGTCCGAAGTCTCATCCCAACTTGTGGGGGAATTGTAGTTTCCATCATCCTTTCCTCACTGAGATAGTGCCCTAAATAATGAATAGTATACCACTTGTGTTTAATTACAACTCAATATAATAACTCAATGATGATATGATATGACTCTATATGAATGCCTCTGGCAATGTACGAAGATCTGCAATGATCTAGCATAGCAAACATATCAAACAGGCAAGCCATGGAAATATCATGCTAAATCTTACAATCATGGAAAGAAATATGACAATGCATGCTCAAGTCATGTATATGATGATGATGGAAGTTGCATGGCAATATATCTCGAAGCGGCTATGGAAATTCCATGATAGGTAGGTATGGTGGCCGTTTTGAGGAAGATATAAGGAGGTTTATGTGCGACGGAGTGTATCATGTCGCGGGGTTTGGATGCACCGGAGAAGTTTGCACCAATCCTCGAGGTGAGAATGGGAAATGCACGATACCGAACAAGCTAGCACATATGGGGTGGTGAGAGTGCGTACATCCACGGATTCACATTATCCATAAAGAACTCACATACTTATTGCAAGGTTTTATTAACTCTCTCGAAGCAAAGTACTACTCGCATTCTCCCAGGAGGAGGTTGCGAGGAGTTAACCATCACGCGCCCCCGATTATAACAACACAAATGATTTCGATCAAGGATAAATTATGCTCCTACTTCATCGCATAACTAGAGACTATACGTGCATGCTTCGGGAATCACAAACCTTAACATCAATATTCTTACTAGACCTCAGTCATTCGCTAGTACTCCACATATTATCATCTTAATATTGCAAAATTATTGTAGGGATCAAACATATCATATTCAGCAATCTACAAGTTTTATGTAGGATTTTATGACTAACCATGTAAACGACCAATTCCTGTTGACTCTCTAAATAGGTAGAAGTGAAGAATGAGAGATTAATTCTTTCTAAAAAAGACCACTCTCTAATAAATATAAGTGAAGCAAAATATAATTCTACGAATAACAATTTTATACATCTAGAGAAAAATGCATCCAACTTCAAATGGTATAAGTGAAGCATATGAAGCATTCTAAAAAGCCATACTCAAAAGATATAAGTGAAGTGCAAAGAGCATTCTATAAATCAACAATGGACTTTCCCATACCATCATGGCGCATTTCTAAAAGTAAAATAAATGTCACACAACACTCCAAGAATTTACGCATATCGTGTGAACAAAAAAAAACCTAGACATATCGATAATTGTTGAAGCAGAAAGATGGGATGCCTTCTGGGGCAAGCCCAAGATTAGATGCTTGAGTTTCCTTAAATATTTTATTGGGCTGCCTTGGGAATCCCCAAGCTTGAACTCTTGCTTCTCCTTATTATTCTCATATCAATACCTCCTCGATCTTTGAACACTTCATCCACACAAAACTTCATAGAACTTCTATTAGAAAGGTTAGTACATATAACATCAAATCCCATTATGTCCTGCCATAACATTATGGTATACTTGTAATCCAACATTACCTACTATATGCTATCACTATTCTATGGCTCCCAAGTCAATGGGGCTCAACAAGAACTCAAACATAAGCAGACAAAGCAACTATAACAACAATATGTGAAAATAGGACATTCTATGAAGATACAAATGAATACTACACTTCTGCAACTAGGAAAATTCTGAAAAATTAGGACGTGGTAAATAATTTATATAATAGTACTGTGTAAAAATTTCAAAAACTTTTGACGTCCAGTAAAATATGAAAAATTAAACACTACAACCAAAGTTTCTATTTTTACACAGCACATATCAAACAAGCAATATAAACATCCGCAAGGTAAATCTTGGCGGATTATTTTTATAATGCAATGGAGTTATACAAGGGTGTATTTATTTTGGTTGAAAAGTTTTCGTAATCAAGATTCACAAAGTTTCCATGGGCATGGACAAAGTTCAAGGCTAGCCCCCACTTCAATGGTGCTCGTCCTTCTCACTTTCACTTCTCATTTTAAAAATGTTTTAGGTTCCCCACTTTATTTTTTATTTTACATATTTTAAAATCACACAATGGAATAAAATGACTCTATAAAACTTTCGGGTTGTCTCGCTCGCAAAGTTTTTTTTGAAGCCATTAAGGTAGGCATATAGTGCTCAAGTAATTGATCCACCCGGATCCCAAGGTATATGAAACCCAATTTTAATTAAAAATGATTTGTATTCAAGTAGTGAGCACACAGTGGTATATACCATGTGAGAATGAAGTCTAAATCTCTTCCTATGCATTGGCATGTCATAAAATAACAATTCATTCACATCAAGTAAAGGCCAATACATAGCATAAGTAGTTTCTTATAATTTTATCATATTGGAAACATAGAGAGGTGAAGATTTAGTTCCTGTGTCATAATAATTGTAAGTAGTAGCAGAAAGCACAGGCATATTATATTCATCAAAATCATTATGGGTAATGGTAAAATGCAACTCATCAATATAATTTTTAATAAGTGAAAACTTCTCTGATATGGTGTAGTTGGGATAATTCAAAAGGATAATATGACTATCATGTGTGGGTGCAATAGGAACAATTTCATTCTTAAGGTAAGGAACTATAGCAAGTTCATCTACATAAGCATAATTCATATTGGCATCATGGCCACAAGCATAACAAGCATCAACTTCATCAAAAAGGGATATTTCAAACGAATACAAGGGATCATAGCAATCATCATAGCATTCATCCTTCGGTAAGCATGAAGGGAAATTAAACAATGTATGAGTTGAAGGGTTACCTCATTAGAAGGTGGGCACGGGTAGATAAGCCACTCTCCCTCCTTGTGTTCTTCACTCTCCTCCTCATCTTTTTCATCTATTGAGCTCACAATTTTAGCGATTTCTTTTTTCCATAGATTCCTGAAAAATATTAATCTCTTCCATGGCAGGAGACATTCTTTCAATAAATTCATTAATATCGGCATTGTATTCATAATTCTCATAGCAAAATTTAAGTATGACAAAAATTTCAGGTCTGTAAACAACATCATCATAGTTATCATACTTTTCAAAGAACAATTCAATTTCATAAGCACCCTTAAAAGCAACGAATTCTTCTATTTTTTCCACATCATAGTAATCATATATACCACTAGCATAAGAATGGAAGGTTTCATTATCACTAAATTCACATTGAAATGGAAGGTGTAGACCCTTAATTAAGAGCAACAAGTATAAGCAAATCTCAAGCATAAATTCCAAGCATACCAACATAACATTTTTATTTGATCCCATAAGGTTTCACTATTTGGGACAAGAGATTACCCCTAAGTAGTCGCATTGATCCAATGTGTCTCCCATTATCAAGTTGAATAGGGATTTCTCAGGATTATCAAAGTAGTATTTAATGTTTTTCACATAACCAACATCGAGGGTTTTAGGAGATTTCCCATCTCCATGAGAAGCAAGCACACCTAATTTTTTTTGTGTGTTTTGTGTTACATATCCATCAATAAAGATATAAAACAACTTATAACAAAAAATCACTTAGTGATAAATGATACAAGCACGCATGAGAATATCAACCACTACGCTATTGCTCCCCGGCAACAGCGTCGGAAAAAAGTCGTGATAACCCACAAGTGTAGGGGATCGTTTGAAGTCTTTTTTGATAAGTAAGAGTGTAGAACCCAAGAGGGATATAAAGGTAAGATTAATATTCTATCAAGTTCTATCGAACACCGATACAACTTTACGCACGCTAATGCTTACTTTACCTAGAACAAGTATGAAACTATTTTGCGGCAAGGAAACTAGAAATACTTAGTTGGTGTAGATGATAGTTTTCCAAGCTAGTAAAGAACAAGTAAATAAATGCTAGGGGCTGTTCTGATAAATATTAATTAAGTTAGTTTTTTATTAGAAAGATTTGTTGTAATGCAATAGAAAGATTGTCCATAGGCAATGGAATATAACACGATAGATACTTATCATATGCAATGCGGGAGAGGCATATGCTAACACACTTTCCGTACTTGGATCATATGCACTTATGATTGAACCACTAGCAAGCATCTACAACTAGAAATAATTAAGTAAACCCAACCATAGCATTAAATATCAAGTCTTCCTTACTCCCATATGCAAACAATCCCATTACTCGGGTGTAAGCTTCTGTCACTCTAGCCACCCACTATAAGTGAATCATGAACATATTTCAACCCCTCTAGCCGGATTCCCTCACATGTTCGTAGCATGGAGGGCACCTTAGCACATCACCATATCAACATACAACTCGTATCAATAACATCATACCACAGTTAACCCATAGGATAAAAGAAAACTACTCAAACATCATAGGATAGCCACACATCATTTGATAACAATACATAGCATTAAGCACCATGTTTAAGTCGATATTACAATGGGGAAGAGAGGTTTTACACCGCTGCCTATAGAGTGAGAGAGTTGGTTGTGATGGTTGTGAAGTTGTTAGTGTAGATTGTCGTCACGATCGTTGCCCCGTTGGCGCTCCGACGCTACTGGGAGACAGGGGAGACCCCCCTCCTTCTTACTTGGTATCCCCCTAGGTGGCAGGAGAGTTTCCCCTCTGGTACATGACCACGATGGCTCCGGAAGGGCAAGAGCCCCTATGATATTGGATCTATCTCCATGTTTCTCTTCTGTTTTCTCTTCTGTTTTCTGGCCCTTCACCATTTCTTAAATATCCGGAGACCCATAACTCCGATCTAGCTAAAATTTTGAGGGTATCTTTGTTGGAAAATTATTTTTCTTGCATAAAACTAGGAACCCAACCGACTTAAGAGGAAGGTGCGAACTAACATGGAGCGACCTACCCCTGTCCGCGCCCTGTAATGTGGTGGGCCCCTCAGGCATCATGTTGCATTTATTCTTGATTCTTCTTCCCAAAATTCACATGTATTGAAAAAACTATCTATAAATTTTTATCGCGTTTGGACTTCGTTTGATATGGAGTTTCTGTGAAATGAAAAACACACAAAAACAGGAATTAGCACTGGGCATGGATAAGTAAGTTAATCCCAAAAATAATATAAAATGTCACCAAAAGTATATCAAAGTTGTAGAATATATTCGCATGAAACAATAAAAAATTATAGATACAATAGAGACTTATCAATACCTTGTGTGGAGCTTTGTCATGACCTCAATATGATGTGTGAAATATATGAGAAGTTTTGGCTAAATTCAGCATACACACTCTTCATATATTGAACCATCCCCTATGAAGTTTCATGGTTTTGGGAGGGAGATCGACATGTTTTTAAGGAGAACCATATTTAGTTGGTCCTTTCCCCTCGATTTATTTTCTATGATCAACATACCCACTACAAGAACCATGTGCAAAATTTACATTTTTCCGGGCTCGTTTACTATATTTAGGCTTTTATGTACACTCTCTTGGCATTTACTACTTATAATTCAAGTTCTAACATTCTTACATGAAAATGTGCGAAAAAGGTTCAAAAAATCATAATCGTGACATTGAATAACTTTTCATGTATTCTACAGGAAATTAATAGAAATTTATAACATATGTGTGGGAAGAGGCGCTCTCATGTGGTCATTTATTGGATTTTTAATTATAGAAAAATGGAAAACATGCGTGAAAAGTATGATACCTTGTGTGGTGCTTTGGCATGACCTCAATATGATGTGTCAAATATTTGAGAAGGTTTGCCTAATGTCGTCAAACACACTCTTCATATATGGAATCATCACCTACGTAGTTTCGTGGTTTTGTGAGGGAAATTACCAAGTTGAAGGGGAACCCATATTTCCTTGGTCCTTGCTCCTTGATTTATTTTTATGAGTTGTCTACCCACTACAATGCACATTGTTCAAATTTGACATTGTTTCGAGCTTGTTTACTATATTTAGACTTTTATGTGCACTTTTTATGCACTTACTTTTTTATCAAGTACGAAAATTTTGTACATGAAAATGTGTTAAAACACGGTTTAGAAAATAACAATTGTGTCATTGAATAATTTTTCATCTTTCTATAGGAAACTAATGGAAACTTAAAGGACATGTGTAACAACCCGAAACTGACGCTCTAGAAGATTCCCCTTTTATTCTATTGTCACTGTGTTATTATTTTGTTTGTCGCATTCATCATCGCATCATTCGCATTGCATCGGCACTCCGTTGCCGTTTGTTTTCAAAACTTGCATCCGTCTGTAGTTGTCGATTCTCTCCGTTTTTGCCATTGACCGTTTTGAGACCAACCACACACACACGCGTGCGCCCGAGGCATCATTAAAATATAGCTTTGAAAGGTGTGTATAAAATCTTCTCGTATTGGGTTGAAACTTGGCATGTGGTCTTATTTTAATGTAGGTAGACCTCCTGCCAAATTTCGTCGCAATCGAAGTTCGTTTGATACCGTATTGTTGAATATATAGCAGCACTATAGCCGGTTCAATTATCAGATGTTTTTTGGTGTTTTAGAACATGTGTCATTGGCCACCATCTCCCTCTCATCTCAGCCCAACACCCACTCTATACAGCCCAATAACTCAGCTAGCTTAATCCCTTTGTTTCAGACTGCCCGATCACTATCCGACGGCCCGAAAACAGTGCAAAACCCCCGACCATAATCCTAGAGGTTATAAATAAGGTCAACCCTAAATTTTAGGTAGCTTGTCCCAATCCTCCCATCGCTATGCCGCCCTCTTCATTTCCACCTCGTGTTCAGCACCGAGCCAACCGGAGAGTCTCCTCCCAATTCCTAATCCATCCAACCAACAACCAAATCCCCCCCCCCGCGGCTCCTGTCTTCGTAGACCCCGCGCGCCAAGCGTAGCTCCTTGCTGCTTCACGCCTCCTCCTCTGTGGAGCCCATGGAAGCAGGAGCGTGTTCCTCACAAAGTAGGCGCATGAGGAGGCCCACAAGAGAGCCAGCTCCTAGAATTGAGCTTGATCTGGAGCATCTCCCCGCCCTGCCGCTCTGGAGGCCCTAGCAGATGGCCTTCCCACCCTGCACTGGAGCTCCGCCCTCACGGCCGTTGCAGGCGACCGGCGCCACCAGGACCAGCGTCATTCCCATCCCGCGGCCTTGCTCCTCGCCCCTGCTAGGTCTTTGAGCAGCATCTCGCTCGCCTCCTCATCAATGGCCGCCGCCGCCGTTTTGGTAGCTGTCCATGGAGGTCACCGCACCACCTAGCCGCATCCCTACTGTCCTGCTCCTCCTTCCCGTCTCACCTATTTTCTTTCTCTCTCACACAGGGACTTCGATAGCCAACCCCGCCATGGATGACCATGCCGCCGTGCAGCTCACCGTACGCCACCGATCTTCCACGGATCTGGCCGGCCCTAGCAAGATCCTCCCATTCCCGGCCTCCAGCAGCCCTGCGTGAACCAGACGCCGCGTCCCGCCACCCAACAACCTGCATCTGCAACATAGCTGCTCTGTTTTGTTTTGCAGTTTCGGCAGTTAAGCGCCATGGTATGCTTCAGGTGTCGCAATGATCCACCTTTTACCATAGTTCCAACCGTAGCGTAGAGGTCACATGTGCGTGCACACACCCGAGAGGTGCAGGGTTCAAGTCCCAGGCACCCTAGTTTTTCTCTTTTCTTTTTCTCGCGTGCACACATGTGCATCCTCGCGCACACATGGTTGAACTGCGTTTGAAATAGCCTTCAATACCAGCAATTGTGTGTAGCCGAGGTGTTTAGTGCATTCTTACTCCACCCAAGGGATGAGGGTTCGAAACCCATGCATCCCAATTTTACCATGTTTATTCTTCCTTTTGCACACACAGACGCACTAATTAGGGTTCGCGCGCCGAGGCACATCAATATTTTTTGCATGTATGTTGCATCCATGCCAGTTGATCTTGTGTTCTTTGTTGCTAGTCAACTCTAGCTCCCTTTTAGGTGAGCTATATATGTAAATCGACTAGGATGACGTGTAGTTCCATGTGAACCACTTTATTTTGTCGTTTAACCAACATAAAATGTGTTTAGGACAGATCTGGAAAGATTTCGACGTTAACGTGTGGGGTCGTTTCGGAAATGCTATATGTCGTTTCCGACCTCTAGATACCATTACTATCATTGCCATGCTAGTTGTTTCATTTCTATCGCTATGTCTCGATACCTACCACCTGTTAAATGCCAGCGTCTCAACATTGCCATGCAAACCTTTGGCCTTTCTACAACCCCGCAAACCACTGTTTGGCTATGTTACTGCTTGCTCAGCCTTTGACAGCATTGCTAGTTGCAGGTGCAATTGCTTTCCATGTGCCAACATGGGTTCCTTATTATATCACCATATTGTTGCTAATTAATTTAATGCACCTATATACTTGGTAAAAGGTGGAAGGCTTGGCCTTCTATCCTGGTGTTTTGTTCCACCTTTGCCGCCTTAGTTTTGGCTACCAGTGTTCTGTTCCATAAATGAGTGCTCCTAACATGCTTGGGGTTGTTATTGGGACCCCCTAGATTTTCGTTTTGGGATAAAACTCGCCTGGCAAGGACCAACATTGGTACTATATTTACCCAAAATAATAATACTAAAAAACATAGGGCGTCATGAACCCGAGGAGTAATTCAACATAACACAGGGGGCCAGTGCTGATGGTGCTGGTCCAAACTAGAGCCGTTTGTGTGGCCAAGCCGGGGTAACTCGGGAGATTTCTATCAGGCCATCGTACGCTGTGCTTATCCGTCGTGTCCTGAGAATAAGATACGCGGCTCCCATCGGGATCTTCGACACGCCGGGTGGCCTTGCTGGACTTGTTTTACCTTTCTCGAGCGTCTTGTGCGAGGGGTTCCGAGGATACTTTGGGCTATCCCGAGGTTGAGGTTATCCAATACGAACCCGAGGAGATCATGGGTTTTCCGTGACCGTGGTTATTCCAGCATAGCGTGTGGTAGTTTGTGATGGACTAGTTGGAGCACTCCTACAGGGTTAAATCTTTTGAAAAGCCGTCTCCGTGGTTATGTGGCAAACTTGGAAACTTTGTTTCACATCCAGTTCTACATAACTTGAAGTAAAATTAATTAAAACTTGCCAACTGTGTGTGTAAACATGACTGTCTCTTCTCATGAGTTGTGTATCCGGAAGAGGACACGGTGGGGTTATGTGTGACGTATGTATGTGTTCAGGATCATTCATTTGATCATCAGTAGTTCACGTACGTTTATGCGTAGATCATCCCCCTCTTTTATTCTTGTACTCGTAAGTTAGACACCTCAAATAAATGCTTAGTCGCTGGCTGAAGCCTCACCACTTAACCATACCTCACCCATCAATCTTTTATAGTCTTGATACCTTTGGAAATGAGATTGCTGAGTCCCTTTGGCTCACAGATTACTACAACACCAGTTGCAGGTACAGGTAAATCGATAGTCTGGCGTGAGCACGATGATTGTTCTATTTGGAGTTTCTTCTTCTTCTTCTTATTCTTCTTCTTCTTCTTCTTCTTCCATCAAGGATGGGTTCTAGGCCGGCAGTCTGGGCTAGCAAGGATGGGCGTCGATCTTTTTTTGCTTATTTTCGTCCGTAGTCGGACCCTGCTCTTCTACTTGGTGATTGTGTATGTTGATGTATTGATGTGATCTTGATGTAGCTTATGGCGAGTGTAAGCCAATTCCATATACTCATCTCCTCAGTACATGTACTTTTAACGTTATCCTTTCTTGCAAAACGACAAAATGTGCTTCTATCCCTGTCGAGGCCCTCATGCCAAAATAAGGATAGGATCGCATCTTCGGCGTTATAGTTGGTATCAGAGCAATACCGACCTAGGAGCCCCCTTGATTGATCGAACTTGGCTGAGTTGGATCTAGTGAAAAACTGCTTTGAGTCTAGTTATATATCAAAGAGTAGGATTCTTTCCCTCCTTTTCTATGCTCTGGTGAGGAATCTTGACGTAATAATTTTCATTCTACTCCTCTTCTCACTTAAAAAAAATTAGGATCACGTGGATATTTTTGGAATCTATATGATGTGTTGTGACGGTGTTCTGACTTGGTGCCTCCTACTGTGTTGATTTTGTTCCGGGGAATTGAGCTCCAGGGGATTCTTGAGCACATCGTTATCATTCAAGTTTCTAAGTATGTCAGGACGAAGGATGTTCAAAATTTCTTCAATACTAATAGTGGTGACATAAGCCCGGCATCCTAGTAGTGGTTTAGAAGTTCGGGGTTACTGCCATACTTAGTATTGTTGTGATTACGAGGGTGTGAGATAGATGAGATTTCGAGATCTCTGGTTGTGTGTTGACAGATGTGATACACTGGACGGGTAGTGTTATTGCTAGGAGTTGAGTGACGGATTATACTTCTTGTATCCGTGGACCCAATTGCATAACCAGAAAATTTCGGGACTTCTTAGGTGGGAATTCAAGTAGTTACTTATAGGACAATCTTCCAACAGATGAATTATGTGAGTTTGGGGTTCGACATATAGTGGATTCATTTGTTCACGGTCGTCTTATAGCGGTTCTCATTGTGTATTAAAGAGTCCTTGTAGCTTGCTACGACTTAGGGATGCTTCGTATGTCGTGTGCACTGCCTTGTACATGATGGCTACTGTAAGATAGAGCCCGTGTGAACCTTACCACAAAAATATCGGACAAAATCTCTATCATGAATTTGTTCTGGCTTGTTCCGTAAGCCTCATCCTTTGTTTTGTTGGAGTATGGTAATTCGATTTTCTTCGATTTCAAGTGGTGAATTCATATCTTTCCAAGAGGTGTTCTCATATTTCTATGAGAGCACTAATTAATTATGTTGCTCAATCAAGTTCTCTTATCAATTATTGTCAACCGGAGTTGTCATGTCAAAGTATTTTCCAACCGGAGTGCTTCTATTCAAGATAATTATATCTTCCCCAATATTTGCAAGATCAATTTCTCATTTATTTTTGAAGTTCTTCTCATCCATCCCAAGTTGTCTTTGTTTTTCCCACCCTCCTGCCCATTTCTTCAGTGATTTCATATCATCAAAGTGCCTTTCCTTCATTGATGCTTCCGATATCTTCTCTTCCATATCATATTCAGTGATCCATTGTGAAGATTCTCAGTAGTTCTAAGTTCACCATTTTTCATTCTTGTTCTCTTATCTGGTGGATTCAATTAAAGCTATGTGTTTTCATCATATACTTGTCATCCTTTAATTTCTTTTTCCATGTTGGTAATTCTTATCAAGTCTTTCTTGTTATTCATCCATCTCTGTTCTATCTGGAGTGCTGAAGATATCTCAGAAGTTTCTTGTTTTCAGTCCTTTCAATTATTTCGAGGGTCTCACCTCATCAAGTTTTCATTTATACCGGTGCAATATCTCTTTTCTAATCATTTTTTCAACGGTGTTTTCTTTTGAGTGGCCCATAACCCACAGGTTTTTCCCAGGATCGTATCTGGCTCTTGTAATCTTTCACAGAGATCTTTAATTCTTTTCAAGTCTGGCTTAAGTATGTATTCCATCATCATATCCCTTCTCCAATATCTATTCGAATTAATTTCCTTCGTTGGCTCAACATTTCTTTATTCATTATTCTAGAGTGTCTTAGTAATTCTTGATGATGCTTCTTGCCGTCATTCTCATCATTGAAGGTTGAAGAAGGGTTTCTCTTAAATCTTGGTCCATTCTTTTCAAGATTTTCCTCTCAGCTTCATGATATCTTCTCAATTGTTTCGAATCATGAGTAATTAATTCCATATATATCCGGTGCATTTCAGAATTGTTTTGTTTTCTTTATCCTCTGAAGGCCATCATTTCATAAGATTTCTTCGTTCTCAGCTTTCAGCTTTCATTCTTAAATTCTTCTCAATTGTGTCTCTTTGTTTGTCTCTCAATTATTCTGGTGCCTTGTTCAAGTTTCTTCTAGGTGGATCATGATCTCTTCATTCTCAAGTATATTCATTCATTCATGGTTGTATCATTCATTTCAATTCTTGTGGTGGTTCGTTCAAGATTTCCTCAAGTGTGTGCCTATCCCTCTCTCTCTCTCTCTCTCTCTCTTCAATTCTTTGCAAGAAGAATAAGAGGTATGCTAAACCCGTTGCTTGTCATCAATTTAAGATGATGAAGGGTAAGCATAACATAATTATTATTCTTGTGTCATCAAGTGATTTCAATTCTTCTTCCGGAGTGGCTCATGATTTCAGAATCTTGGATTCTAAGGTGTTTTTATCTTTTCTTTTTTCGGAGTTCCAATCTTTTCTCTAGTATCTTTGTATGGAGCCCCATCTAAATTTGTGCAAGGTCATACTCTTATTCTTTTCGACCTTCATATTTTGATCATTCTTTTGTATATGGAGGTTCCTCAGGGTGGTTCTTCAAAGTTTCAATTCTTTCCAAATGTAATTCTTCTCCCTTATCCTTTGAGGTGGTGTTCAGCATTCTTGTAAGTGGAGGAGCCTTGAAGAGAGTTATTTCAGGAATGTGATATTTAAACCCACGAATTCTTTGATCGTGGGATGTTTTCAATCCATGATTTCTTCATTGATTCTATCTTGGTTTAAATTTCTCCTAAAGCATTTCCTAATGGTTTTTTCTATTATGGTGATTATCATTGACCCAAGTTCCAAATGTATCCTTTTGGTCTAAGAAGTTGTGCATATCTTGTTGCTTCCGATTTATGTTTCTGTTAGTGGCTGGTTGTCACCTCATAATTTTGAGATGGTTTCCATAAGGCAACAACAAGCTTTTTCTTTTTGTTGTTGGTTTGCTAACAACTCCCTTCTATCCTTCTTGTGGGGTGTTTATCAAGTTCAATTGTGATAGAAGTGTCTTTTCTTCTATGTTATATTCTTTTCAATAATCTAGCTTCTATTCTTTTGCTCCGGAGGCTTTGTGATGTTGCTATTGTCAATCTATCATCTTGTTTTATGAAGATCATGATTTTCCTTGCTTGTCCATGTAAACAGAGTGTTTTTCCCTCTAAGTTATTTCCTTGCTATCAATTTAGTTAGTCTGTTATGAATCTTCTCAAGATCTTTCCATCTTATCAAATTTTGCCTGCATTTCCTACCGAAGTGCTGCCGAAATTTTGTTTGAATTCTTGCTTGTTTCTTATATCGTTCTTCATCTCTTTACAACCTTTAGGATCGTTGGTTTCACTCGTCTTTCACACAAGTGACTAAGTTTTACCTCTTCCTCTTTCTCTTCCTCTACCCCTTTCATTCTAAGGTCTCGGGGCGAGATCTCTTGTTAGTGTAGGAGAGTTGTAACAGCCCGAAACCGACGCTCCAGAAGATTCCCCTTTTATTCCGTTGTCGCCGTGTTATTATTTTGGTTGTTGTATTAATCATCGCATCATCCGCATTTTATCGGCACTTCGTTGTCGTTTGTTTTCAAAACTTGCATCCGTTCGTAGTTGCCGGTTCTCTCTGTTTTTATCGTTGACCGTTTTGAGACCAACCAGACACACACGTGCCCAAGCCATCATTAAAATCTTGTTTTCAAAGGTGTGTATAAAACATTCTTGGATTGGGTTGAAAGTTGGCGTGCGGTCTTATTTTGATGTAGGTAGACGGCCTGCCAAATTTTGTCGCAATCGGAGTTCGTTTGATACTCGTACCGTTGAATATATAGTGGCACTATAGACGGTTCAATTGTTGGAGTTTTTTGGTGTTTTAAAACACGTGTCACGGGCTACCGTCTCCCTCTCATCTCTGTTCAACACCCACTCTTCCTAGCCCAACAACCCACCTAACCTAACCCCTCCGTTTTGGACCGCTAGATCGCTATCCGACGGCCCAAAAACGGTGCAAACCCCCCTACCCAAATCCCACACGTTGTAAATAATGCCAACCCTAAATTTTAGGCACCTTGTCCCAATCCTCCCATCGCGCCGCCGCCCTCTTCATTTCCTCCTCGTGTTCGGCACTAAGCCAACCAGAGAGTCTCCTCCCGATTCCCAATCCATCCAACCAGCAGCCAAATCCCCCTGCGGCTCGTCTCTCCGTCGACCCCGCGCGCCAACCGTAGCTCCTTCCTGCTTCGCTCCTCCTCCTCTCTGTAGCCAATGGCAGCAGGAGCGTTCTCCTTGCAAAGCAGGCACACGAGGAGGCCCACAAGCGAGCCAGCTCCGGGAGCTGAGCTCGATCTCGAGCACCTCCCTGACGCGCCGCTCCGGAGACCCTCGCTGATGGCCATCCCACCCTCCACCGGAGGTCCGCCCTCGCGGCTGTTGCAGGCGACCGGAGCCACCAGGACCAGCTTCATGCCCGTCCCTGGCCTTGCTCCTCGCCCCTGCCAGGTCTATGAGCAGAAGCTCGGTCGCCTCCTCGTTGTTGGCCTCCGCTGCAATTTTGGCAGGTGTCCATGGAAATCACTTATAACCCACAAGTGTAGGGGATCGCAATAGCTTTCGCGGGTAAGTTAACCTAATCTATTGATTCAACACAAGTGGAGCCAAAGAATATTTATAAGCTTTAACAGTTGAGTTGTCAATTCAACCGCACCTAAAAGATACTTGCTTGACAACGAAATATTAGTAGCAACGGTGATATGGAGGTGATGATAGCAACGGAAATAATAGTGGCAAATCAATGAAAGTAAAACAGCGAAAGTAAAGCTACTTGTGACCAGCAGGATTAAAACACTTTAGGCTAAGGAGATGGATTGTTGATCATGGATGAGAGATATCATGTATTTAACTTGGGGCAAGGCACATAGAAAAGTAATGATCATCTAGGCATATATAAAACATTAGGCATGTATCCCGAGGTAGTCGTGCGTGCTTGCAATAAGAACTTGCACAACATCTTTGGTCCCCTTCACCTATAGCAGGGAATTACTCACACATGATGGGAGAAGCCATGGAAGGATGATGGAGTGGTGATGGTGATGACGATGGCGACGATTTCCCTCTTCGGAGGTCAAAACAGCCTCCAGATTAGCTCTCCCAAAGAAAACCGAGGGTGGCGGCGGCTCCGCGTCGAGAACTTGCAAAACGACTTCTGTTCTAGAATTTCCTCATCACGGGTAAAAATAGGAGCCAAAGTAGGGCACCAGAGGGGGTGGGCCCCACCCACGCGGCCTCCCGTGCGGCGAGGGGGCAGGCCATGCCAGCATGTCGCCTGGGGGCCCTATGGCTCCCCTCTAGCCTATCTACTGGCCCTTGGTCACTCCCGGTTCGTGGGTTTTCTCTATTTTTATGGGAATTTTCCGGGACGTCTAAATATCCATTTTCCTACACACAAGAAAACAATACAGGCAGCTCTGCTGAAAACAGCGTCAGTCCGGGTTAGTTTCATTCAAATCAATCAAGAATGAGGCCAAAACAATAGCAAAAGTGTTTGGAGAATTCGCTACGTTTGAGACGTATCAACTCCCCCAAGCTTAGCATATTGCTTGTCCTCAAGGAATTCAGTTCAATGAGCTGAACGCGACAAAGAAAACTTGACAAACTCTTTTGCTTCATCAGATATATATAAGCATGCACTACGAACAAGTCCAACAAGTATTGAAGTAATGCTACAAAGACAATGCACGAAGCAATCCTTCGATCATGTGAAGAGTTTCAAACAACTAGGAATGAATAATATGTAACTGAAAATCATAACGAGATCACAATGCACATGATTTGGATATATTAGAGTGGTATCTTGCTAGCCCCCACGAGTGAAGCAAAACATAAGTGCAGACGCTCCTTCGGAGTTTTTAAAGGTAGAATAAATACTTCAAAATAAGTAATATCACAATCATGCAGAAGACAATGTGGTGCTTTGGGACAATGCACATTACACTCAGAATGACAATTATGCTCTCTATAGTTGGTGCTTTTTATAAGAAGAGGACGACTCAACAGAAAAGTAAAATAGATAGGCCCTTTGTAGAGGGAAGCATTGATTTGCAGAGGTGCCAGAGCTTAAGCTTTAAAACCAAGATAAATCAAAAATTTGCTTGGTATGCTTTCATTGTCAACGTAACAACTAAAAGATCTCAATATCTTCCATGCTAAATACATTATAGGCGGTTCCCAAACAAAAAAGTAAAGTTTTAACTCGCCCTCCATGGGTACCGTCCATACAAAAAACAATCATGCGGGAGTTCTGTTTCATTAAATTTGATTTGACTCTCAGCATGGAACTAGACAACCCGGTTACCAGCCACTTTCTCGTGAATGATAGTGAATCAACACATATCTTGGGAATAACCTAGTTAGCACGGAAGATACTGATAGCCCCTAGTCGCTACATGAGCGATTAGGGCATACAAAACAAAATATTTATTTGAAAATTTAGAATACGACACATGCAAATTTACTTAGGACGGCACATAAATACCGCATATAGGTAGGTATGGTGGACTCATATGGCGCAACTGGTTTTAAGGATTTTGGATGCACAAGCAGTTAATCCGCTTAGTACACGTGAAGGCTAGCAAAAGACGGGGAAGCGACCAACTAGAGAGCAATAACGGTCATAATCATGCAGAGCGAAAAAGAAACATTGAATCGGGCATGAAAGCGATATAACTATTCTGGAATAAAAACATCGTCAAGGCTTGATAGACTTCTAGTCATAAACATGTGTAAGCATGTGACAAGTCAATCCAAAACCTCTTCGAAGGGAAATACCACTCTAATATGCCAAACAATGAACAATGCAATGCATGCTAAACATTTCAATAACACATTATGCACTCCAGCTATTGAGACTAGTCATAAAGAAAGCATGAACTACTGGGAAAGCATTGTAATCATAGCACTATGTCGCTACAAGCTGGTCTCTAGATCATAAGTACACGCATATGTACAAAAGTAGAAACAAATAGAGTTCGTACTGGCTTTCCTTGTTGCATTCCTTTCGTCGATCTTCGTCATTATTGCATCGTCACTTGCACAATCGAACATAGAAAGATATAATCAAGTGCAACTGCAACAATGGACGTGAGCTGAACTCTGCAAACAAAGCAAACTAAAGAGAGAAAATAAATCTTTTTGGGTTTTCCAAAGGTTAAACGAAAGCAAAAGAAAAGAGAAATCTTTTTGTTGTTTTTGCTTAGAAAGAACAAAAAAGAACAGGCAAAAACTCTGAAAAGACTTATAAAGGATACTACAGATGATACAATGAAAGGGGAGAAGGATACATACTCCCCCAAGCTTAGGCTTTTGGCCTTAGTTGAGCTTGGCTACTGCGGGCTCCAGGAGGTTCCTCCGGCTCTGGAGTGGTACCGGTGGCTCCAAGAATCATACGAAGCCTCGAGCGCATACACTCATGCCCGGCTGGCCTCCCAAGGAGAAGGCTCTTCTTCCTCGGGAAAAACCTCCTCCATGGGGTTGTGGAACTACTGCTAGATCACGAACTCATCCATCTCAATCGAGGTGAAAGACCACCCGTTCCTGCTAGTGTAATCAAACAAAAGTGGTGCAGGTGGATGGATCTCGCGAGTAGTAAGCTCGCCAAACCTCATAATATAAACAAGGTTACCAAACTCGGAAGTCCTAGTAACAAACTCATGCCTCTTCATAGCGGCAAGATCAAAGCTTATGAATGAAAAAGGCGTATCATCTGTGCGCACTGTGCGCCCGAGGTGCTCGAGGATAAGCATGGCATAAATGCCACAAAAGTGAGGCCCTTTGCCGCTATTAGTAACGAGGTGACGAGCAATCAAAGCACCAATATTCTACGTGTTATCACCTAAGAGGGCGGCTGCCAAGATAGCGAGATCCGGAGCCGAAATGTTGCTCGTGTTATCGTGTTATCACGAGCTAACACCCCTCGAGCAATATAGTATGCGGAATACCTGATGTGCGGAAACAAGATGCTGGAGGTCTCCCCCCGGTGAATTTCTCGCGGGTCCTTACTGCAAAGGGAAGCGAATAGGGATTTTAGCTCGTAGGGTTGAACGTTCATTTTGGTCGTCTTCCCGACATTCCGCACACCTATAATATCACAAAATTCTGCCAAAGACATGGTAAAGGCATCCTCATATAATTTGAATTCAATGATGGAAGTTTTATGATTATATCTAAACCAGTTGACAAAATAGTAGGTGAGTTTTTGATATTGTTGCAGACGTCGTGTTACAAGCTGTGTCAAACCTGCAGCTGCACATAGGTTATCAAACTCATCCTTAATACCTGCGGTCATAAGGAAATCTGAACACGGGTATGCCATGGCAGGTGTCGTGTCCGTCTCGTGGAACAACTCCGGTGGCATGATATCATCATTGAAACTTGTCCTCATAGTAGAGGAGGAAGCTGCAACTCGAGTTAGTCTATCAGTAGTCTCTTCTTCCCAAGCCATCCTTTTGCTTTTCCAAACAAGCTCATTTCTGAAATTTTTGGTTCAACACAAAAATGGAGGCTTAAGCAAAAATGAGTTGGAGCAAACTATTCTACCCACTTCCTTCATGTATAAGCTTGCATCAAAACATCACAAATAAATTTCTAAGCATGCTTGCAAGCTCATGTGAACAGCACCAAGAACTCCTAAATACTCACAAATAAGACCACCAATCAAAATTTGAATTGGAGGAGTGGAGGAGTCACATACCAGGGAGAAAATGCTCAAATTCTCAATGCAAATGATGGACTGTAGAGAGATATCGAAATTTGCCACCAAGAACAGCAAGAACTCGAGCTCCACGAGAAAATCGGGATTTTTGGAGTGAGAGAGAGAGAAGGGAGGAAGAAGTACCTGGAAAGGAGACCAGGTGGGCCTAGGAAACCTGTGGGCATGACCAGGGGGCAGGCCGTGCCAGCTGGCCGCCTGGACCAAGGGTGGTCCCCCTGGCTGGCTCCAGGTGCCCCTGTGTCTCTTTTTTGATGGAAATGTTTATTATAAATTTTCTAGAATTTTTCTCACAATTCACTTTTGAAAAAAATTCAAAATACTGAAAGCTGCAAAACTTCCAGTAAGCTCGAAACAATGGTTAAACATATGAAGCTTCAAAAACATAAAACTTTGGTACAACAAGGAGGATGAAAGATAAAGGAAATGAAAATATAACAAGCTTCTCTTCTTACTCATATAAAACATATTTGTTAGCAAGGTTGATCAAGTCTTACTACCAAATAGGTGTTATATTTGAGCAAAAAGTTTCACTTCTTATAAAGCAATCATGGTACCTTTATTTCAATGGATATTGTCCCCACCATAATGGTTTTGTATTTGTGGTGCACATGTAGAGGAGAATCCCACTCTCCAACCTTCTTGGTCTCAATATTCTCAATAGAACTAAGGTCATGCCTTTTATAAATCTTCTTCAGAAAATATATCCTGTGCTCCTTCTCATTAACATTGAAGGTCACCTTTCCTTTATTGCAATCAATAATAGCACCTGCAGTGTTAAGAAAAGGTCTACCAAGAATAATAGACATGCTCCCATCCTCGGGCATGTCAAGCACAACAAAGTCAGTAAGGATCAAGCAATTAGCAACTTCAACGGGAACATCCTCACAAATACCTACAGGAACGGCTGTTGACTTATCAGCCATTTGAAGAGAGATATCTGTAGGGATTAGTTTATTTAGACAAAGCCTTTTGTAGAGAGAAAAAGGCATAACACTCACTCCTGCACCAAGATCACATAAAGCAGTTCTGACATAATTATTTTTTATGGAGCAAGGAATAGTGGGAATACCTGGATCACCAAGCTTCTCAGGAATCTTGCTACTGAAAGAGTAATTAGCAAGCATAGTAGATATTGACTCATTAGGAACTTTTCTTTTATTAGTGACAATCTCTTTCATATACCTCGAGTATGAAGGCAACTTAATAGCATCGGTCAAAGGAATTTGTAGAAAAAGAGGTTTCATCCATTCACAATATTTATTGTAATACTCTTCTTATTTAGTTTTAAAATACTTACGTGTGAAGGGAATTGATTTTTGTACCCATGGTTCTCTTTCCTTCCCATGTTTTCTTGCAACAAAATCTTCTCTAGTATACCTCTTGTGCTTGTCGGGTGCTTCTTCTTATCGTATCTCAGGAGGATCAATCTTCTCATTGTCTTTATCAGGTTCAGCACCATCTTCGGTTTTAGCATCGGAAATAGATATACTATTAGTATCAACAATAGGTTCTTCATCAGTTATGGGATCATTGGAGGTTTCAGCTTCCTTATGTTTCTTCTTCTTCTTCGGGGAACTGATAGCACCTCCTTCGTGCAATTGAGAATCTTGCTCGATCCTCTTTGGATGCCCCTCCAGATAAAGGGGGTCCTGGGTATGTGTACCTCCTCGGGTCTTTATACCATAGGCATGCATATCAACTTGTTTGGCATTGTTAGCAAGCAAATCTTTTTGCACATTAGAAATTTGTTCAAGCTGAGTTTGAACCATATGGAAATGCTTAACAAGACCTTTAACATCATTAACAGATCTACTTAAAACATCAAGAAAACTTTTGATAGCAAGGGAATTCTCACGCAATTGGCTTTAAAGCCGCTCATTAAAGTGATTTTGCTTGACAATGAAATTATCAAGCTCATCTAAATATTGATCAGGAGGCTTACCATGAGGGGCGTCACTTGCATTGAATTCTAAAATAGAGTGTACCTCTACCATATGTGTGTGAGTGGTAGGCTCACATAATTTCTCAATAGGAGGTAGATTCTACACATCTTTAGTTTTAATACCTCTCTCTTTCATAGACTTCTTAGCTACTTGCATAACTTCTGGGCTCAATAAAAGCATACCTCTCTTCTTGGGTAATGGAGGTGGTTGAGGAACGGACCAATCATCATGATTCTTAGCTACCTTGCCCATTAATTCTTTGGCATCGTCTGGTGTTCTTCCCTTGAAAACACAACCATCACAATTATCCAGATAGGTTCTAGATTCATCGGTTAGACTAGCATAAAATATATCAAGCAATTCTTTCTTAGGGAATCCATGTACCGGTCTAGCCTTAAGCAAAGTGCAATACCTCCCCCAATATTTTGGGAGGTGCTCATCCTCCAACTGTTTAGAGTTATAAATTCTTTGTAAAGCTGCATGTTGCTTATCAGCAGGAAAAAAATTAGCAACAAAAGATTGAGCTAAATATTGAGGACTCTTAATGGAACCACATGGTAATGTATCATACCATGCTTTAGCATCTTCCTTCAAAGAGAAAGGAAGTAGCTTAGTAACATAATAATTTCTCTTCTTGTCCTCTGTAGTGAATAAGCCACCCAACTCAGTGAGTTTGGTAAGGTGTGCAATAGCATCGTAATCTTCTCTGCCATGAAAGGGGTCAGCTTCAACTGTGGATATAAGTGAAAGATCGACAGAGAAATCAAAATTAGCATCCTCAAGGCAAATAGGACATGAAGCAAATTTAGGATCAGGAGTGAACTTGTTCTTCAAAAAATGCTTTTCAATCGGCTTCTTAATAGAAACAGGGTCAGAGTCAGCACACTCTGTAAATTCCCTGCATAAATCATCATTAAGTTCAATATAATCATCATCAAGAATTCTTTCCTTGAGACCACTCAAGTCTGGGTAACGAAAAGATCTACCAATGGGGTAGCGTGTAACATGAAGTTCGATTCTAGACTGCTTAGTAGCCTTAGCAATCTAAGACTCAATAAAATAACCAAGTAACCCAGGCTCATCAATAGTAATGGAAGCATCATCAAAAGTAGGAGGCATAGTAACAGACTCGGTAGAAACATCATCTGATGGTGGTGAAGAAAACTTACTTATAACGGAAGGTGAATCAAGCATAGCGCTAGTGCTGAGAATAGTACCTTTTCTCGTAGTGGATGGTAAAATTGGAACCTTGGGGTCTCCTCTCTTACCCATAGTGAATAAATTGCAGCAACTAAAATAACTCCAAGTAGACTTGTAAATAAAGCTAAGGTCCCCAGCAACGGCGCCAGAAAATGGTCTTGATAACCCACAAGTGTAGGGGATCGCAACAGTTTTCATGGGTAAGTTAACCCAATTTATTGATTCGAGACAAGGGGAGCCAAACAATATTTATAAGCTTTAATAGTTGAGTTGTCAATTCAACCGCACGTGGAAGATACTTGCTTGGCAACGAAATATTAGTAGCAATGGTGATACGGAGGTGATGGTAGCAACGAAAATAATAGTGGCAAAGCAACGAAACTAAAACAACGAAGTAAAGCTACTTGTGACCAGCAGGATTAAAACACTGTAGGATAAGGAGATGGATGGTTGATCATGGATGATAGATATCATGTATATAACTTGGGGCAAGGCACATAGAAAAGTAATGATCATCTAGGCATATATCAAACATTAGGCATGTATCCCGAGGTAGTCGTGCGTGCTTGCAATAAGAACTTGCACAACATCTTTTGTCCTACCATCCCGCTATCAACGGGGCCAAACGGAACTTATGGAGATTAAGGTGCTCCTGTCAAAGAGCACCGGAACAAAGCATTAACAATCAATGGATACATGGAATCCTTAAACTATAGCCCATCCCCTTTGGTGTCCCAAGCTGTCACCATTGGGATCGCCGGTTTCGGACTATAATAGGTGCATACTACTCATAGATAGGATCTAGAACACAAATATATTCATGAAAACATAAGGTATTCGGATATGAAATCATGGCACTCGGGCCCAAAGTGACGAGCATTAAGAGTAACAAGTAGTAGCACAGATGATAAACACCGTAGTAGATGATAGGCAACATGCCCCCAACAATCTAACGAACTATTACATGATCTAACTCATCCAGTCTCTCCCATCCCCTTCACCTACAGCAGGGAAATACTCACACATGATGGGAGAAGCCCTAGAAGGATGATGGAGTGGTGATGGTGATGACGATGGCGACGATTTCCCCTCTCCGGAGGCCAAAACCGCCTCCAGATTAGCTCTCCCAAAGAAGAACCGAGGGTGGCGGCAGCTCCGCGTCAAGAACTTGCAAAACGACTTCTATTCTGGAATTTCCTCGTCACGGGTAAAAATAGGAGCCAAAGTAGGGCACCAGAGGGGGTGGGCCCCACCCAGGCGGCCTCCTGGTGCGCCCAGGGGGCAGGCCGCGCCAGCAGGTTGCCTGGGGGCCGTGTGGCTCCCCTCTGGCCCATCTTCTGGCCCATGGTCCCTCCCGGTGCATGGATTTTCTCTATTTTTATGGGAATTTTTGGGACATCTAAATATCCATTTTCCTGGACACAAGAAAACCATACAGGAAGCTCTGCTGAAAACAACGCCAGTCCGGGTTAGTTTCATTCAAATCATGCAAGAATGAGGCCAAAACAATAGCAAAAGTGTTTGGAAAATTCGATACGTTTGAGACATATCAGTCACCTTGCCGCCCAGCCGCATCCCCACCATCCTGCTCTTCCTTCCTGTCTCACCTCCTTTCTTTCTCTCTCTCACACGGACCTCCGCAACCAACCCCACCCTGGATGACCTTGCCACCGTGCAGCTCGCCGTACGCCGCCGATCTTCAATGGATTCAGCCGGCCCTAGCAATATCCTCCATTCCCGGCTTCCGTCAGCCCCGCTGGTAACGAGCCCTGCCTAAACCAGACGTGGCGTGGCACCGCCCAACAACCTGCATCCGCAACAGAGCTGCTCTGTTTCGTTTTGTAGTTTTGTTAGTTAAGCGCCATGTTATGCTTTAGGTTGTGCAAGGATCCACCTTTTACAATGGTTCCAACCGTAGTGTAGTCGGCACATGTGCGTGCACACATTCGAGAGGTGCAGGGTTCGAGTCCCACGCACCCCCAGTTTTTCTCTTTTCTTTTTCTAGCACGCACACATCTGCATCCTAGCGCACACATGGTTCAAATGCATTAAAATAGACTTCAACACCGACAATTGTGCTTAGCCGAGGTGGTTAGTGCATTCAGAGTCCACCCAAGGGATCCTGGGTTCGAAATCCATGCATCCCAATTTTTCCATGTTTATTTTTCCTTTCGCACACATACACACTGATCTAGGTTCGTGCGCCCAGCCACATCAATATGTTTTTGCATGCATGTTGCATCCATGCCATTTGATCTTGTGTTCTTCGTATCTAGTTAACCGTAGCTCCCTTTTAGGTGAGATATATATGTAAATCGACTAGGATGATGTGTAGTTTCACGTGAACAACTTTATTTTTTCGTTTCAGAAACATAAAATGTGTTTAGGACAGATTTCGACGTTAACGTGTGGGGTCATTTCGGAAATGCTATACATCGTTTCAGACCTCATTTGAAATGCCTAGATAGGTAGTTTATTTGTTCTTCACCCTTGCCATGTTTAAACAACATTTAATATTTCTATGTATCTAAACGGGAGTGAACTAAATAATTCGTATGTGAAGTTTCGTCAATATGCAACTCGTTGCATATTGAGCTTCACTTAATGTGTAGTGTTTGATTGTTGTGAATTGCTATGCCATGTCTTGCATAATTAAACCGATCATGCATCATATGTGTTGTGCATCATATCGTGCATGTGCCGTGGTAAATACCGTGTGTTGATTCTTGTTCCCAGTTTGCTTCTTCTCGTTAGAGTTCCGTAAGCGTGTCGGAATGTGAGGATCCGTTCGACTACGTCGGTTCGTCTGCTTCACGGATTCGTTCTTCTTACAAGCGGGATCACAGGCAAGATGATCATTTATCCAGATAACATTACTATCATTGCCATGCTAGTTGTTTCATTCCTATCACTATATCTTGCTGCCTACCACCTCTTAAATGTCAGCCTCTCAACATTTCCATGACAACCTTTAACCTTTCTACAACTCGGCAAACCACTGTTTGGCTATGTTACTGCTTGCTCAACCTTTGATAGCGTTGCTACTTGCAGGTGCACTTGTTTTCCATGTGCCAACATGGGTTCCTTGTTATATCACCATAGTATTGCTAATTAATTTAATGTACCTATATACTTGGTAAAAGGTGGAAGGCTTGGCCTTCTAGCCTAGTGTTTTGTTCCACCTTTTCCGCCTTAGTTTCGGCTACCGGTGTTATGTTCCCTAAAGGAGCGCTCCTAACATGCTTGGGGTTGTTATGGGGACCCCCTAGATTTTCGCTTTGTGATAAAACTCATCTGGCAAGGCCCAACATTGGTACTATATTTGCCCAACATAATAATACTGAAAAACATAGGACGTCATGAACCCGAGGAGTAATTCAACATAATACACGGGGGCTAGTGTTGATGGTGCTGGTCAAAACTAGAGCCGTTTGTCTGGCCAACACAGGGCAACTCGGGAGATTTCTATTAGGCCATCGTACGCCGTGCTTATCCGTCGTGTCCTGAGAACGAGATACGCGGCTCCTACCGGGATCATAGACACGCCAGGTGGCCTTGCTGGACTTGTTTTACCTTTCTCGAGCGTCTTGTGCAAGGGATTTCGAGGTTAGTTTGGGCTATCTCGAGGTTGTGGTTTTCCAGTAGGAACCCGAGGAGATCACAGTTTTTCCATCATCGAGCTTCTTCCGTCACAGTCTGTGGTAGTTTGTGATGGACTAGTTGGAGCACCCCTCGAGGGTTAAAATTTTGGTAAAGCCGTGCCCACGGTTATGTGGCAAACTTGGAAACTTTGTTTGACATTCGGTTGTAGATAACTGGAAGTAAACTTAATTAAAACTTGCCAACTGTGTGTGTAACTGTCACTGTCTCTTCTCGTGAGTTCTATATCCGGAAGAGGACACGATGGGGTTATGTATGACGTGAGTAGGTGTTCAAGATCATTCATTTGATCATTAGTAGTTCACGTACATTTATGCTTAGATCATCCCCCTCTTTTATTCTTGTACTCGTAAGTTAGCCACCTCAAATAAATGCTTAGTCGCTTGCTGCAGCCTCACCACTTAGCCATACCTCACCCATCAAGCTTTGCTAGTCTTGATACCTTTGGAAATGAGATTGATGAGTCCATGTGGCTCACAGATAACTACAACACCAGTTGTAGGTATAGGTAAAGCGATACTTTGACGTGAGCGCGATGATTGTTCTATTTGGAGTTTCTTCTTCTTCTTCTTCTTCTTCTTCTTCTTCTTCATCGATCTAGGATCGGTTCGAGGCTAACAGGCTGGGATAGCAAGGATGGACGTCGTTCTTTTGTCATTTGTTTTCATCCGTTGTCGGACCCTGCTCTTCTACTTGGTGATTGTGTATGCTAATGTATTGATGTGATCTTGATGTAGCTTGTGGCGAGTGTAAGCCAATTCCATATACTCATCTCTGCAGTACATGTACTTGTAACGATATCCATTCTTGCAAAACAACGAAATGCGCTTCTATCCCTGTCGAGGCCCTCGTGCCAAAATAAGGATAGGATCGCATGTTGGGCTTTACAATATGCATGGGAATAGGCACTCACATATGTGTCGTTTATTGGTTTTTTAACTCTAGAAAGATGGAACATGCCTCAAAAACACGATACCTAGCATGGTGTCGTTATATGACACCACTATATATGCTGTGGTAAATATTTGAACATCAAGCAAAGTATCATGTACTATCTGATATTACCAGTTTTCCAAAAATACAGTTTTAATCACAAACGGTTTCGTAATGAACCATTTGCAAAACGTTCGATGACACGAGAGAGAGAGAGAGAGAGAGAGAGAGAGAGAGAGAGAGAGAGAGAGAGAGAAAGAGATCAGCTCAATTTTAATGCCTAGTTTTGTATGCTAGCTTTTCCATCCCATAGTTAATTGCAGCGGGAGCTGGAGGTCCACTTAATTGCCTTGGCACTGTGGCCGTGTCTGGTCTATCGATGAGATCGCGTGTCTGGCAGCACACAACAATGACGACTCAGGTTCTCAACGACCGCTCAAGTTCTCGATGACCACACATGCTCTCACAACATGCATGCTTGCAAGCACAACGAGGGAACGCCATGGAGAAGTAGCCAGAGTGTAGATTGTGGCATCGTATAAATCAATATCGAGTGTTGTAAAACCCACCACACTATACGGCTTTTTTGCCAGGTCCCAAAGGTATATCCATGCGTCGATCATGCCACTCTATCGCACACTAACTAGTAAGGAAGAGATGACATCCCACTGCACCAAGTTCATCGCAGCTCACGACCGCACATTAACTGGTAAGAAGGTGGTGGCATCCTACCACGTCGAGTTCTTCCCCGCTCATGACCACACACAAACGTGGGCGGACTATGAAGATGTCTACGCCGAATGGGTGAAGGATGAAGCGGAGGCCAAAGCTGAACATGCCGAGCTGAAAAAGGAAAAAGCATGTACGAAAAGAGAGCCCAGCTGTGACAAGAAAGAAGCGGTAGCACACGTTGCTAAGGAGAGCTGGCCTGATATCCAGTCACGATGGGTTGCCTCCGACATGGCCAACAAGGATAACGATGGCCTCTAGCTAGCATGGCGTGATACTTGTGATTTGTCTTAGGTTTTCCGTGTAGAGGAACGGGTGATGCATCACAATATAGATAAGTATTTCCCTCAATATAGAACTAAGATTTATCTTACTAATAGGAGTAACAACCAATCCCTATCTTCAGCGACTACACACAAAGGTGTAAACACTTGCACCCAATGCGGGCAAGAGGGTTGTCAATCCCCTAGGACTCGTTATTTGCAAGCAAGTAAAGTCTGTAAATGATAGTTGTAAATTGCAAAGTAAATAAAAACTAAATAAAGGCAGCGAGGTAATTGTAGAATTTCTAAACTTATAAGCGAATAGGCCTGGGGGTACAGTGGGAGATGCATGTTTTCCCTAATGAGAAGTGCACCCTTTTTCCTAATGGCATCTCTCATGTAGTAGGCATACGGTGGGTAGACAACTTACTGTTGGGCAACTGATAGAAAAGTGCATAGTTATGTGATATTCATGTCAGTGATCATGTATATATAGGCATCACGCCCATAAGAAAATAGGTCAACTTATGGCGGCACCTATTACTATTACTCCACCCATCGAGCGCTCTCGAGCATGCATCTAGAGTATTAAGTAAAACAGAGTAATGCTTGGAGAACAATGACATGACGTAGAGAAAGAGAACTCAATCGATATGAATTAACCCCATTGTTTTATCCTTAGTGGAAAAAATACAAAGATGGATATAGAAACCCATCGGATTGAACCCACTACAATGCACCTCTCTCACTGAAGAAAGATCAATCTACTTTGTCAAAGCAAATCAATAGAATAGAGAGAGTTACGAAGCTATAATAATCATGCAAATTAGAATCATAGTAGAATTCAAAGAAGACTCAAATCTATATCATGAATAATCTAAACATAAACCCACAATTCATAGGATTCCGACAAAGGGACCACATGAAATAATTATACCGGGTAGATCTAAGCGAAGATACGATGATCATTGTATTGAAGATCAAGAGAAAGAGATATAGTCATCTAAGTACTAAATACGAACCCATAGGTTTGTGGTGAACTACGCACAGATCACCATAGGAGCAGCAAGGTTGATGTAGAGGCCCTCCGTGATTGATCCCCCTGTGGTAGGGCACCAAAAAAGGGCTCTAGATGGGCACACGACGGAACATAGACTTGCGATGGCGGAAAAAGTGTATCAGGAAGCTCTCCTAGAGTTTTGGGATATTTTAGAATTTATAGGCGAGAAAGGGACGTTGACGGGCACCTAAGGTGGGTATCATGCATCAGGGGCGACCACCCATTGGGCACGCCCTGTTGTGTGATCCTCCCCTAGTGCAACATTTGGTCTCCTCTCGAAGCTTCCAGGTCTTCTTTTGGTCGAGAAAAAATATTGAAAAGTTTCGTGGCAATTGGACTTCGTTTGGTAGTGTAAACCTAAAAATCCAAAAACATGTAGAAAATAAAAACTAGCACGAGGCACTGCGTTAATAGTTTAGTGCTCAAAAATAATATTAATTGGTATATAAACACCCTACAAGCATCCTAGAATGATAATATGATAGCAGGTAACAATAAAAAATTATAGATACGTTGGAGACGTATCAGCATCCCCAAGCTTAATTCCTACTCGTCCTCGAGTACGTAAATGATAAAAGAATAATTTTTGATGTGACATGCTACCCAACATATAATCTATTGCAGGTTTTATCATTGAGAAACGATGAATTAATAGTCATAAACATAGTAATATTCATAAACATAAGCAACTTAATCATCAAGTTTCAAAGTATATGATCCTTGAAGAACGTTTATGCCCTATTCATTTTATCATATTAGCATAGCATGGCTCTATTTTTACCACATAAATACAAATGTTAAGCACCACAGTGTGAAGTCACGCAATTGGATCATACTATTTAACACGCTTTAGCTTTTTATTACTCACTCAATATATGTGTAACATCCCAAAATTATAAATTTTGGAATGTTAATATAATTATTAGATTGAGAGTTTGTTTGTTTGAGTGATTGAAACTTGAGTGGAATTTGAAACTTTTTTAAAACTTTTGAATGAGAGGGAATAAAATGACTTTCCCATTTTCTTTTGAATTCAAATTCATCCATTTAAAATCAGTGAGAGAAGTTAACATGACTTCTTCAACTATAAAGAATTTGAATGAATGTGGCATTTGATTTTTTTTCCTTTGGTTTTTGATTTGAAGTTTATTTTTGGCACAAGATTTCAACCACAATTTTTTTTCCTCACAATATAGTTGCCAAGCAAGAAAGAGAGTAGGTAACATGACACCCCCCAAAAAAAGAAAAGTCACAAGAAAAATAGTGCCAAAAATTTAAAGACAAAATTTAGATTTTATTGAATTTTTTTAAAAATAAATTTTTATAAAGTTTTTATTTTGTGAAAAATAAAATGTTCATGTTGTACGAAATTTTATTCTGAAAATTTTGATATATAAAATGTTCTTTCTTTTTCATTTATACGTTTTTCTTCTTTGTTTAAAAAAAAATTGTCCAATCGCAAAAAAAAAAACAAATTTGAAAAAAAAAACTCATGATGCCAAACATCCCAGCCAGCACGTGTGCATGCGCTGTGTGCGCGGCCGGCCGATTCCTTTGGCCCATGAGGCACATTTTTACTTCTTTTTTTAGTTTCCCTACATTACGTATATATTTAGTCCCACATCACCTACCTATGGACCATTAAACCTTCTTTCCACCTATAAATATAGACCCATAGGAGCATCCAAAAAATCATATATTTCGGGTTAAGTCAATCTTTTGGTTTGACTAGATTTATTAAATTAAAATATTCTTTTTTCTCTTCGGCGGGATTTCTCGAAGTTGTCTCCTCATTGGAATTAATTCTTACTCTGCATTCTGAAGGTATTTCTCTTCGTATTTTTTATACTTCCGTAGTTTATTATTTCTAAACTAATATTCCTACACTAGAATACGGTAGAGTAATCAGATATATTAATTAGTATTCGTATTTACACATTAGTACTAGAACTCTTTTAGACATAGCACTTTTCTTCCGTAAAACAGCTTGGCCCTGATTTTTCAAATAGCCATAACTTTTTACTCGTTTATCCGCATTAGATGAAACCAACGCCTAGAGTTTCGTCTTGATCCCACCTATCCGGGGAACCTATCATATCAATTTTTTGAAATTTTCAAATTTCGAAATTTGTTCACACTCATATTCAAACTTCTTTTGATCATATCTTTTTATCCGTAGCTCCGTTTTAGATGAATCCAATTGCGTCGGATTCGTATCAAAGTAATCTTCCCGTATGTATCATTACTTTTAACTTTTCAACTTATAATTTTGATCAAATCAGATTTACCTATTAGTGCCCAAAAGTGTTCACATTGTTCTAAGCCGATTCAATGTTATATTAAAGTATTTGTATCTTTTGATCCGCTATTTCAAATCTAGTAATTCTTTTTTCTACACGCTCATATTGATCTCCTATATCCAGTACATCATTAGTTTCGACCTTTGAACCTTACAAATTTGAGCGATTCAAATTTGTATTCGAACATTCATTTGATCTTATCTTGCAAATCGTACCACCTTTTCAATTGATTCCTTTTACCCCTAAACACTCATGTCATATATTTTTGTACGTAACCATCGTACTTCAATTCAACTTCTCTTGACCTTTTGAATGCAAATTCAATTCATACTTCAATTCGCTATAACTTGCGTTGTAGTGCTCCATTTCAAAAAATTCTTTCTACAAATAAATTTGTATGTCTTATACTATTTGTCAAATAACATTCATGTTGTTCTCCCAATATTTTTGATCATCTCCCATATTGTATGCAAGTAGAGCTTATATAGCAATAGTTCATCGTCCATTAACTCTTTTAATCTCATTCATGCACCTTCACTTTACAACACACTTAGGACCTTTTTATTAAACCTTACTACGTTGTTATTTTGCACCAAGACATGCTTTGTTCTTATGTTCTCTTGGTTCTTCCTTTTTGGCATGAATGTTTATTGAATGCTATTCATTTACGATAGATTGCTCGGAGTGTGGCGAGTAGAATTATCAGGATTTTGAGAGCGACTGTCTTCATCAAGTAATACCAGGCAAGTCATTTTGATCATACTATCACCTATGTTTTATGCATCGTAGTTCTACCATCCTATGCCCAATTGCATGCTGAGTAGGTACTTGGAAATTATGGTTACATAATGTAGTATCATGTGGTAGGCCCCCAACAATCCGGTTACTTGGCCCGGGACGACAAATTTCATATTGCTATGCTTGAGTAGACGGGATTCTGGTTGAGAGTTTACCACGAGTGATGCGAGAATAATTTAATAACCAAGACCGGTTAAGTCAATACTTTTCAAGACCTCGTGATGCAATGCAACTCTGGGTGAAGGACGGTTGATCGGCTCCCTAGAGAACCCAGTGGATGACCCGGGATGCTGGAGAGGCCATGACATCCTGCAGAAAGCTTCACCCAGGCTCAAAGAGACGGACGGATATTTTCAAGACCCAAGGCTTATCTGCATAGCCACAAATCATTATGGGCTTTGGCTTGGTTGGACAACACGGCGACTCTGGACAGGCGGTGCTAGCAGATGTAGACGAACGGTAGGAATGGATGGGCACCGACAGGGATTCAGAGGGACCCGTTGAAAGACCATGTTTTGATCATCCGGTCTTCAAACACCCTGAAGTGCGAGGACATACTCGGAGGCGATCAAATCTTGTGGGGAACGTGTGCAAAACTCTGCAGAGTACTCAAACCTAATCGATTAGCCGTGTCCACGGTCATGGACAACTGGAGCCAAAGGAACTGAAGTTATCTGAAACTCTCATCACAAATAATAATATTGATGTGGGTATTATTGACAACATGGGTACGAGAATTGGTTGGTGGAACCATCTCGTTAACAACCAACAATGTAGTAACATTTTGCTTTTAGCCCTCTCTTGATGTAGGAGAAAACTTGCTTTTCGCTAAAAACTTATAGCCCCACCTACCATATATGCATATAGTATAGATGATTATTTTTCACCCCTCTCTTATGTGACTTGCCGGCATATTCATTATGCTGACCTACATGGCTGCAACGTCTTATGTTGCAGATATTTTTCTTCGACGAGTAACAGTACGATTCAGGGTTACGGTCTACACTCCACTTGCCGTTGGTGTTTATTGGGACTCCACTCCCTTGACTGCTTCCGCTGAGATATTTAAGGTATATATCACTACTACGCTATTTACATGTGATTGCACTTTGATATATACATTGATGTACTGTGTGTGCGAGCATACTGATCCAGGGATGGCACAGAAACACAGAGGCTTGACTCGTCTTGAGTCGGGTCGCTACAGAAATGGTATCAGAGCACATGTTGTCTGTAGGACGTGACCCTAGAAACTGGAAATTTCTTAGGAAAGGATCTCTCAAAATTTCTATTTTTCAAGAACACCTTTTACTTCTCATCTCATCTGATTTTATCAAACGTTCTCTCTCTCCTCAAATAGTTAGACAATGCCCTTTCCCCTTTGACCACGTGAAGGATCAACCGACTCCCACTTCAAAGTAAAGAGGATTTCACCACACGTTTGAAGAATTGAAGCTACACTAACAGTAGACTCTCAAGACCCGAAGAACTCGAAGACCCTCAAGTGTTCGAATAATTATATGACCATTAGAAGTCCAAACCCCTTTTATGTACCCACGTTAGATACGATGATTTGTGAGCCGTCATTGGTGTGTGTTTTTCGACGGCCACAAATAAAACCTATTCTCAAAAATATTGTTTGTATTGTGTGTATCTCCCTCCCTCTCTTACCCGTCTCACCCCCAAAACCTCAACCCTACCAGATGGAGTATGAAGCTAGACTTGTAGTCTCTGGACCAATGACCCAGCTGGAGGCTGAAATATGGATTCAGAACAGGGAGAACCACTTTGGGAGCAACTTGATCTCAAGGAAGTATGAAGTGGAACACGCTCTTCAGTACTTTACCCAAAGTGCTGCTATCTGATGGAAAATGCATCATGCCATACAAGGATTTAGTAGAGCAGAAACTTGGGACGAATTCAAGAAGACTCTGTTAAGATCCCGTCTTATTCAGAAGTGTTATGATAATCCGAAGAAGAAGACTTGTGCATGCAAGATCTGTGGAGAAATAGGACACACCCAGGAGGAACACAAGGATGGATGCACTCATTGTGAAGAAAATCACCCAGCGGAGGAATGCCCAACTAGTCAGGTGACTTGTTTCTTGTGTGAAGGAACCACCCACTACCCAGCGGCGTGTCACATTTACCCCAAGTATGCCTGAAACCCACAGACCCCGGGACTAACAAGGATCAAGTACTAACTTTTTGGAGAAGGAAACTTGTATCAGCAAACGTTTTCTTAGGAGCATACGACAACCAGAGAGTGGTGAAGAAACGATAGATGTTTTGTTCAGCTTGCAGAACCAATGGTTTATCCGAACTTCATTCGTGGACAAGAGAAACTCTGCAATGCTTGTGAGGATGCCCAAGTGTTAGAATACGAGATTCACTAAACCTTATATAAGGTAATGATTTCAGTGCGACATGGTTTGGCCACCATGACGACTTACTATTATCATTCTCTTGCTATTCGGAATGGTATATCCGAGAGACTTACCCATAGTGAGAGATGACGTTCTTTGAAGCTTTTGTTTAAGCCTTAGAATGGTATGATGAAAGCCCCATGTACATGGCATTTGTTGTCACGCGTAGGAAATTTTACGGTGAGAATGAAGAAAAGACCCCTCTCTCTGCAGGATAACCAAAAATGGTAGACCACCATGACAATCATCGATAGGTTATTTAGTATTAATCACGAAACTGTCAGTTAAGAAGGCCCAGTAAAGGAAGAAGCTTATATCAACAGAAGGACCCTCGTTTTAATGGAAGTGTTATGAATATAGCGGAAGATATGAAGACTGTGAGGAGTCAGATGCCAAAACCCCAGAGGATAGTTAACATCTTAAGGGACCAGTAACACTCATTTTAAGTGTGGTAGCACCCCACTTTGTAGGAGATTGGATTTGTTAGAAGACCTCCGAAATCTAAACCTTTCTTTCTAGCCTCTTCGAATCTCGCGGACGAGATTCATTTTAAGTGTGGTAGTTTGTAACATCCCAAAATTATAAATTTTGAAATGTTAATATAATTATTAGATTGAGAGTTTGTTTGTTTGAGTGATTGAAACTTGAGTGAAATTTAAACTTTTTTAAAACTTTTGAATGAGAGGGAATAAAATGACTTTCTCATTTTCTTTTGAATTCAAATTCATCCATTTAAAATCAGTGAGAGAAGTTAACATGACTTCTTCAACTATAAAGAATTTGAATGAATGTGGCATTTGATTTTTTTTCCTTTGGTTTTTGATTTGAATTTTATTTTTGGCACAAGATTTCAACCACAATTTTTTTCCTGACAATATACTTGCCAAGCAAGAAAGAGAGGAGGTAACATGACACCCCCCAAAAAACAGAAAAGTCAGAAGAAAAATAGTGCCAAAAATTTAAAGACAAAATTTGGATTTTATTGAATTTTTTAAAAAATAAAGTTTTATAAAGTTTTTATTTTGTGAAAAATAAAATGTTCATGTTGTACGAAATTTTATTATGAAAATTTTGATATATAATATGTCTATATAAAATGTTCTTTCTTTTTCATTTATACGTTTTTATTCGTTGTTTAAAAAAAATTGTTCGATCGCAAAAAAAGAAAAAACTCATGATGCCAAACATCCCAGCCAGCAGGTGTGCATGCGCTCTGTGCGCGGCCGACCGATTCCTTTGGCCCATGAGGCACATTTTTACTTCTTTTTTCTAGTTTCCCTACATTACGTATATATTTAGTCCCACATCGCCTACCTATGGACCATTAAACCTTCTTTCCACCTATAAATATAGACCCATAGGAGCATCCAAAAAATCATATATTTCGGGTTAAGTCAATCTTTTGGTTTGACTAGATTTATTAAATTAAAATATTCTTTTCTCTTCGGCGGGATTTCTCGAAGTCGTCTCCTCATTGGAATTAATTCTTACTCTGCATTCTGAAGGTATTTCTCTTCGTATTTTTTTATACTTCCGTAGTTTATTATTTCTAGACTAGTATTCCATACACTAGTATACGGTAGAGTAATTAGATATATTAATTAGTATTCGTATTTACACATTAGTACTAGAATTCTTTTAGACATAGCACTTTTCTTCCGTAAAACAGCTTGGCCCTGATTTTTCAAATAACCATAACTTTTTACTCGTTTATCCGAATTAGATGAAACCAACGCCTAGAGTTTCGTCTTTGATCCCACCTATCCGGTGAACCTATCATATCAATTTTTTGAAATTTTCAAATTTCGAAATTTGTTCACACTCATATTCAAACTTCTTTTGATCATATATTTTTATCCGTAGCTCCATATTAGATGAATCCAATTGCGTCGGATTCGTATCAAAGTAATCTTCCCGTTTGTATCATTACTTTTAACTTTTCAACTTATAATTTTGATCAAATCAGATTTACCTATTAGTGCCCAAAAGTGTTAACATCGTTCTAAGCCGATTCAATGTTATATTAAAGTATTTGTATCTTTTGATCCGCTATTTCAAATCTAGTAATTCTTTTTTCTACACGCTCATATTGATCTCCTATATCCAGTACATCATTAGTTTCGACCTTTGAACCTTACAAATTTGAGCGATTCAAATTTGTATTTGAACATTCATTTGATCTTATCTTGCAAATCGTACCACCTTTTCAATTGATTCCTTTTACCCCTAAACACTCATGTCATATATTTTTGTACGTAACCATCGTACTTCAGTTCAACTTCTCTTGACCTTTTGAATGCAAATTCAATTCATACTTCAATTCGCTATAACTTGCGTTGTAGTGCTCCATTTCAAAAAATTCTTTCTACAAATAAATTTGTATGTCTTATACTATTTGTCAAATAACATTCATGTTGTTCTCCCAATATTTTTGATCATCTCCCATATTGTATGCAAGTCGAGCTTATATAGCAAAAGTTCATCGTCCATGAACTCTTTTAATCTCATTCATGCACCTTCACTTTACAACACACTTAGGACCTTTTTATTAAACCTTAGTACGTTGTTATTTTGCACCAAGACATGCTTTGTTCTTATGTTCTCTTGGTTCTTCCTTTTTGGCATGAATGTTTATTGAATGCTATTCATTTACGATAGATTGCTCGGAGTGTGGCGAGTAGAATTATCAGGATTTTGAGAGCGACTGTCTTCATCAAGTAATACCAGGCAAGTCATTTTGATCATACTATCACCTATGTTTTATGCATCGTAGTTCTACCATCCTATGCCCAATTGCATGCTGAGTAGGTACTTGGAAATTATGGTTACATAATGTAGTATCATGTGGTAGGCCCCCAACAACCCCGTTACTTGGCCTGGGACGACAAATTTCATATTGCTATGCTTGAGTAGACGGGATTCTGGTTGAGAGTTTACCACGAGTGATGCGAGAATAATTTAATAACCAAGACCGGTTAAGTCAAGACTTTTCAAGACCTCGTGATGCAATGCAACTCTGGGTGAAGGACGGTTGATCGGCTCCCTGGAGAACCCAGTGGATGACCCGGGATGTTGGAGAGGCCATGACATCCTGCAGAAAGCTTCACCCAGGCTCAAAGAGACGGACGGATATTTTCAAGACCCAAGGCTTATCTGCATAGCCACAAATCATTATGGGCTTTGGCTTGGTTGGACAACGCGGCGACTCTGGACAGGCGGTGCTAGCAGATGTAGACGAAGGGTAGGAATGGATGGACACTGACAGGGATTCAGAGGGACCCGTTGAAAGACCATGTTTTGATCATCCGGTCTTCAAACACCCTGAAGTGCGAGGACATACTCGGAGGCGATCAAATCTTGTGGGGAACGTGTGCAAAACTCTGCAGAGTACTCAAACCTAATCGATTAGCCGTGTCCACGGTCATGGACAACTTGAGCCAAAGGAACTGAAGTTATCTGAAACTCTCAACACAAATAATAATATTGATGTGGGTATTATTGACAACATGGGTACGAGAATTGGTTGGTGGAACCATCTCTTTAACAACCAACAATGTAGTAACATTTTGCTTTTAGCCCTCTCTTGATGTAGGAGAAAACTTGCTTTTCGCTAAAAACTTATAGCCCCACCTACCATATATGCATATAGTATAGATGATTACTTTTCACCCCTCTCTTATGTGACTTGCCGGCATATTCAATATGCTGACCTACACGGCTGCAACGTCTTATGTTGCAGATATTTTTCTTCGACGAGTAACAGTATGATTCAGGGTTACGGTCTACACTCCACTTGCCGTTGGTGTTTATTGGGACTCCACTCCCTTGACTGCTTCCGCTGAGATATTTAAGGTATATATCAGTTTTACGCTATTTACATGTGATTGCACTTTGATATATACATTGATGTACTGTGTGTGCCAGCATACTGATCCAGAGATGGCACAGAAACACAGAGGCTTGACTCGTCTTGAGTCGGGTCGCTACAATATGAGTGTGAACCATGGATATATCATAAAGGTGGAATAGAATATGGTGGTAGGTTATAAAAGGGTGAAAGTGGAGGATAATGTCTTGCATCAACTAGGCGTATCAACAGGCTATGTAGATGCCCATCAATAGATATCAACGCGAGGAGCAGGGATTACCATGCAACACATGCACTAGAGCTATAAGTGTGTCAAATATCAACTGAAGCTAAGTGGGTGTGCATCCAACTTGCATGCTTATGAAGACCTCAGGCATTTAAGGAAGCCTGTCATCGAAATATACAAGCCAAGTTCTGTAACGAAAAATTACCACTAACATATGGAAGTGACAAAACAAGAGACTCTTTATATGAAGAACATGGTGCCACTTTGAGGCACAAGTGTGGAAAAAGAGGTAGTGGTACTGTCTCTTCTCTCTTTTCTCTCATTTTTCTTTTTATTCTTTCTTTTTATTCTTTCTCCTTTTTCTTTTTTTTATTTTCGTTGAGAGTCTCATCCCGACTTGTGGGGAATCATTGAATCCATCATCCTTTCCTCACTGAGACAATGCCCTAATAATGATGATCATCACACTTTTATTTACTTAGAATTCAACATGAAAAATTGTCATATGACTCTATATGAATGCATCTGGGAGTGTACTAGGATGTGTAATTATCAAGAGTAACATGTATAAAAAATGATGAACGGTGGATTTTCCACAAATACTATGTCAGCTTATATGATCATGCAAAGCGATATGATAGTCAAAGTAATAGTCATATGATATGACAGTGGAAGTTGCATGCCAATATATCTCAGAGTGGCTATGTATATGCCATGATATGTAGGTATGGTGGATGTTTTGAGTAATATATAATAATATTTATGTGCAAGAGAACATATCATGTCACACGGTTTGGTTGCACCGGCGAAGGTTGCACCGACCCTCGAGGTGAGAATGGGCAATGCACGGTCTCGAAGAGGCTAGCAAATATGTAGAGGTGCGAGTGCGTATATCCATGGATTCACATTAGTCATAAAGAACTCACATACTTATTGCAAGATTTTATTAGATCTCTCAAAGCAAAGCACTACTCGCTTGCCCCAAGGGAGGAAGTTGGTAGGAGTTAACCATCGCACGCCCCCGACCTAAACAACATTAGAATTTCAACGAGGAATAAATATTCTCACATATCATCACTATGCCATAAAAATATTTAGGTCAACAGGAATTTAACGACCTCAAATTCTCGATATTGTTATGAACCAATGATCATGCACTCATGCCCGTTCACATTACTACATTAATATCATTAACTATGATTTCTCTTTTTTGTGCTACATGTGGTTTTTATTATGCACTCATTGAATACTTATTATTTTTGGAATATTCTTATAACCTATGAAAATTACCATCACTATTTATTAACTCCCGAAGAAATATAAGTGAAGAAAAAGTGTGCAATTATTTCTTTCAAATCTATACGCCACCATGGTGTAAAAGATATAAGTGAAACACTAGAGCAACTGCTAAGCTCAAAAGATATAAGTGTTGGAAATATGCCCTAGAGGCAATAATAAATTAGTTATTATTATATTTTCTTGTTCATGATAATTGTTTATTATCCATGCTATAATTGTATTGATTGGAAACACAAATACATGTGTGGATACATAGACAAAACATTGTCCCTACTAAGCCTCTAGTTGACTAGCTCGTTGATCAAACATGGTCAAGGTTTCCTAACCATAGACAAGTGTTGTCACTTGATAAGAGAATCACGTCATTAGGAGAATGATGTGATGGACAAGACCCAAACTATGAATGTACCATATGATTGTGTTTGTTTATTGCTATTGTTTTCTGCATGTCAATGGATCTGTTCCTATGACCAAGAGATCATGCAAATCCCGGACACAGGAGGAATACCTTGTGTGTATCAAACGTCGCAATGTAACTAGGTGACTATAAAGGTGCTCTACAGGTATCTTCGAAGGTGTCTGTTGGGTTGGCATGGATCAAGATTAGGATTTGTCACTCCGTATGACGGAGAGGTATCTCGGGGCCCACTCGGTAATACAACATCACAATAAGCCTTGCAAGCAATGTGACTAAGGAGTTAGCCATGGGATCTTGTATTACAGAACGAGTAAAGAGACTTGCTAGTAACGAGATTGAACTAGGTATGGAGATACCAACGATTGAATCTCGGGCAAGTAACATACCGAAGAACAAAGGGAACATCATGTGGGATTAACTAAATCCTTGACATAGAGGTTCAACCGATAAAGATCTTCATAGAATATGTAGGATCCAATATGGGCATCCAGGTCCCGCTATTGGTTATTGACCGGAGACTGTCTCACTCATGTCTACATAGTTCTCGAACCCGCAGGGTCTGCACACTTAAGGTTCGGTGACGTTTCGTTATAGTTGAGTTATGTGTGGTAGTAACCAAAAGTTGTTCGGAGTCCCGGATGAGATCCTAGACATCATGAGGAGCTCCGTAATGGTCTGGAGGTAAAGATATATATATGGGAAGTCATATTTTGGCTACCGGAAAAGTTTTGGGTTTTTTCGGTGTTGTAGCGGGAAGCTTCTAGAAGGTTCCGGATACTTATGGAGGAGTCCAGAAGTCCACCAAGGGTTCCACCACGTCCCAAGGGTTTACACGGGCTGAGGGGACACGTTGTGGCCTTATTGGGCCAAGCGCACAAGTCCCTCAAGGCCCATGCACTTGGGAAAGGTGGGAATTCCACCTTTGTATGGAAGGGGAGGAAGGGGACTAGGATTCCACCTCATCTCCCCTTGGCTATGCCCTAGGGCTTGTAGGGGATGTTCTCCATGCCCCTTCACCTATATATATCGAGAGGAGGGGGCACCCCAAGAGCACACACGAAGCCCTTGGCGCCCCTCTCTCTCCCTAGACCTTTTTTTCTTCGTTCGCGGTTTCGGTAGCGCTAGGCGTAGCCCTGCCGAGATAGCACCACCAGCGCCGCCACCATGCCATCCTGTTGCTAGAGAACTCATCTACTACTACATCGTTGCTCGCTAGATCGAGGAGGTAGAGACATCATCGAGCTGTACGTGTGCTGAACGCGGAGGTGCCGTCCGTTCGGCATTAGATCGGGATGGATCGTGATGAGATCGCGGGACGGGCTGCGATTTGGATCGCGAAGATGTCCCACTACATCAACCGCGTTATATATGCTTCCTCTTAGAGATCTACAAGGGTATGTAGATTCAATCTCTCCTCACGTAGATGATCATCGCCATGGATAGGTCTTGTGTGTGCGTAGGAATTTTTTTGTTTCCCTTGCAACGTTCCCCAACAATAAGTGAAGCACCTAGAGTATTCTAACAAATCATGGTGATATTGTGTCTCTATATAAAGTGGGTATATTTAGAGCACAATGATTGTGGAAAATTCAAACAAAAAAGCAAATGACGCTCCAAGCAAAACTCATATCATGTGACGAATAAAAATGTAGCTCCAAGTGACATACCGATGGATTGGGAAGAAAGAGGGGATGATGTCTTCTGGGAATCCCCAAGGGTAGACACTTGAGTCTTCCTATAATATTACCTTGGTGTGCCTTGGGCATCCCCAAGCTAAGTGTCTTGCTGCTCCTTATTTTCATCCATCATGATAGCACCAAAACATGAAAATTTCAACACACAAAACTCAATAGAAACTTCGCGAGATACGTTATTATAATAAAGATATAAAATACTTTAGGTACTATTAAAAATATATTCATATTTTATTATTTCATAAGTTACTGTATTCTAACTTTTCCATGTCTTATACCCCAGATACAATCCATGGCATCATCAAAACAAGCAAACTATGCAAGCAAAAAAACAATATGTCTAATACAGACTAGTCTATAATGATATAATTAAGTACCATACTTCTGTAACTCCAAAAATTATGAAACATTAGAACGACCTGAGGAATTTGTATAAAAAAATACGTTGTAAAAATTTCAGATCAAAAATAAGTTTCAGTAAAATCATAAAAGTTCGGCACTAGACGCTAAAGTTTCTGGTTTTTGCACTATATCAATTCTACTATCATTAGAACAATCCCAAAGGCTTTACTTGGAACATACACTAATTTTAACATAAAAACACAATCATTACATAGGCAAAAATCATGTTATCACACACAAACATAAAATGAAAACAAGAAATTAAGATAACTTTTTGGTTGCCTCCCAACTAGCCTATTGTTATACGTCACTAGCTAGGCATAATGCATATGCTCCTAGTGTTGTTATCCACCTTATCAAGCTCCTCAATAACACAACCATTCTTATTACGAATAATAGGAGTCTTCAAAATAGGATCTCGTATCAAGTCTTTAAAATTGGATGCTCGCTAATCATTTTAAGATCTTCGTTTCTCTTGATAGGAGGAGTGCTAATGCTCTTGGGAACATATATGAATTTGGGACTTCTATTTCGAGAGGTACTAGCATTAGTTTTTTAGGGTATGAAAGCATAACCTACTTTGTCAATGACTTCCTCCATTTTATCAATACTATTCAAGCTTTTCTTTATCATTTTATCAATAGTTGTATGTTTCTCCTTTAAGGCTTTCAAAGTAATTCCTACTCGAGACCCAAATTGAGTGATATGATTATGAAGCTTTTAATCTAACCCATCAATTTGTTTATTAGTACTTGTTTTCATATCAATAGCATCAAGTCTTTGCATAACATGTTCCATTGTCAAAATAGTTTTATTAATGATAATAGGTGGTGACCCGACTAGATTTTTCGTTGCTTTGAAAGCATCCGAAGTGTGTCTCATTAATAAATTACCACGGGTAATCATATCACGTACAAATCTATACCAAGTATTAATACCAACATAGAAATTACAAAGCAAGGTATTGAAGGATTGCTTATGAATTATTTAATTTTGAACATTGCAAATCCTATACCATGCATCTTTTAAACGTTCTCCCCCTTTGTTTAAAATTGAGTGCCTCATTATCGGGAGTTACTACAGGAATTAGCTTCTTTGTCGTCTGCCATAACGGACGATAAAGGGCCACTCCACGAAGGATAAAGACCTTTGCCGTCCGCCGACCGACAGGAAAAAATGTACGGTTGCTTGCGTCTGTAAAGGGTCTTCTTTTCCTTCTGTCGGCATGCATCAGACGGCAAATAACTTTAGCATCTCTGTGACATGAGAAGCAGACAACAAAGTATTTAGACGGGAGCCGATACGCACCTATTCCATTAGGTGGCTAATGGATTATTTGTCATGTGCCATTGATGGGCCTTTGTCGTCTGTCGTTGATGGGGCCTTTTCCAACTGCTTGTGTTGGCCCTTTGCTGCTGCTAGGTGGCGACCCTTTGTCGTCTTCCATTGATGGGCCCATTACCATCTGCCATGCGTTGCCCTTTGTTGTATGCCAGGCGCGGCCCTCTGCCATCTGTCGTTGGTGCCTTTGCCGTCCGATGGCCGACGACAAAGCCCTTTGTCGTCCACTGGCAGACGGCAAAACATGTGTATTGCCACTGCTTTGTTTGCTTTTAGTTATTGCCTTGCATTTTTTAAATACACATATGATATATATAATTTCTAACACTCACATATAGTTTGAAACATCATATAAGAAGCATAGGCGATGTATCGAACATCATATAATATCAAGAAAACAAATAGGCTAGCTTCCAATACATACATGATCATCATTTTGGTGAAGATGATTACAATATTTATCTTATCTCCATACATACACAAAGTTTCACAATGTTCATCAATACAAATCGAATGAAAAAGTAAACAGTAGCAGTCCATCAATGTTGGTGTCCATGAATGCCACCTTCCATGAAGTGAATCAAATCGTCAAAATGAGAATAAGAAAGTGAGAAGAAGAAGAATAAGAATAAAAGTAGAAGAAGAAGAAGAAGAAGAAGAAGAAGGAGAAGGAGAAGAAGGAAGAGGAGAAGAAGGAGAAGAAGAAAGAGGAGAAGAAGAAGGAGGAGGAGGAGGAGAATAAGAAGAATAAGGAGAAGAAGAAGGAGGAGGAGGAGGAGAACAATAAAGAGGAGAAGAAGGAGAAGGAGAAGGAGAAGAAGGAGAAGGAGAAGGAGAAGCAGAAGGAGAAGAAGAAGATGAAGAAGAAGAAGAAGAAGAAGAAGAAGAAGAAGAAGACGAACAATAAGAATGGGGAGGAGGAGGAGAAGAACAAGAATGAGAAGAAGAACGACGAGGAGGAGAATGAGAAGAAAAAGTAGGAGAAGAAGAAGAAGAAGGAGGAGGAGGAGAAGGAGGAGAAGGAGAAGAAGAAGGAGGATAATAATAAGAAGAAGGAGAAGAAGAAGGATAAGATAAATACAATAATTATCTTATTTTGAGCTTATTATGTCATTTTGGAGGAAGAGAAGCTAATTTCTGAGCTAACCAAGCTTCTTTTGCTATTTTGACCTAACTATGCTAATTATGTCATAAATTAACTAAATAAGATAATTATGTCATTTTGGAGGATAATTAGCTAAGTATGACTTTCTTGGGGAAAATAAGCTAAGTATGCCGCAGAACACTAGAGAAAACTTACCGTCGTCGTCATCAAGGATGTGAATCATGGGGGTTGCTAGGGGCGGGTTCACTTGGAGAAGGTTACCCTGGAGAAGGGTTGTGCCATGCGGCTTGGGAGTTATTCTCCACCAAAGATATTTTGCAATGTCTCGTTACCATGATGACACTCAAATGTTAATACTAGTAACTAATGACCATTGAAATGAAATTCATTGTTCCAACCACAAAAATGTTCGGCATTGGCATAGGGATCTGACCATTCTGGAGGCAAATAGACTGCACATTCGGTTTTCAAGAGTCAGTCATATCACTTAATAATTAAATAGACAGTACATGCATGATTTGGCTAATGTGAAAAAGAAAATTACCACAAGGAGATCGTACATGGCCCGGTTAGCCGCCTCATTTTGTGCCCTCTCCTCCTCCAACAACCGAGCCGTGTTCTACTCCACGGGCCGAGCCGTCTCCGCCGCCACCCGATCCCTCTCCTTCAGAAGCTCCTGAATAGAAGCCTAGCTTCTCTCTCTCTCTATCTATCTCTTTGAAAAGCAGGCTGCAACACCACTCCTCGTTACCATTTAATCATCGATGGCCACACACACAATGTAATGGATGAAAGTTTTCTGAGTCCGTCTAACTAAACTCGATGGCAAGATCGACTAGCCGTGGACGATGCCTTATCTCAGGACAGGAGCTCATTTGGCGCGCCTTGATCTCCAGGAGGATGAGAAGACAACGTATCAGCCCATCCCCAATGGTTATCGGGCCATGGGGCCTCCCGCCACCAGGTATCATCACTAGCTCTGGATCCAAAGGTTCCTGGCTCGGGTTAAAGTCCTCCCCTTTCCTCGCCTTCCCCTCCTCCTTGTATCTCACGAGCTTGTTATGGGAGGAGATGTTGGTGAACTTCTTGTAGGAGGCAGTATGAGCCAGGCCATAGAGGTCGTACAACTCTAGCACCTCCATATTATTTTGATGCGCCTAAAAGAGAGGAACAAAGTATTAGTAAAGGGCTCAAGCTAGCATGAAGAATGAATTGCATGTATCATGAAGAAAACCACATACCCAGTTCCATCCGAACTGAAATAAGTTGGCGCTACCTTGATGGTGTGGCACACCAACCATTTGGGCACGCCGGTCCTTCACATTGTCGTGGATGGCTCGCCATTGGCCTGTGCATCACTCATACACCAACACCTACAACAATCCATCTGATCCGCACACCATCTCGGGGGCACCTATAATTTAGTAAGGAGATATTTGAGCGCTACGCCTATGAATCAAATCAAGAAATCTACGAACAAGTCCTTAAGAATAGGTAATTACCTTCATGTACTGCTCCTTCTTCAGATACTTACCGCGGCACGACTTCTTGTCCTTCTTAATATCACGCATGGTGTAGTAGTCTCGAACAGCCTGCGGTTGAGCCTCGTGGCTTAAGTTTTGTAATATCCACTTACACTCAGCCTCGATAACATTGGTTGTGGCCTCGTCATATCCCTCCTCACACGTGTAGAATGTCTGCAATCAAACGAGACAAAACTGATTAGTAGAATAACTAGCTATATTGTTAATTTTAGAGTGTAAAAGGAGAAACTACCCAAAAGCTGTTGATCACCATCTCGGCCCTCGTGTGGCACAACACACCATCGATAATCTCCTTCAGCGGGGTTTAGGAAGCCCGGTAGTGCTCCCAGGTAAATCCTAGTGTAGGAACCTCACCCTCACCGGGCAACGTGACAAACCCCGAGAAATTTTGCCAGCAAAGCACACCAAGGACAATGTTCGGCTTGCGGACTCCAAGCGGGTGGTTCCAACCCGTGCAGTATGACAAGGTCAACACATTAGTTATTTGAAGAAGCTTGAAGGCAAAAGGTACAAAAAGAGTAAATGCACTTACTTCTCCCCTTCAGGCCTAATCACCAGCCTCTGCTCGCGGGTCGCCGGCACGAGCTGGAGACGTGTACTACCATGCTGGTACACGGTGATCCCCTCAACCACCTCGCCCTTACTATCAGCAAACTCATCCCCGCCACCATCAGAATGGCCACCCAGCACCTCGATCCGATCCGGCCAGGTACCCCATCCGGATGACTCCGCATTGGCCGAAGCTTCTAGGGCGGGAGTCTCCTGGATGTAGCCCCTGGTACAGGAGTCACGTGGGCCGAAGCCTCAAGAACCAGAGTCTCATGGGTCGAATTGCCGTCGACCAGAGGCTTGTGGACCAGAGTCCCCATAGCCTCCACCTCAAACGGGTTCACTATAGTAGTCCTGTGCTTGGGTGAATGAGCTGGGGTGGCGGCGAGGACGACATAGCAGTCCGCCTACCTCGCCCGCATCCACGTCATGTACCCTTCGCCTTCTCCCCTGCACGACCTCATCTCCCGGTGGGCAATGATGCCTATGAAGAAGCACCTGTGGGTGTCCCCAGACTGTCAACCAAGACTCAGGGGTGGAATGGAAGTACCGCTCACGCAGGCCGCTGACGAAGAAGTACCCGTCGAGCCATTTGGACCAATGGCCACCATCTTTTCAACACCTACCATGATAAAGAGTAAAAGAAATTAGTACAACATAAAAAATTGAATACCTGACATGAATAATAATATGTACTTATATAATTTAAGTTGGGATGCATATAAATTTAATAATAGTCCGGACCAATTAATCCATCATCATCATCACTATCACATGTGTCTTCATGAATGACGTGCTCATCGGGTTCACTGGCATCAACTTGTGGAAGGCCTTTCTGTAATCGGTCAACCATTGACAGGTCATCCACAGTAGTAACCTCTTCTAGTTTCGGCTCTACTGGTTCTGGCTCAGGGGTGAAGTCGGATTCACTGTCGTTGTCTACTTCCATGTTCTGGGGTGAAGTACAATGGTTCTTGAAACGTTTCTTGGAAAGACATGTTTCTTGGAAGAATTCTCTGTCATATGTGTCTCGGTTAATGTGAGGTTCATAATCCTCTTCATTTGGGGAAGGTGGTCTAGCATGTGGCGGCACTTCATAATAAACATCCCAACCATCCAGATTCCTATAAGTTTGGCAAGCCCACGGTTGATAGAGTGCTTGAGTCGCCTGTTGAACCATAATATAGACATCGGGAACATCTAAATGGGTGCTTTGATTTATTTCGACTAGCCCTACATGTTCATGTGTCCTTTTAGTCTCCTTCGGCTGGAACCAATAACATTTGAAGACTACGATGTTCGGTGGGTTTTCACCATAGAATTGAAGTTCATATATTGCTTCAACTCTTCCATAATACTCGGTACCTCCTTTGCTGATAGCAGAGACACCACAATTTGCAGATTTACGGTCGGGCATAGATAGCTCTTTGCCAAACGTATGAAAGTGATACCCATTGATGTTGTATTTCTCAAATGAGCGGACCTTATAGTCAAAACCATTAGCGGCTTGTCTCAATTCGACGTCCATAGACTATGAATTAGCTTACAAGTTTAATACGAAATGATTGTTGCATTAGCCGCAAATTAGACCAAGAATTGAAATGGTCCATTATTGATAATTACCGTTTGTTTGAACCAAGAGATTTAACAGGGATAGCCGCCTCCATGCTTTGCCAGAAGCTCATACTCTTCGACGAAATCATTTTGGATCACTCCTCCATCCGAGAATTTGGTGACATATCGATTGGATCAAAAGTCCAGGAATAAGGGAAGTTCAAAGGAATAAGAAGTTGTGGAAAAATGTACCAAGAACTTACTCGATGTACGGCCGCACTTGTGTTAGGTTTTGAATATATACAATGAAATGGTCCTCCATTCTTCGACATCCAACGTTATTGTTTTCGAAGCACCGGCTCGTCCGAGCTTCCCTTTGAATGGGCTGAGGTTGGATCCAGCTTTTTTAGGGTCCCATCATTGTACCAACGCTTTTTTTTTACAGAACACTGCAAGAGAAAAGCCCCCACAACCACATACCTTTATTAAAATGAAATTACAGTATGTACATGGTTACCTTGGTAACTGAAAGAAAAGTAGAAGGGGGTAGGATGCTATTCTAAGGAGATGGCTATATTCAGGGTGGTAAGAAAGAGACCTATTTCAGCAAGTCCTCTTTAAACTTAGGCTTGATCCTATGTACCATAAGGGACATGTCAGTTATAAATCCTGACAACCAGGCAGCAAATCTAGGCCGAACATTCTAGAACACCTTTGCATTTCTCACCAGCCAAATGTTCCAACATGCAATGAACACCATCTCAGAGAAAAAAGGGTGTTGGAAGGAGCTTTTAGCATGGGAGACAATATCTCCCATATCATTTGTATCACCCTAGTCAATTTGCAAATATTTCCAAATTCTGTTTCTGAAGAGGCAGGTGGAGAACAGATGATCCCTATCTTCTCTAACTTGTGCATGGCAGATTCTACAATTGACCCCATCATCCATATGTCAATGTATTCTTTCTACCATATCCTTGGTATTCAATTTGTCCATGACCAGCATCCAGGCAAAGACCTTGATCTTCAATGTACAAGAACTAGCCCATATCAAATTCAGCACAGGGTTAAAAGTTTGGTCCCTATGCACATGGGAATAGAAAGCCTTTGGGGTACAAGGTTTAGTTGTTTCCATCCAAGACCAGACATCATTCTGGCTTGTACTGGGTTGAAATTCCTTAATGAAAGCTTGAAGTGTGGACAGCTCCAAGTAGGCCTGCTCAGAGAGAGGCAAATTGAACCAGGGGACACATCCTCAGTGTTCAGTCCATCTTTGACCATTGTCCAAGGATCCTTAACTTATGAAAACGGTCTAGAGAATCTGTCTTTGAGAAGAATGACTGAGTTGCCAATATTCCATTTATCATGCCAAAAGAGGACAATATCTCCATGCTTGACTTGCACCCAAGTGACCACCCTAAAGTTGTCCAATAACTTGAGGATACTCTTCCACCAATATGATCCACATGTCTAGGTTCCTTGTGGTACTCTGTCATGGTAGTAAGTGTTCCAGATCAGCTAAACCCAAGGCAGATCCATTCTGTTATGAAATTTGTTGGCATGTTTCAAAAGTAGAGCTGCATTTTGTAGACCCAGGTTTAGAATACCCAATCCACCCTTGTTCTTCAGTCTGCAGATCAATTCCCAAGTAGAAAGGGATGGTGAATGTTCCTTTCTATTCCTTCTCCAGAAACATTGCCTCTGGATCCTGTCCAAGTGCTTGAGAATTCCTCAAGGGATAGAAAGACTGCAGAGGAAAAAGATTGGCAAAGAGAATAGAGAAGAATTCAGGTATTGCAGCCATCCTCCTTGAGCCAAGAAAGAGGAACTAGAGGACATCCTTCGTTCCATGCATGAAACTAGAGGCATCAGGTGCTCCATCCTGGGCGGTGATGTGCCAACCAACAGTTCAAGATATGTAAAAGGCATAGTACCAACTTTACAGCCAAAAACCTGAGAAAGTCTCGCAGTTTCATCTAAGGAAACATTGATTGGCACCGTTGGTGATTTCTCAAAGTTAATGTGTAGGCCTCTTAATCTAGTGAAAACCTAGAGCATCTCTTTCACAGCCTTCAACTGTCCTTCCTCAGCATGGAACACGATCAAAGTAGCATCAACATATTGGACAATAGGGAAATCCTTGTAATGGCATGGAATTGGCAAGTAAATGTGTCCCTTGGCTAACATATCATTAACAACACACTGGAGCAAATTTATTGCTAGAACAAATAGTAAATGGGAGATGGGATCTCCGTGTCTGACACCAGCCTTGCAAAGAAAATCCTTTCTAGGGACACCATTAAGAAGATTGGAAGATGACCCAGAGATGAGGAGTTGGTGAATCCATCCTTCCATTTGGTGTTGAACCCTTTATACTTAAGTATGTCCATGATGACCTCATGTTCAATAGAGTCAAATGCTTTTTCAAAATCCAGTTTAAGAATGAGAATTGGTCTTTTGGACTGATGGCATTGATGCAAGTATTCTAGGGTCCAATCAATACAGTCCTAAGTGGTGCTAGTCTTGATAAATCCGTACTGATTTTTATGAACACAGTCAAGAATGACAGCTTGTAATCTATTAGCAGCCATCTTGCTGAGGAATTTAATGCCCAAAGCTGTCAAGGATATGGGCCTATAATCCCCAACATACTCTGGTGAGGCTTTCTTTGGAACCAGTGTGATAAATGAGTTGTTGAGACTTTCCAGATTTGCTTTCCCTTGAAAAAGGTGATGAGAAAGTGCGTAAATTCAATTTTAACAATATGCCAACACTTTTTAAGGAACAACTCATTGAAACCATCTAGACCGGGTGCCTTGTCCACATGCATGCATTTGTACCAGGCTTTGGATTATGGAAATTATGATTTTTGGCTTCATAGTGTGTTGTCATGAAGTTTACCACCTCCTTAGTAATGAATGCCTTGGCCATCGATGCTTCAATTCTAAGTTTATTTTTACATTTACCTCAAAGCGTCTTCTACATCCTCTCAGTTGCAAAGCACCAACGATTTTCCCTCATTCGGAAGATGTAAAATCAAATGCTGCATTGGATTAAAGAAGCCCGGTGGAAAGATCTTCTCTAACTTGCAGAGCAACTTCGACGCCAACTCCTCCATGTCATCGCACAAAGAACAAGGAATAAATAGCTCACCTCTGCCAGTACTAGCCATTCAACCTCGGGTATGAAGCCACGTAACATCACCGACATTACCCGCTCAAGCCATATGTGCCAATCAGGACTCTTGATACCTAATATTTTTAGTTTTTCAAGACTCACTCCCCTCTTTAGATTCTCTGCATACCTATCAGGGAACATCAAGTGCATTTTGACACACAAGATAATTTCCCTCATAGCTGGCCTTCCAAGATTGAACCAGGCATTTCGCTTCGACCAGTTCTGCTTTCCTTTTGATTGTCGCATGTTTTGTAACGGTCTATGATATGGAGTCTCTTGATCAACTCTAGCCTTAGGATTATCCTTTCACTTCCCCTCTATGCCGATCAATGTACCAAAAATGGCCTCTCCGATATTATTTTCAGTGTGCATCATGTCGATGTTGTGTGGAAGAAGGAGGTCTTTGAAGTAAGGCAGATCCCACAAGCATGTCTTGTGAGTCCACGCCTGTTCTAAATTATACCCCTTGAAATACCCTAGACACACTGGATTAGGGTCAAGAGCGTTTAACTGATCCAGGATCTGTTGGCCTGTCAATGCAGGTGGTGTCGAGGTTTTGACAACTTTACGTTTGGTAAATTTCGTCTTGTCTTTTCTTAACTAATGGTGAGGATCCAAGAAGTATCTATGCAAGTCAAAGCAAGAATACTTATGACCTCCTGCAACCAATGAAAATGTTTCGTTGCCTTGCATGTGGGGCACGAGAACCTTCCATGCACACACCAGCTAGAGAATAGCGCATACGCCGGCAAGTCATGCATCGAGTATATGTACCAGACATGCATTTTGAAGTTTTCTTTTCTAGCAGAGTCGTATGTCTTGAATCCATTATCCCAAGCTTCTTGCAATTCGTCCTTAAGCGGTCGCATGTACAGATTCATATTCTTCCCCGGATAGTTGGGCCTTGGAATTGTGAACGATGGGTATATGTTCTTTCTTTGCATAATCTGTCTGGGGGGAGATGGAGTGGAATGACAAATACAGGCCAACAACTGTATTGGGTTTCCGTCATACTAAAGGGATTAAACCCATCTGAGGCGACTCAGACTCGAGGATGCTTTGGATACGCCGCTTTATCCAGATGTAATGCATCAAAGTCCTTCGATGCTTCCCCATTCGGTGTGTGTACCGCCATCTTATTCCCATCTGCATCTAGTTCGGTTCTTTTGCCCAATTTTTGCCATGTCACCTGTGTGGATGTGTCTTCGACTATGAAAAGACATTGAAGCCTTGTATGGTTGGCATATAGCAAAGAACATTAACTGGGTTTGGGTCTGGCTCTTCTCACCCATACCGTTGTCTACCACAACATACGTGGAAGACTTGCAAATGGAACAATAGTTCAAGTCTGCATACTCAGGCCTAAATTACGCACATCCTTTCTCACACACATGTATATTCTCATAGGGCATCTTAAGTAGACAAAGTATTTTATTAGACTGGTATAAGTTTGCAAGCATGACATGTCCTTTGGGTAGAAAGCGTCGAAATAGTGCCATCATCGCATTGTAGCATTCCCTTCCCAAGTTGAATTGAGCCTTTAGAGCCATTACTTGTGCAATGGCATCCAGCTGACAAAGCTCAGTGTGCTCGTGGATAGGATGTTTTGAAGACTCCAACATTTCATAGAAGGCCTTTGCAAATTCCTCCATCTCATTGACCGAATCCCGAGCATCATCAAAGTCTTGCACCATATCTTCGATCCCGGTATCATGCTCGTCGGTGCGATGACGAAACACCTCCACTCTGGTGCGTTGTCTAGACTCACCATGAAATGTCCACGCCACATAATCAGGTTAAAAACCCCTCCTCTATAGGTGTTTAATCATTATAGCCTCTGTCCTCTTTTTATAGTTGTCGCACCCAGGACAAGGGCACCAGTTTGTTGTCTAGCCATTTGCAAATGCGGATTTCACAAACTGCTCGGTTTTTATAAACCATTCTTTGGTCATCTCTTTTTGACTAGTGTGACCGGTGTACATCCATGCACGATCATTCATCTTGCCTAGCTGCTAAAGACACCAGATATATATAATTCAACACATATATTCATGAGTTAATCTAGTTTGTCAATTTATTACATCAATGCAACCTACACGTTAATAGGTAAAGATAGTTCCTAATCCCACCCGAGTATGTGTAGAGTGAGTATGTTCTCCATGCTCTACCCCATTCCGAGACAAAATTTCGGCAGCACCTCCCCGTTGTTCTCCGAATACATGTCTTGGCAAAAAGCCGAGAGAATGTGCATCCAGAGAACAATGGGGAGGTGGTGCCGGAATTTTGTCTTGGAATGGGGTAGATCATGGAGAACGTAGCCAATCTACACATCTTCGGGCTCTCCGTGGAAATCGTTGGACAATCTGAATGAGTTATGGTGACAAATATGCAACTGAATGCATATTTATCGATGCAACCCTTTCGGACTGGAGATGCCTAGGTTATGCGACTTAGCATGAAAATGAAATCTACTGACATGATTACAAGGGCATAGGAGGTGAAGGTGGATTCTTAGCTCACCCTCAGCTGTAGAGGAAGTAGTCAAACAACGGCGGGATCACGGACCAAAAAACTTCTACGAAGATAATTCCAAAGGAGATGAAATAGCACAAAGCCTGTAAATTTTACCGAGTGGAAAAATTTAGGACATCACATCACATAAAGAATTGACAGTTCAAACTATGAAAACAAATCATATTTCTAATGACATGTCCTCTCTTCTTCTTCTTCTTCTTCTTCTTCTTTCCTTCTTCTTCTTATTCTTCTTCTTCTTCTTATTCTTTCCTTCTTCTCCTCTTCTTCTTCTCCTCTTCTTCTACTTCTTCTTCTTCTTCTTTCCTTCTCCTCTTCTTCTTCTTTTCTTCTTCTTCTTCTTCTTCTTCTTCTTCTACTACTACTTATTCTTCTTCTTCTTCTTCTTCTTCTACTACTTATTCTTCTTCTTCTTCCTTCTTTCCATTTTTCCTCTTCTCCTCTTCTCCTCCTCCTCCTCCTCCTCCTCTTCTTCTTCTTCTTCCTTCTGCTACTTATTCTTCTTTTCTTCTTCATATTTTTTCATATTTTTTACTTCTTTAATTATGACTAATTAACTAAAACATATCACTAATCTAATTTAATATAATCTAATATAACCTAGCACTAAACTACATATATAGTCTAATCTAACAATTAAACATAAAAAGGAACAAAAAGAGAAGAAGAAAACTCAACTTGGTGCGGTCTGGCATCGGAGCGGCAGGGTGCGGAGGCCGGGGCCGTGGGGGTGGGGCGATGGATGGCGGGGCGGAGGCGGTGCGGCGCCGGGGCGCTGGGGTGGCGCGAGCGGCGATAGTGCCGGGGCCGGTGAGGTGGTGTGGTGAGGGGTGGCCGGGCGCGGGGATCTGCAGTGGTGGTGGAGGAGAAGGGGATCCACGGCGAGGATTGCCGATGCGGGGAGGAGGTCCAGTGAGGTGAGGCCAGCCGTGGGGATCTGCGGTGGTGGTGGATGAGAAGGGGGTCCACGGTGGTGAGGGAGAGGCCATGCGCATGGTGTGTGGGTGGAGAGAGAGGGGGAGAGGGGGGAGAGGGGGTGGGGCCAGGGGGAACAACCGTTAGAGGAACTGCCCTCTTTGCCATCCGCTAGCGGACGGCAAAGGATGTCGTCTTCTTTTCCGTTTGCGAGCATGTTCTTTGCGGTCAGCTGGTAGACGACAAAGAAGTGGCTCACGAGAAATAAAATCTTTGCCATCAGGCAACTTTTTGCCGTCTGCCTTTCGTGTCGTTGTCGTCAGTTGGACGATGACAAAGAACTGGCTGATGGAAAAGATAAACTTTGCCATCAGCCAGTTCTTTGCCGTTTGTATTCTGGAATTGATGGCAAAGATGTTCTTTGCCATCAGTTGACATACGGCAAAGAAATTGCTGATGGAAAATCCTCTGATTCAAGTAGTGAGTAAAGGGGACAAAAGGAGAACTAGTCATAGGGACAAGCAAGCAAGTAAATTAGTAATTGGAAAAGATAAATATTTTTGATTTTTTTGAAGAAATCTAAATATAACAACAAATAAAAATAACAAGTGAATGATAATATTTGTGATGTTGCTTGATAGTAGGTTGATGATACTCCCCAGCAACAACGCTAGAAATCCTTCCTGGTACTTGTGATCTACATTGGATTTTCCGTGAAGAGGAACGGGTGATGCATCACAGTATAGATAAGTACTTCCCTCAGTAGAGAACCAACGTTTATCTAACCAAGAAGAGTAACAACTAAGCCCGTCTTCAACGACTGCACACAAAGAAGCAAACACTTACACAGCAAGAGGGTTGTTAATCCCCTTGGACTCGTTATTTGGAAGCAAGTAAAGTGTGTAGATGATATTTGTAAATTGCAAAGTAAATAAAAAGTAAATAACGGAGCAAGGTAATTGTAGAATTTGTAAAGTTATAAGTGAATAGACCCGGGGGACGTTTGTTTCTCTAATTGCATCTCTCATATAGTAGGCATACAGTGGGTAGACAAATTACTGTTGGGCAATTGATTGAAAAGCGCATAGTTATGTGATATTCGTGGCAATGATCATGTATATACAAACATCTCGTCCATAAGCAAATAGGCCGACTCATTCTTGCACCTATTACTATTACTCCACCCATCGACCGCTATCCAGCATGCATTTAGAGTATTAAGTAAAGCAGAGTAATGCTTGGAGAACAATGACATGATGTAGACAAAGAGAACTCAATCAATATGAATTAACCCAATCGTTTTATCCTTAGATGCAACAGTACAAAGATGTATCTTGTCCCCTTGTCTCACTGGGATATAGAAACAAACTACAACACGCCCCTCTCACTAAAGAAAGATCAATCTACTTGGCCAAAGTAAATCAATAGATCAGAGAGATTTACGAAGTTATAACAATCATGCAAATAAGAATCATAATAAATTCAGAGAAGAATCAAATATTTATCATAAATAATCTGAACATAAACGCACAATTCATTGGATCCCAACAAATGCATCGCACAAAAGAATTACATCGGCTAGATCAAAGCAAAGATGTGATGATCATTGTATTGAAGATGAAGAGAAAGAGAGATAGCCATCTAGGTACTAACTACTGACTTGTAGGTGTGTGGTGAACTACTCACACATCACCATGGGTGCAAGAAGGTTGATGTAGAGGCCCTCCATGATCGATCCCCATTCCAACAAGGCACCGGAAAAGGGCTCCAGATGGGCACACGACAGAATAGAGACTTGTAGCGGTGGAGAAAAGTGTTTCAGGAGGCTCTCCTAGGGTTTTTGGATATTTTAGAATTTATAGGTGAGAGAGGGATGTGAGGGGCCACCCGAGGGGGAAGCACACATCAAGGAGCGACCACCCCCTGGGCGCGCCTGAAAGCACATATGCTTCCTTGGTGATTTTGATAATTCATGAGAACATACATTGTCTCTTGGACTAACACTTTTACCTGGTATATTTTAGGTATAGTCCAGAGAGATCATTAGCTAAGGATTGTGTAAGCCTCCGGATACAAGGAAAGTAATAGGATTGGCCAGGCTTCAAGCTACAAGACTTTACATTTTATATTCGTGAGAAATCACATTTCAGTCCATAGGAAAGCCAATACTATTAAAAGGGGGTGAGGTATCTATGATGAATTGGTTGCTCAATTGCTTAGAGATAGCCACCAAAAATACTCAGCCATTCTCCCTCAATATTCTCTGCCCAAAGCCAAAACATCACAATCAGTGCCACCAACAATTTCCACTCAAACCTATCGATTTTTCCAAACAGAGAACCTATGCAAAATCCTAGAATCTCGGTACCACCAACTTCCACTTTGGTGCCACCGAAAATGAGTGACCAACTTTCTGGTCTAACGATTTCAAGAATCAGAATTTCTGAATTTTGAAACCGGTCTCACCGAGATTTGGAAACTGTCCTAGGTCACCATATCGGTACCACCGAGATTCCCGTATCGGTCTCACCGAGAATTCAAAAGTTGCCACATTTCGTGCAACTCGGTTCCACCAAGATTCATTTTGGTTTCATAGAGTTGAGCAATAATGTTGTAATGGTTGGATTTTAGTATATACCTATACATACCCATCCACCAGCACTCATTGCAGAGGAAGCACTCAGAACGCGCACACACTTGCCATATCCATTTTTTCTGAGAGAGAGCCACCTACTCATGTGTTGAGATCAAGATATTCCAATCCATCCATTAGAAACTTGACCTCTAGCCTCCCCAATTTGCTTTTCATCAATTCAATCTCTTCCACCCATGCCAAATCTGTGAGAGAGTGATTGAGTGTTGAGGAGAATATCTTTTGAAGCACAAGAGCAAGGAGTTCATCATTCTACTACATCTATTACCTTTTGGAGCGTGGTGCTTCCTAGATTGGTTATGTCTCATTTGGGAGCCTCCTACTTCGTGTTGTGGAGTTCAACCAAGAAGTTTGTATAGGAAAGGAGATCTCCTACTTCGTGAAGATCTACCCTGAGTGAGGCTAGTCCTTCGTGAACGTAAGCCATGGTGGAATAGACAAGGCCACTTTTTCATAGACCCCTTGTGGGTGGAGCCCTTCATGGACTCTCGCAACCGTTACCCACTGTGGGTTGAAGTCTCCACTAATGTGGACTTACGATAGCACCACCTATCATAACCATGCTGATAACCACCATGTCTATCTTTGCTTTTGATCTTCCTAAACTCTACTCCTTACTTACATGTGAAATGTCTTTACTTTCCGCTGCCATATATGTTCACTAGCATGTGTAGGGTGCACTATACTTGTTATAATTAATAAAATCTGCCAACAATTAAAATTGGGAAAAACTAGGTTTCAATTTGTGCAATTAGTCTATTCACCCACCCCTAAACATTCCTTCAAGTGATCCCACAATTGGCATCACAGCCTTGGTCTCCATAGCCTTGGTTTAATCATCATTGGACGAAGATGGATTTGTCTAGTTTGGGGAATCTTAGTTGTAGAGTTCCTATTCTCAGTGGGGAGTATTATAGAAAATGGAAAGGTGAAATGATTGGTATATTTGATGACTTCCATTTGAGAAAAAATGTTGAACATCCCTATGTGCCTCTCTTTGATCCCTTACATCCCTCTCATCATCATGAAGTTAATATGCTTGGTAATCTTAAAACTATTAATCTCATCATTAGAGCATTACTAAGAAATGTGATAAATCAAATGAAGAACTTTCAATGTGCTTATACTTTGTGGAAATATTTGGATAAAAGATTTCCTGACTACTCCTTGAAAAATCTAGATATCATTTTTCAAAAATTAGTTGCCTTTCACATGATGAAGCCAATTGATCCTTACTTTGCTAAATGTCTATTTGAACGTCGTGACTTCGTGCGTGCTAAAGGAGATGTCATTACCATTAATAAAATCATTTTTGAAGCCATTCGCATGCATAAACATGATCATTGTCGTAGTCAAAATTCTGAAGAATCTCTTGATTCTTGTGACGAGGATATTCCATCCGATGATGACAATGTAGAGCATGGCTACTAAGATGATGAGAGATCAACATCGAGTATGAGAATACCATGAGGAGGCTTAGTCTTATGGAAAACCTTAGAGACTACATGGTCGGAGGAAAGGAGTGGATACTTGACAGTGGATGCACCGATCACATGACCGAAGATAGAGACATGTTTCATGAGATCACACCAAACCATGGACTACGAAGGTATGTGACCTTTGGATACAACTCCAAGGGTAAGGTACTTTGTCTGTGTAATGTGGCCATATCTCATGATAGTTCCATTCAAAATGCCATGCTTGTTTAATCCCTTGGCTACAATCTTCTTTCTTTATCTAGACTAGTAGACTTTGCTTTCAATGTGCTATTTATGAAAGTTGATTGCCAAGTGTTTCATACCAACACTCATAACATGGTATTTACTAGTTTTCGTAGAGGTGATTTATACATTGTCAATTTCACTAAAAAATCCAAACCTCGTACATGTCTTATTGCAAAATCTTCTAAAGGTTGGTTATGGCATGGAAGGCTAGGACATATTGGTATGCATAATCTTGACAGGCTTATCGAAGGTGATCATATTCTTAGTGTCAAAGATGTTATATTTGACAAAGATAGACTTTGTAGTGCTTTTCAACCACGAAAACAAGTCAGTGGAAGTCATCCTGTGAAGAACATCATGACTACTAGAAGGCCACTTGAGCTGCTTCACATGGATCCCTTTGGTCCCAATGCTTACAAGAGCCTCGATGGAAATTCTTTGGTCTAGTTATTGTTGATGATTTTTCTTGATTTGTGTGGGTATTATTTCTTGATGACAAGTTGTAGGTACAAAATATCTTCAAGAACTTCGCTCGAAAAGCCCAAATTTAGTTTAAAGTGAAGATTAAGAAATTTCAAAGCGACAATGGATCAGAGTTCAAGAACACAAATGTGGATACTTTTCTTGACCAAGAGGATGTCTCACATAACTTCTCGCAATGTACACACCTCAACAAAATGGAGTTGTTGAGAGGAAGAACCAGACTCTCATAGAGATGGCTAGAATGATGCTTCATGAATACAAGACTCCAAGACACATTTGGGCTGAAGCGATGGAAATAGCTTGTCATGCCACAAACCGACTCTACCTACACAAGTTGCTTGGTAAAACGATATATGAGCTACTCACCGGTAACAAACACCAAGTTGGATACTTTAGAGTATTCGGCTCTAAGTGCTACATCTTGATAAGCATCGTCATTCTAAATTTGCTCCTAAACCTCATGAAGGTTTCCTATTTGGTTATGGATCAAACTCTCACACTTACCGTGTCTACAACAAGTTCACTCGAAATGTTGAAGAGACGGTAGATGTGAAGTTTGATGAATCTAACGGTTGGCAAGTCGAACAATTGCCAAATGATGTACGAGATAGAGAACCTTCAGAAGCCATCCAAGACTTGCCCATCGAGAAGATTCATCCCATGGAGGTGAAGGAAAGCACTTCATGAACACAAGTAGAAGCTCCTACTTCGCGTCAAGGTGAACCAGAAAACGACATGGAGGCATCCACAAGTGGTACACGCCATGATGAAGAAGAGGAAGAGATACATCATGATGATCCACCTCAACCTTCTTCACCACCACGTCAAGGAGATGACACCTTCAACGCCAAAAAGAAGACGATGATGATGAGGAAGCTCCACTATCCAACAAGAAAAAACTATCACGAGTTCGAGCAAGAGTGTACAAAGATCATCCGTTGAATCAAATATTCGGTGACATACAAACTGGGAGAATCACTCGCTCTAAAACTGGTTTAGCTATTTTTTGTGAGAATTACTCATTTATCTCTAGAATTGAGCCTATGAAGGTAGAAGAAGCACTTCAAGACCCGGATTGGGTGAATGCGATGCACGAATAGGTTCAAAACTTCGATAGGAATGAAGTTTGGACACTCATGGAAAATCCCAAGTATGAGGACAAAATCATTGGTACAAAATGGGTGTTTCGGAACAATCAAGATTAAGATGGTCAAGTTGTATGCAATAAGGCACGTCTCGTAGCTCAAGGTTACACGCAAGTCGAATGGTATGGACTATGGTGAGACCTATGCCCCTGTTGCTAGACTTGAAGCCATTCATATTCTTCTTGCTTATGCTAATCACCATGATATTTATCTTGACCAGATGTATATCAAAAGTTCTTTTCTAAATGGTGAAATTGAGGAGGAATTTTATGTCAAACAACCTCTCGGCTTTCTGAACCCTAAGAAACCTAATCATGTTTACAAACTTCATAAAGCTTTATATGGTCTTAAACAAGCCCCTCGTGCTAGGTACAAATGCCTAATGAGTTCGTCAATGAAAATGGTTTTGAGATTGGTAAAATCGATGCAACCTTATTCACTAAAAGAGTTAAAGGCGAACTATTTGCGTGCCAAATATATGTGGTTGATATTATCTGTGGATCTACTAACCCAGATTTTAGTGAGAAGTTTGGAAGGTTGATGTGAGAGAAGTATGAGATGTCTAGAATGTGTGATCTGAAATTCTTCCTTAGTTTGCAAATCAAGCAAACGAGAGAAGGTACGTTTTATCTCTCAAACCAATGACACCATGGACTTAATATAGAAGTTCAACATGCAAGAGTGAAAATGTATGAAAACAACCATGCCTACTAGTGGACATGTTGACCTCACTGAGGACAAACCGGTTGATCAAAAAGTTTATCGAGCAATGATCGGTTCATTTCTACATCTATGTGCCTTCCCGTCATGATATCATGTTGAGTATTTGCATGTGTGCTCTATACCAAGCGACACCTAGGGATTGTCATCAAAAGGTTGTGAAAAGAATTGTGAGATACTTGATACATACACCAAACTTTGGCATATGGTATCCCAAGGGATCTACTTTTAATCTTGTTCGCTATTCTGACTCGGACTATGCCGTAGACAAGGTTGATAGAAAATACACCTTGGGTACATGTCAATTTCTTGGGAGATCTCTTGTGTCTTGGTCATCCAAGAAATAAAACTCGGTATCTTTATCTACCGTTGAAGCGGAATACATTGCCACCCGATCATGTTGTGCGCAATTACTATGGATGACACTAACTCTTAAGGATTATGGCACATGTCAAACATGTTCCGTTGTTGTGCGACAATAGAAGTTCTATTAAAATTTCCCATAATCCTGTGCAACATTCTCGAACTAAATATATTCAAGTGAGACATCATTTCATTGGTGATCATGTTGGTAAACTAGATATTAATCTCAAGCATGTTCGTACCGACAAACAATTGGCTGATATCTTTACTAAGCCACTTGATGAGAAAGTGCTTTGTCATTTGAGGAGTGAGTTGAACAGCATTGATGCTTCAAACTTTATCTAGACTCACTCGTATGCATGCAAGGGCATGAGCTTACTTGACGAGTCCATGATGCTATTGATATGACATTGTCTTATATCTTGGAAAACTATGATCCCTTGTATTTCATCTAACCTTTTTTAGGTACTTGGAAGAACTACACTGCACAAGATTTCCATCAGCCCACATCAAATGCAATCTTGTCAAGTCCAAGTATCGACAACCCCTTCTTCGGTGATGAAGGAAAAGACAACGAAATGATATCCTTGACAACTACTTGATTAATGAATTCACTCTTGTCACTTGGATATATTATGTCCTTCCTTGCATGACTAACCAATGTAGGCGAAAAGGGAACCAAAACGACAAGGATAGCTCCCAACTCAGGATGATCTTAATCAACATTGAGCATCCACAACAAGTTCACCTACGTGCCATGTCATCAACATCATTTGAAGGTATGTACTCATATCCTTGATAAAGCTTTACACCAAGTCATCTGGTAAAGGAACTCAAGTGATACTAAGACATTAAAATGGTTAATCAAAAAATGGTAACCCCATTTTGCGCTTAACAATGAGTATGACCTATGATCAAGCATTCTTGCTTGACACCTCATACACAAATATAGGTGACATAGTCACTTCCCAACATCTAGATGAAGATTCTTGTATGGTTCATATTTTTGTTGCATTCTTTATTGGAACCATTCAAATATCATCTATATGTATGTATATGTTTCCAAAAAATATGCTTTAAAAACATTTGGATATTTTCTGTCTGTTTGAGTTGAGAAGTTGAATTTTTAATTTGCAACTCGGTCTCTCCGATCTGGGAAACTCGGTCTAACCGGAATCTCCCATTGGCTTAAGATCAAATTCGGTCCTACCAAATCATATTTCCTCAGAGATTCCGAATTTCATTACTACCAATGAACTTTGTGATTCTCTTAGCATCTGTGGTTTTATGCCAAAGGGGGACTGATATGTCTCCAACATATCTATAATTTTTGATGGTTTCATGCTATTATCTTGTCAAACTTTGGATGTTTTGTATACCTTTTATATGTTTTTTGGGACTAACTTATTAACTCAGTGCGAAGTGCGAGTTCCTTTTTTTCGTGTTTTTGACCCTTTTCAGAGGAGGATTTTAAACGGGGTCCAAATGGAATAAAACTTCCGAAAAGATTTTTTCTAAAACAGAAGACGATCGGGAGACTTGAGAACCAAGGCAGAGGCTCACCAGGGACCCCACAAGCCCTCATGGCACGGCCAGGGGGCCCACGCCTCCCAGGCTTGTGGGCTCCCTGGGCCTCCTCTGCCCTAGCTCCTTCGCCTAAATATTCCCTAAAATCCCAGAAAAAATAAAGAGATCCACGAAAACACTTTTCCGCCGCCGCAAGCTTCTGTCTCCGCAAGATCCCATCTAGGGCACGTTCTGGTGCCTTGCCGGAGGGGGATTCGGATACGGAGGGTTCTTCATCAACACCATGACCTCTCCGATGATGCGTGAGTAGTTCAGCATAGACCTAGGGTCCATAGCTAGTAGCTAGATGGCTTCTTCTCTCTCTTGGATCTTCAATACAAAGTTCTCCATGATCTTCATGGAGATCTATCCGATGTAATCTTCTTTTGCGGTGTGTTTGTCGAGATCCGATGAATTGTGGATTTATGATCAGATTATCTATGAATCTTATTTGAGTTTCTTCTCATCTCTTATATGCATGATTTCATATCCTTGTCATTCTCTTCGAGTTGTGTGTTTTGTTTGGCCAACTTGATCTATGATTCTTGCAATGGGAGAAGTGTTTGGTGTTGGGTTCATACCGTGCGGTCACCTCACCCAGTGCGAGAAGCGGTAGCGAGGAACGCGTCGTGTTGTTGCCATCAAGGGTAAAAAGATGGGGTTTTCATCATTGGTTTGAGTTTATCCCTCTACATCAAGTCATCTTGCTTAAGGCGTTACTCTATTCGTCATGAACTCAATACACTAGATGCATGCTGGATAGCGGTCGATGTGTGGAGTAATAGTAGTAGATGCAGAAAGTATCGGTCTACTTGTCTCGGACGTGATACCTATATGTATGAGGTTCTATCAGTTGCTCAACAGTAATTTGTTCACCCACCGTAATATTTGTTATTTTGAGAGAAGCCTCTAGTGAACACTATGGCCCCCGGGTCTACTTCACACCATATTTTCAGCCTTACTCCTTTGCTTCATTGCACTTTCCGCCTTCATATCTCACTTTGCAATCAATCTTGAAGGGATTGACAACCCCTTTATAGTGTGGGGTGCAAGCTCGTTTGTGTTTGCGCAGGTACTCTGGACTTGACGAAATTCTCCTACTGCATTGATACCTTGGTTCTCAAACTGAGGGAAATACTTACCGCTCCTGTGCTGCATCACCCTTTCCTCTTCAAGGGAAAAGCCAACGCAAGTCTAGTCTCCGTCAGCGTGCCAATTTTTGGCGTTGTTGTGTGTTGACGTAGCGGAAGAATTTATGGCACCGTTGCGGGGAGGATCAAGTCAAGAACTCATCCGAGTAACTGTCGCAAACTCATCTCTTGCATTTCTTTTTTTGCCTCTCGTTTTCCTCTCCCCCACTTCTGAAAAACAAAAAATAACAAAAATATTTGCCTTTTTTGTTTGCCTTTTTTGTTTGCTTTTTTCGTTTGCCTTTTTCTCTCGCTTGCTTTTTGTTCGCTTGTGTGCTTGCTTGCTTGCTGAAGTCACCATGACTGAAAACACCAAACTTTGTGACTTCTCAAATACTAATAATAATGATTTTATTAGTACTCCGATTGCTCCCGCCACAAGTGCGGAATCATACGAAATCAATGCTACTTTGCTGAATCTTGTTATGAAAGAGAAATTCTCCGGCCTTCCTAGTGAAGATGTCGTATCCCATCTTAATACCTTCATTGAGCTTTGCGATATGCAAAAGAAGAAAGATGTGGATAATGATGTGATTAAATTGAAGCTTTTTCCGTTCTCGTTGCGAGATCGAGCAAAAACTTGGTTTTCGTCTTTGCCCAAAAATAGTATTGATTCTTGGAATAAGTGCAAAGATGCTTACATATCCAAGTATTTTCCGTCGGCTAAGATTATCTCCCTTCGTAATGATATCATGAATTTTAAGCAACTTGATCATGAACATGTTGCACAATCTTGGGAGAGAATGAAATTGATGATTAGAAATTGTCCCGCTCATGGCTTGAGTCTTTGGATGATTATACAAATCTTCTACGCTGGCTTGAATTTCTCTTCTAGAAATATCTTGGACTCCGCCTCAGGTGGAACGTTCATGGAAATCACGTTAGGAGAAGCCACAAAACTCCTAGACAATATCATGATGAACTACTCTCAGTGGCACACTGAAAGGTCACCTACTAGTAAAAAGGTACACGTTATAGAAGAAATTAACTCGTTGAGTGCTAAGATGGATGAGTTAATGAATTTGGTTCCTAGTAGAAGTGCTCCTTTAGATCCAAATGATATGCCCTTGTCTTCCTTGATTGAGAGTAGCAACGCTAGCTTGGACGTTAATTTTGTTGGTAGGAATAATTTTGGCAACAACAATGCTTTCAGAGGAAACTATGTTCCTAGGCCTTTTCCTAGTAACTCCTCTAATAACTTTGGCAACTCGTACAACAATACTCATGGAAATTACAATAGATTACCCTCTCATCTAGAGAGTAATATCAAAGAGTTTATCAACTCACAAAAGATTTTCAATGCGTTCATAGAGGAAAAACTACTCAAAATTGACGATTTAGCTAGGAGCGTTGATAGAATGTCTAGTGATATTGATGCTTTGAAAGTTAGATGTGTTCCTCCCAAGATCAATATGGATGAAACTTTGAAAGCTATGTGTGTTTCCATGAGTGAGAGCAAAGAAAGAACTGCCCAAATTCGTGCTAGACATGAATGGCTTAAAAAGGCATGTTCTCGTGATAAACCTAATGATGATGGGGATGGATATGAATCCACTTTGGTTGAAAAACACCCCAATGATTCGGAGTCCATCTATCTTGATGCTGAAAGCATTGAAAGTGGAGTAGAAGATATTAAAACCTTGAGTAGTAATGAAACTACTAATTTGGATTTCAAGGAATTCAATTATGATAGTTGCTCCTTGATTTAATGCATTCCCTTGATGTAATCCATGCTAAACTCTCCACACGCTTATAGCCAAAACAAGGCCTTTACCGATCATATCGTCGAAGCTATGATAAAATCTCTTGAAGAGAAACTTGAATTGGAAGTTTCTATCCCTAGAAAGCTTCATGATGAGTGGGAACCTACTATCAAAATCAAAATCAAAAACTATGAATGCAATGCTTTGTGTGATTTGGGTGCTAGTGTTTCCGCGATTCCAAGGTCTTTATGTGATGTTCTGGGTTTTAATGAGATTGAGGAGTGTTCTCTTAATTTGCATCTTGCGGATTCTACTATCAAGAAACCCATGGGAAGTATCAATGATGTTCTTATTATTGCAAATGGGAACTATGTACCCGTGGATTTCATTGTTCTTGGCATTGATTGCAATCCTACATGCCCTATCATTATTGGTAGACCTTTCCTAAGGACTATTGGTGCTATCATCGATATGAAGGAAGGGAATATTAGATTTCAATTTCCTTTAAAGAAGGGCATGGAGAATTTTCCTAGAAAGAAAATAAGATTGCCTTATGAATCTATGATGAGGGCTACCTATGGTTGGAGCACCAAAGACGACGATACGTGATTCTATCGCTTTATGCCTAGCTAAGGGCGTTAAACAATAGCGCTTGTTGGGAGGCAACCCAATGAATTTATATTTTTCTTTACGTTTTGTTGCGTCCACACAATCATAATTCTGTTATGATAAATGTCTTTTGTGTTTATTTTCGTGCTTGAGCCAAGCAAAACCTTTATGACTAGTCTTGGTGATGGTTGTTTGATCCTGCTGGAAAAAGACAGAAACTTTTCGCTCACGAGATTATTTTTAATTTTTATTCAGAAAGAGATTTTAAGTTGATTCTTTTTGCTGCTAGTTTATATGCCTTTTGCCCAGGCAGTCGTAATGTTTCAGAAGTTTTGAGGTACCAGAAGTATACGAAGTATAAATATTGCTACAGACTGGTCTGTTTTTGACAGATTCTGTTTTTGTTGAGTTGGTTTCTTGTTTTGATGAAACTATGGATAGTATCGGGGGGTACTAGCCATGGAAAAGAAAGAATACAGTAATCTAACATCAATATATATATAAATCAAGATTGCTACAGTACCTAAAGAGGTGGTAGTTTGTTTTCTTGTGCTAATGATATCACGAGTTTTTGTTTATGTTTTGTGTTGTGAGGTTTTCAAGTTTTGGGTGATGATCTCATGGACAAAGGGATAAAGAGTGGAAAGATCTCAAGCTTGGGGATGCCCAAGGCATCCCAAGCCAAATTCAAGGACACCAAAAAGCCTAAGCTTGGGGATGCCCCGGGAAGGCATCCCCTCTTTCGTCTTCAATCCATCGGTAACATTACTTGGAGCTATATTTTTATTCACCACATGATATGTGTTTTGCTTGGAGCGTCTTGTATCGTAGGAGTCTTTTCTTTTTGTTGTGTCACAATCATCCTTCCTGCACACCTTTTGAGAGAGACATGCACTCATCGTGATTTTGCTAGAATGTTCATCGTGCTTCACTTATATCTTTTGAGCTAGAGAGTTTTGCTCTATGTGCTGCACTTCGATCTTTTAGAGCACGGCGGTGCGTGACTTGGTAGTTGGCTTGTGCTATGAAAGTAGTCCCAAAGGTGATAGGTACCCAAAGAGGATACAAAAACTTCCATCTTCATGTGTGTTGAGTAGAAAGAAAAGTTTTGATTCCTCTCAATTAGTTTTGAGACGTGGATTTGGTAATATTAAGAGTTATGTTAGTAGGGTGTTGTGAATCTAGAAATACTTGTGTTGAAGTTAGTGATTCCCGTAACATGCACGTATGGTGAACCGCTATGTTAGGAAGTCGGAGCATAATTGATCTATTGATTGTCATCCTTTGTGTTGCGGTCGGGATCGCGCGATGGTTAACACCTACCAACCCTTCCCCTAGGAGTATGCGTTTAGCACTTTGTTTCGATTACTAATAAAAACTTTTGCAACAAGAATGTGAGTTCTTCATGACTAATGTGAGTCCATGGTATAGATGCTCTTTCACCTTCCACCATTGCTAGCCTCTCTAGTACCGCGTAATTTTCACCGGTGCACAAACCCACCATATGCCATCCTCAAAACAGCCACCATACCTAACTACTATGGCATTTACATAGCCATTCCGAGATATATTGGCATGCAACTCCCACTGTTCCATCTCATGACTTGTGTCGTCACTCTCATATTTCCATTGCATCATCGTAAGATAGCTAGCGAGATGTTTCAACGTCATACACCAAGCTAGATCATTGCACATCCCGGTACACTGCTGGAGGCATTTCCTATAAAGTCATCATCGTTCTAAGTTTTGAGCTGTGAGTAAATAAAAGTGTGATGATCATCATTATTCGAGCATTGTCCCATGTGAGGAAATAAAAAAAAGAGGCCAAAGAGCCCAAATAAAAAAAGAGAAGAGAGAAAAAAAAGGCCAAAGAGCCCAAATAAAAAAAGAGAAAAAGAGAGAAGGGACAATGCTACTATCTTTTTCCACACTTGTGCTTCATAATAGCACCATGTTCTTCATGATTGAGAGCCTCTCGTTTCGTCACCATCATATGCTGGTGGGAATCTTCATTATATAACTTGGCTTGTATATTCCAATGATGGGCTTCCTCAAATTGCTCTAGGTCTTCGTGAGCAAGCAAGTTGGCTGCACACCCACTAGTTCTCCTTTTGAGCTTTCACATACTTATAGCTCTAGTGCATCCTTTGTATGGCAATCCCTACTCATTCACATTGATATATATTTATGAGCATCTCCATAGCTCTTTGATAATCCGAGTCAATGTGACCATCTCCTCCTTTTTTGTCTCACAACCACCACCACACTCTATTCCACCTATAGTGTTATATCCATGGCTCACGCTCATATATTGCGTGATAGTTGTAAAAGGTTTGAGAAAGTAAGAGTGCAAAAACAATTACTTGGCCAATACCGGGGTTGTGCATGATTTAAATTAGTTGTGTGGGGATGATGGAGCATATCCAGACTATATGATTTTGTAGGGATAACTTTCTTTGGTCTTGTTATTTTGAAAGTTCATGATTACCTTGCTAGTTTGCTTGAAGTATTATTGTTTTCATGTCAATAGAAAACTATTGTATTGAATCTTACGGATCTGAACATTCATGTCACATGAAAGAAGTTACAAAGGACAACTGTGCTAGGTAGCATTCCACATCAAAAATTCAGTCTTTATCACTTCCCTGCTCGAGGACGAGTAGGAGTTAAGCTTGGGGATGCTTGATACGTCTCCAACGTATCTATAATTTTTGATGGTTTCATGCTATTATCTTGTCAAACGTTGGATGTTTTGTATACCTTTTATATCTTTTTTTGGACTAACTTATTAAGTCAGTGCCAAGTGCCAGTTCCTGTTTTTTGCGTGTTTTTGACCCTTTTCAGAGGAGGATTTTAAACGGAGTCCAAACGGAATAAACTTCCTAAAAGATTTTTTCCGAAACAGAAGACGATCGGGAGACTTGAGAACCAAGTTAGAGGGTCACCAGGGACCCCACAAGCCCTCATGGCGCGGCCAGAGGGGCAGCGCCTCCCAGGCTTGTGGGCTCCTTGGGCGTCCTCTGCCCTAGCTCCTTTGCCTATATATTCCCTAAAATCCCAGAAAAAAATCAAGAGATCCACGAAAACACTTTTCCGCCGCCGCAAGTTTCTGTCTACGCAAGATCCCATCTGGGGCATGTTCTGGTGCCCTGCCGGAGGGGGGATTCGGATACAGAGGGCTTCTTCATCAACACCATGACCTCTCCGATGATGCGTGAGTAGTTCACCATAGACCTACGGGTCCATAGGTAGTAGCTAGATGGCTTATTCTCTCTCTTGGATCTTTAATACAAAGTTCTCCATGATCTTCATGGATATCTATCCGACGTAATCTTCTTTTGCGGTGTGTTTGTCGAGATCCGATGAATTGTGGATTTATGATCAGATTATCTATGAATCTTATTTGAGTTTCTTCTGATCTCTTATATGCATGATTTCATATCCTTCTAATTCTCTTCGAGTTGTGGGTTTTGTTTGGCCAACTTGATTTATGATTCTTGCAATGGGAGAAGTGCTTGGTTTTGGGTTCATACCGTGCGGTGACCTCATCCTGTGACAGAAGGGGTAGCGAGGCACGCATCGTGTTGTTGCCATCAAAGGTAAAAATATGGGGTTTTCATCATTGGTTTGAATTTATCCCTCTACATCATGTCATCTTGCTAAAGGTGTTACTCTGTTCGTCATGAACTCAATACACTAGACGCATGCTGGATAGCGGTCGATGTGTGGAGTAATAGTAGTAGATGCAGAAAGTATCGGTCTACTTATCTCGGACGTGATGCCTATATGTATGATCATTGCCTTCGATATCGTCATGACTTTGCGCGGTTCTATAAATTTCTCGACAATAATTTGTTCACCCACCGTAATATTTTCTATTTTGAGAGGAGCCTCTAGTGAACACTATGGCCCCCGGGTCTACTTCACACCATATTTTCAGACTTACTCTTTTACTTCGTTGAAATTTCCGCCTTCAGATCTCACTTTGCAATCAATCTTGAAGGAATTGATAACCCCTTTATAGCGTTGGGTGCAAGCTCGTTTGTGTTTGCGTAGGTACTCTGGACTTGATGAGATCCTCCTACTGGATTGATACCTTGGTTCTCAAACTGAGGGAAATACTTACTGCTCCTGTGCTGCATCACCCTTTCCTCTTCAAGGGAAAAATCAACGCAAGCCCAGTCTCCGTCAACGTGCCAATTTCTGGCGCTGTTGTCTGTTGACGTAGTAGTGACGTATTCATGTAATCCCACAACTGTCATGGCGGAGAAAACTTCCGTGATCCCACAAAATAAGGGGGAGAAACATGTAGGATCCCTACTGCAAGGGGGAGAACTTTCAAGGAACCCTTATCTATACTGCAAGAGGGAGAAAAATTCAAGGAACCCTTATCTATACTCAAGGGGTTGAAGAATCAGTGAACCCTTATCAAGAAGAAGACTCCAGGATCCCCTCCTCTCAATGAACCCTTACCCTCTCACCTTTTTGGAAATTAATGCCAAAGTGGGAGATATATCAAAGCTTCTAAGCTTCTAAATGCTTATACCAAAAGGGGAGATCTACCAAATGGAAGATGTGTTATAGGGGGATATATCAAACCTTACATATTCAGAGGGAGATATACCATTAAGAGGGAGCGATATAAAAGTAGAAACTTTTATTTGAGTTTTATTGCCTACTTTGGATTGAACTTATCTCACCCTACCTACTCCCAATATCCACATGCTATGATTCAGGGGGAGAGGCAATCCTACATATTCATGCTTAGGGGAGAAAGTTCTAAATATTTTTGTATACATATCTATCATCAAAACCTTTTTCAATATGTCTTCCATATCTTGGTACATTTTGAAGCTCTTTGTATCTTTTACAATAGAATACTCTTGTGTTATTCTAACATTTGTTTTCCCAAGTGTACTCCTACTGCTAAGATGCTCAGGAACCTCAAGGTAAGTACATGCATCATATCCTTGTTCAGGATGACCTCTTGTCTCTTGCACATATTGTTTGCAAGAGTGAGTCTTGAACGTGGAAACCCTTCATTCTCATATGTTTGATGCATATAGCCAAGATTCACATGACTTGTTCTGTCCCTTCTACTATGTTTGTGCCCTTGCAGTCCAAAGAAAACACCTCTTAAAAGGGATTGCACACATTTATTGGGAGCTTGTATTAGTCATGTATTTTCAAAGCTGTCATATTCTACTCCTTATCTTTATTTGAAGCTTTAGTTTGATGTTGTCATCAGTTACCAAAAAGGGGAGATTGAAAGCACATATGCTCCCTTGGTGCTTTTGATAATTCATGACAACATACATTATATCTTGGACTAACACTTTTACCTAGTATATTTCACGGATAGTCCACAGAGATGATTGGCTAAGTATTGTGTGGAGAAGCCCTGCAACTGCAACAAAAGTCCTTCCAACGGCGCGAGAAATCAGCGTCTTGACGAGAGACTATTCAAGCGATCCTCCCCGGCAACGGCGCGAGGAATCCTTCTGCTACGGGCTACGCCTTTAGGGACTTCCTTGGAAAATATGCAAAGAATTTCCCCGTGTCCTTGGAGCCTTGCATTGTTGTTCCCTCGAAGCGGAAAGGGTGATATAGCACAACGGCGGTAAGTATTTCCCTCAGTTTTGAGAACCAAGGTATCGATCCAGAGGGAGGATCGCGTCAAGTCACAAGTACCTGCACAAACACAAAGAGCTTGCACCCAACGCTATGAAGGGGTTGTCAATCCCTTATAGATTGTTTGCAAAGTGAGAACTGGAAGCAAAAATTAAACAAAGCAAAGTAAAAGTGAAAGTGGAGACGATAGTTGTGAATAGACCCGGGGGCCGTAGTGTTCACTAGTGGCTTCTCTCATGAAAGCAAGTAGACGGTGGGTGAACGAATTACTGTCGAGCAATTGATAGAACCGCGCAAAGTGGTGACGTTATCTATGGCAATGATTATATCTATAGGCATCACGTCCAAAACAAGTAGACCTATACTTTCTGCATCTACTACTATTACTCCACACGTCGACCGCTATCCAGCATGCATCTAGTGTATTAAGTTCATAAGAACAGAGTAACGCCTTAAGCAAGATGGACAATCTCATATCTACGATAAAAGCCCATCTTGTTACCCTTGATGGCAACAACATGATGCGTGCCTTGCTGCCCCTTCTGTCACTGGGAAAGGTCACCACACGGTATGAACCCAAAACCAAGCACTTCTCCCATTGCAAGAATCATCGATCTAGTTGGCTAACAAAACCCAAGACTCGGAGAGACTCACAAGGATATCAAATCATGCATATAAGAAATCAGCAAAGACTCAAATATAAATCATAGATAATCTGATCACAAATCCACAATTCATCGGATCTCGACAAACACACCGCCAAAGAGGATTACATCGGATAGTTCTCCATGAAGATCATGGAGAACTTTGTATTAAAGATCCAAGAGAGAGAAGAAGCCATCTAGCTACTAACTACGGACCCGTAGGTCTGAAGTGAACTACTCACGAGTCATTGGAGGGGCGATGATGTTGATGTAGAAGCCCTCCAGCTCCAAAGTCTCCTCCGGCAGGGCACAAGGAAGGGTCTCCAGATGAGATCTCGCGGAAACGGAAGCTTGCGGCGGCGGAAAAGTGTTTTCGTGGATGCCCTAATTTTTTATGGATTTTAGGGAATATATATAGGCGAAAGAGCTAGGGCAGGGGAGCTCCAGGGGCACTTGGCACTGAATTAATAAGTTAGTCCCAAAAAAGATATAAAAGGTACATGAAACATCCAAAGTTGACAAGATAACATCATGAAACCATCAGAAATTATAGACATGTTTGAGACGTATCAAGCATCCCCAAGCTTAAGTCCTGCTCGTCCTCGAGTAGGGAAGTGATAAAGAATGAATTTTTGATGCTTTCATGCTACCTATCATAGATGTCCTTTGTAACTCCTCTTATGTGACATGAATGTTTAGATCCATTATTTTCAAAACAATAGTTTGCTATTGATGTGGAGACAATAATACTTCAAGCAAACTAGCAAGGTAATCATGAACTTTCAAAATAACAAGGCCAAAAGAAAGTTATCCCTACAAAATCATATAGTTTGGCTATGCTCTATCATCCTTGCACAACGAATTTGAATCATGCACAACCCCGGTATTGGCCAAGTAATTGTTTTCACACCTTTACTTTCTCAAACTTTTTCAACTCTCACGCAATACAAGAGCGTGAGCCATGGTTTTAGCACTATAAGTGGAATGGAGTGTGGTGGAGGTTGCAAGACAAACAAGGAGAAGATGGTCACATTAACTAGGCATATCAATGAGCTATGGAGATTCTCATCAATAGATATCAATGTGAATGAGTAGGGATTGCCATACAAATGATGCACTAGAGCTAAGAATATGTGAAAGCTCTTAAAGAGAACTAGTGGGTGTGCAACCAACTTGCTTGCTCATGAAGACCTAAGGCAAATTTGAGGAAGCCTATCATTGGAATATACAAGCCAGGTTATATAATGAAAATTTCCCACTAGCTATATGGTGGTGACAAAATGAGATACTCTCAATCATGAAGATCATGGTGCTTAATAAGCACAAGTGTGGAAGGATAGTAGCATTGTCCCTTGTCTCTTATTCTCTCATTTTTTTTGGTGGGCTCTTTGGCCTCATTTTTTTATGGGCATCTTTGGCCTCTTTTATTTCCTCACATGGGACAATGCTCCATCAATGATGATCATCACACTTACAACTCAAAACTTAGAGCAATGATGACTCTATATGGAATGCCTTCGGTAGTGTACCGTGACAATGATCTAGCATGGCATAGACATCAATGGAAACATCATGCTAGCTATCTTACTATCATGCAATGGTAATGTAGAAGTGGTGGCACATGTCATGGTGGTAGTTGCATGGCAATATATCTCGGAATAGCTTTGAAAAAGCCATAGTAGGTAGGTATGGTGGTTGTTTTGAGGGAGGCTATATGGTGGGTTTTGTGCACCGGCGAAAGTTGCACGACACTAAAGAAGATAGTGATGGTGGAAGGTGAAAATGCATCTAAACCATGGACTCAACATTAGTCATGAAGAACTCATATACTTGTTGCAAAAGTTTTAGTAGTAATCGAAACAAACAATTCAACGCATACTCCTAGGGGAAGGGTTGGTAGGTATAAACCATCGCGCAATCCCGACCGCCACACAAAGGATGACAATCAATATACTAATCATGCTCAGACTTCATCACATAGCGGTTCACCGTACGTGCATGCTACGGGAATCACTAACTTCAACACAAGTATTCTTAGATCCACAACACCATACTAATATAACTTCAATATTACCACAACGACAACTCAAAACTAATTGAGATGAATCAAACTTCTCTAACTATTCAATGCACATGAAGGTGGAAGTTCTCATATCCCTTTGGATTTTAGGGAATATATAGGCGAAAGAGCTAGGGCAGGGGAGCTCCAGGGAGGCCACAAGCCTGGTAGCCGCCGCCCCTGGTGGTGGCTACAGGGCTTGTGGGCCCCCTGTGGCGCTCCTGCCTTGGCCCTCAAGTCCCCCGATCTTCTTCTGTTCTGGAAAAATTAATTTCAGGGACTTTATGCCGTTTGGACTTCGTTCCAAAATCAGATCTGAAAAGAGTAAAAAACACAGAAAAACAGGAACTGGCACTTGGCACTGAATTAATAAGTTAGTCCCAAAAAAGATATAAAAGGTACATAAAACATCCAAAGTTGACAAGATAACAGCATGAAACCATCAAAAATTATAGATACGTTTGAGATGTATCAAGCCCCTGGATACAATGAAAGGAATGGGATTGGCCAAGCTTCAAGCTACAAGACTCTACATTTTATATTTGTGAGAAATCACATTTGAGTCCTTCGGAAAGCCAATACTATTAAAAGGGGTGAGGTATCTATGATGAATTGGTTGCTTAAGTGATTAGAGATAGCCACCAAAAATACTCAACCATTCTCCTACAATATTCTGTGTCCGAAGCCGAAACATCAAAATCGGTGCCACCAAAAATTTCAACTCATCCCTACCGATTTTTCCACAGGCAGAACCTATGCCAACCCTATAATCTCGGTACCACCAACTTCCACTTTGGTGCCACCAAAAATCAGTGACCAACTTTCTCGCCTGTCAATTTCAATAATCGGAATTTCCGAGATTTGAAATCTCTCTCACCGAAATTTGGAAACTGTCCTAGGTCACCATATCGGTACCACCGAGATTCCAGTATCGGTCTCACCTAGAATTCGAAAGTTTCCACATTTAGTGCAACTCGGTGCCACCGAGATTCATTTTGGTTTCACCGAGTTGGGCAATAATTTTGTAATAGTTTGATTTTAGGAGATGCATATATATACCACCCACCACATCTCATTCGTAGAGGAAGCACTCAGAACACACACACACACACACACACACATACACACACTTGCCATATCCATTTTTCTTAGAGAGAGACACCTATTCATTTGTTGAGATCAAGATATTCCAATCCATCCATTAGAAACTTGATCTCTATCCCCCCCAAGTCTCTTTCCACTAATTCAATCTATTCCACCCATGCCAAATCTATGAGAGAGTGATTGAGTTTTGAGGAGACTATCTTTTGAAGCACAAGAGCAAGGACTTCACCGTTCTACTGCATCTTTTACCTTTTGGAGGCTGGTGCCTCCTAGATTGGTTAGGTGTCGCTTGGGAGCCTCCTAATTCATGTTGTGGAGTTGAACCAAGAAGTTTGTGCAGGCAAGGAGATCGTCTACTTTGTGAACATCTACCTCTAGTGAGGCTAGTCCTTCATGGACGTAAGCCATGGTGGAATAGACAAAGCTACTTCTTCGTGGACCCCTTGTGGGTGGAGCCCACCATGGACTCTCATAGTTGTTACCCTCCATGGGTTGAAGACTCCACTAGCATGCATGTACGATAGCACCACCTATCGAATCCACACCAAAAATCACCGTGTCCATCTTTGCATTTGACCTTCCTAAACTCTACTCCTTACTTATATGTGCAATGTGTTTACTTTCTGCTCCCATATATCTTAACTAGCATGTGTAGGGTGCACTAGACTTGTTAGAATTTATAAAATAGGCCAACAATTAAAATTTGGAAAATGCTAGGTTTTAATTTGTGCAAGTAGTCTATTCACCCCCCCCCCTCTAGATATCCTTCTAGTGATCTCACAGCACCCTGTTGTGTGATCCTCCCCTCGTGCATTGTATGGCCAACATCGAAGAAGTAGTTTGTGTGTGTGTCACACGAATGTTTGTTTAATTAAATATAAGCATCCAAGTACTAGTACTTACCCCTAGTAGTAGTTTTGATAACAAATTATGATTTGTGAATTTAAGTACATTCATCGAGTGGACCTTGTGTACCATCGCGATCTCCAACGACTGATTTATCAAGTACACGTGTACAAATTTTCTGACGCGGGATCAACAATTTTCTCTTTTCTCGCACACGGGTATTTGATGTGCTTTGTTTGTGTTGCGTGTTTCCCCTGCGTAAGGTTTGAGTTTGATGGCAAAAAAATTAATAGACGCGCGATTTCATAAGTTATTCCTCCCACCCCATACCCGTGCATTACATTCCACCTATCCCCCTCCCTACAGCCCAAACCGCCACCACCGCAACCACATCTATGTTCTCCCCCAGCCTCGTCAATCTAGTGAGGTAACCACCGATCTCCATCATCGCCCCAACCCGATTGCTCAGATAGAGACCGCGAAACACCCTCATGCCTCTAGATCCCTCCCCTATCGTTGAGCATCTCCGCGTTAGCCAAACCACATATCACGCAGAGGTCGAGGAGCTCATGGCGGTCGATGGCGCGGTGGCCGCTGTGTGTGTGGACCAGGAGGAACACCTTGCTACCGACACCACCAACTTGGTGTTGGTTCTAGCTGAGATGAAGTGTCCATGCTTCTAACATTTACTTCTGCTTGTACATGTACATATGTTAGCGGTACTAATCCATGCTTCAACCCACTGGAACAGCTCGTCGTCAACTTTAGTTGGGATCTAGCCAAGATGAAGTAACCCAATAACTAGACCTCGGCATATACCCAATATGAACTCTACAGTTCAATTTTACCAATACAAGTTGTAACGTTTAATCTTGCCAATCTTAGTATTAATTTCAATTTCACCGCTATAAGTTTTCATCGCTATGTTAGGTTGTGTGTACTCTATAGTTAACATGTCTAATGTTTATTTCATTTATGTGCACTGTGTGTGTTCAAGTATGAACTGTCTAGTTCAATTTCACCCATACTAGTTACAAACTTACAGTGTGTATGCTAGGTTGTTGTTAAGCCTACTGTAGTGAATAGTCATATCCATTTTTTACGTTGTCTATTTGGTATCGTGCTGCTCTTTGCAATGAAGACATCACTTGAGATGTTGTCCTTCAATTACCATTCAATACTTTTGGTGGATGTTAACCTTGTTGTAGTTAACATGCCTTACGCAGGGTCACAATGCACGATGATGTTGTACCATCGAGGTTAGTCACATCCCAATATCTTATAGTATTTTAAATCATTTGTACTATTTTGGTTTAGCTTCTAACATTTACTTGTTGCTTGTAGGTAGTTATGTTAGCGGTACCGATCCATGCTTCAACCTGCAAGAACACCTCGCCACCGACTTTGGGTGGGCTCCGGCCAAGATGAAGTGACCCAAAAACCACCCCTCAGGATTTACCAAGTATGAACTGTCCATTTCAATTTTACCAATACATGTTGCAATGGGTATGTGTTGTACGGTTGATGTGTTAAACATGTTGTACTAAACACGCCTAACACATCTTAGCTATATTCCCTACCTTTTTCTAGACAACTAGGCCATTCTCTGATCTAGAAGCACCTGCTTGCGATGTTTAACAGTGTCAATTTAAGTTTCACTGGTACAAGTTTTCATGACTATGTTAGGTTGTTTTTGTTCTGTAGTTGACACGCCCGTTGTTTATTTCAGTAATGCCCAATGATGTTGAAGTATGAACTGTCCATTTTAATTTCACTAATACCAATTACAAAGTTACAATGCCTCTGCTAGATTGTTCTTAAGCCAACTATAGTGAACAGTTATATCCACTACTTTTCCTCTGTCCCTTTGCTATCGTGCTAGACCTCGCAAAGAAAATATCGTCGTAGACACTTTCATTTAATTAGCATTTGCTACTTTTGGTGGATATTAATCCTATTGTATTTAACATGCCTTTCTATGTACTTATGTAGGGCTACTATGTGTAATGTTGTTGTTTACCATCGAGGTTAGTCACATCTCATTCTCCTATAGTATTTTGCATTATTTGTGCAATTGCAGCTTACCTTCTAACATTTATTTGTTGCTTGTAGGTACATATGTTAGCGGTCAAGTTTCGACCCCCTTGGCATATGGGGCAATGAGTTAAACATAAACAAGCATCACGTGAGGAAACTAAGAAAAAATGTTAGGCGGAAGAGATAGATGATTGGAATGGTAAGTAATATGTTGCATTTATTTACACTTTATCCAAGACATCAGTGAACTTTAGACTGGTAAGTAATACGTTGCCTTTTTTCCTGCCAAGAACAGATTACTTTATTAGATATTAATACCTGAAAGTTGTCTCTTTTTAGTGGTTTTCGAAGAAATTTACTCAAGATTACCTTGAAAACTACCTGACCGGAGTGGATGCAACAAAGGTTATAATATATAATTCATGCTACCATGATAATAGTCTAGAAGTCTTTCTAAAGGTGGTCAAGGATGGACGGGCTATCATCGCAAGGGGTTGGACAAAAGTTGTGCACACCTTTGGCATGGAGGAGGGCACATTATGGTTATTCCGCTTCTTCAACACCATCGACAGCCAAAAGGATTTACAATTCTCTATTTCACCTTTACCGCCTCTAGTACTATATATTGTGGCTCATCATATTTAATCTTCCATCAAACTATGCAATCATCGAACATGTACTGGGTTTCTGATTTATGCATTAGCTGTTGAACCATCGTAATTAGGGTATGTATTGATGGATGTGAAATCTACATTTCATAACTAAAATTTTAAAGTTTCCAATTGAAATAATAAATTAACAAAAATAAGCTATTAGGTAATAAATTATAGTGCATAGAGTTAGAACAAATAAATTATGTGCAAGGGTGTCATATATTACACATGATTGTTTGTAAAACTAGTAATTGTGCACGTGCAATGCACGTCTTACTTAATACCTATAAGTTAGAACTGATCCAATTGGATATACAACAAAAGTATCGAAACCAAATGCATGTGCATACAAACAATCAACACTATTCTCCCATACTTCTTGCTCGTTTCTTCGTATGTGTGATTGTTGTGCAAAGAACATTTGTTATGGACCCGATACATTTTTCTGCTCACTCAACCTTCCAACCTTTGCTCAGAAATTGGTAGAGAACAAATAAAACTACAAAAGAAAGAACAAGGGGTATGGGCTCAGAAACTTAGAAATAAAATGTACAATAAAATATATTGATGGCACATGAACTCCACATGCATTTCTCTTTAATTCAGAATTTGGATAATATGCAACAAATGTTTGAAAACTTAGATGAAAATTGACAAAGAGGCTTTGAAATCCCTGTCCTGATTTTCAATAGATATGCAACAGATGTGTCAAAACATGAATGAAAATTGACAAAGAGGCTTTGAAACTTAAATCAAAATAAGGATATCTATTGAAATTACAGATAAATTGCTACTTGGATAGAATACATTAGTTACGACATTAGTATTTATTGAATTCATGCTCCATCCAACTCATTGAAAAGTTTGAACTGATGGAGGGAGGACGAGCAATATATTTCATGTAGCGACCCGACTCAAAACAAGTCAAGTTTCTATGTATCTATCCCATCCCTGGATCAGTATGATGGCACACACAGTACATCAATGTATATATCAAAGTGCAATCACATGTAAATAACGTAAAACTGATATATACCTCAAAGTCTCAGCAAAAACAGTCAAGGGAGTGGAGTCCCAATAAATACCAATGGCAGGTTGAGTGCAGACCGTAACCCTGAATCGTACTCTTACTCGTCGAAGAAATTATCTGCAACATAAGAGGTTGCAGCCGTGTAGGTCAGCATATTGAATATGCCGACAAGTCGCAAAAGAGGGGTGAAAACATCATCTATACTACATGCAAATATGGCAGGTGGGGCTATAGTTTAAGTTTTGCGTAAAGAAAATTTTACTACAACAAGAGAGAGGGTTAAAGAAAAATTTACTACATTGTTGGTTGTTAATGAGAAGGTTCCACCAACCATTTCTCATACCCAAGTTAATATTACCCACATCAATAATTAATGGTGTTGAGAGTTCCTGATAGTTTCAGTTCCTTTGGCTCAAGTTGTGCATGACCGTGGACACGGCTAATCGATTATGTTTGCATACTCTGCAAAGTTTTTCACACGTTCCCCACAAGATTTGATCGCCTCCATTGAAGTCCTCGCACTTAGGGGTGTTTGAGAACCGGATGATCAAAGCATGGTCTTTCAACGGGTTCCTCTGAGCCTCTGTCGGTGCCCATCCAATCCTACCATTCTTCTACATCTCGTAGCACTACCCGTCCAGAGTCACCACGTTGTCCAACCAAGCCAGAGCCCATAATGACTTGTGGCTGTGCAGGTAAGCCTTGGACCTTGAAATATCCATACATCTCTTTGAGCCTGGGTGAATCTTTCCGCAAGATGTCATCGCGCTTCTCCATGCATCCCGGGTCCTCCGCTGGTTTTCCCAGGGAGCCCATCAGAACGGTCCTTCACCCAAAGGTATATTTCGCTCTGAGGTCTTGCAAGTCTTGGAGTCTTCGGGTCTTGATTATTAAGTTTCTCACAACACTCATGATAAACACTCAACCAAACCGGTCTACTAGGAGCATAGCAAAATAACGTCCCGGCCAAAGTAACAAGGGTTTGGGGGTGCCTATCATAGCATACTACTCGATAACCAAAGTTTCCAAGTACCTACTTGCATGCAATGGGTGAACAAGGTTGAAACTAATGCAATAAAACCATAGGTAAAAATATGATCAATGTGAACTTGCCTGGTATTACTTGATGAAAATAGTCACTCTCATAATCCTGATAATTCTACTCGCCACACTCCGAGCAATCTATCGTAAACGAATAGCATTCAATAAACATTCATGCCAAAAGGAAAAACCAAAAGAACATAAGAACAAAACATGTCTTGGTGCAAAATAACAACATACCAAGATTTAATAAGAAAAGATAGGGCCTTATGGTGTTGTAGAAGTCAAGGTGAAAGGGGTCAACTCAAAAGAGTCAAAGGATGATCAACTATCGCTATATAAGCTCGACTTGCATACACTATGGGAGATGATCAAAAATATTGGGAAACAACATGAATGTTGTTTGACAAATAGTATAAGACATAAGAATTTGTTTATAGAAAGAATTTCTTGAAATGGAGCTCTACAACACAAGTTATAGCGAATTGAAGTATGAATTGAATTTGCATTCAGAATGTCAAAAGAAGTTGAACTGAAGTACGATGGTTATGTACACAAATATATGGCATGAGTATTTAGGGGTAAAAGGAATCAATTGAAAAGGTGTTATGATTTGCAAGATAAGATCAAATGAATGTTCAAATACAAATTTGAATTGCTCAGATTTGTAAGGTTCAAACATCAAAACTAATGATGCTACTGGATAGAGCAGATCAATATGAACATGTAGAAAAAAGAATTACTAGATTTGAAATAGCGGATCAAAAGATACAAATACTTCAATATAACATTGAATTGGTTTAGAACGATGTGAACACTTTTGAGCACTAATAGATAAATATGATTTGATCAAAATTATAAGTTGAAAAGTTAAAACTAATGATACAAACGGGAAGATTACTTTGATATGAATCCGATGCAATTGGATTCATCTAAAACGGAGCTATGGATAAAAAGGTATGATCAAAAGAAGTTTGAATATGAGTGTGAACAAATTTGGAGACTTGAGAATTTCAAAAAGTTTATATGCTAGGTTCACGGGATAGGTGGGATCAAGACGAAACTCTAGGCGTTGGTTTCATCTAATTCGGATAAACGAGTAAAAAGTTATGGCTATTTGAAAAATCAGGACTAAGTTGTTTTACGGAAGAAAAGTGTTATATCTCAAAGAATTCTAGGACTAATGTATAAATACAGAGACTAATTGATAAATCTAATTACTCTACCGTATACTAGTTAGGAATACTAGTCTAGAAATAATAAAGTACGGGAGTATAAAAGAAAAATACGAAGAGAAATACCTTTAGAATGCAGAGTAAGAATTAATTTCAAAGAGGAGACGATTTCGAGAAATCTCGTCGAAGATAAGAAAATAATTTTATTTAATAAATCTAGTTAAACCAAAAGATTGATTTAACCCAAAGTAGATGATTTTTGGATGCTCCTATGGATCTATATTTATAGGTGGAAAGAAGGTCTAAATGTCAATAGATAGGCAATGTGGGACTAAACATATACGTAATGTAGGGAAAATAGAAAAAAGAGAAAAAGAAGTGCCGCATGGACCAAAGGCTTCGGCCAGCAGCGTGACGCAAATTCATTGAGCCGTGGCTTTTTTTTAATTCCGGATGAACAATGTTCGTGGTGAATATTGCCTTTTTTTATTTTTTGAAAATAAACAGCGAAAAAAATATAAACGAAATTAAGATAATATTTTATATATGCATATTATATATCAAATTTTTCAGAATAAATTTCCTACAACATGGACATTTTATTTGTTACAAAAGAAAAACTTTATAAAAAATATTTTTAAAAAATCCAATAAAATCAGAATTTTGTCTTTAAAATTTTTTGGCACTATTTTTCTTCTGACTTTTATTTTTTGGGGGTGTCATGTTACCTCCTCTCTTTCTTGCTTGGCAAGTATATTGTCAGCAAAAAAATTGTGGTTGAAATCTTGTGCCAAAAATAAAATTCAAATCAAAAACCAAAGGAAAATTCAAATGGCATATTCATTCAAATTCTTTATAGTTGCAGAAATCATGTTATCTTCTCTCACTCATTTTAAATGGATGAATTTGAATTCAAAAGAAAATGGGAAAGTCATTTTATTCCCTCTCATTCAAAAGTTTAAAAAGTTTCAAATTCCACTCAAGTTTCAATCACTCAAACAAACAAACAATCAATATAGTAATTATATTAACATTCCAAAATTTGGGATGTTACAAACCTACCACACTTAAAATGAATCTCATCCTCGAGATTCTAAGAGGCTAGAAAGAAAGGTTAGGGTTTGGGGGTCTTCTAACAAATCCAATCTCCTGCAAAGTGGGATGCTACCACACTTAAAATGAGGATTACTAGCCCCTCAAAATTTTAACAATCCTTTGGGGTCTTGGCATCTGACTCCTCACATTCTTCATACTAACTCCTTTGGTAATGCTCTTCCGTTATATTCGTAACGTTTCCATCAAAAACGAGGGTTCTTCTATTGATATAAGCTTCTTCCGTCACTGGGTCTTCTTAACTGACAAGTCTCGTGATCATTCTAAATAACATATCGATGATTCTCATGGCCGTCTACCATTTGTGGTTATCCTGCAGAGAGAGGGGTCTTGGCTTCATCCTCACCATCAAATTTCCTACGCGTGACAACAATTGCCATGTACATGGGTCTTCATCATACCATTCTAAGGCTTAAAAAAAGCTTCACAGAACGTCGTCTCTCTCTATGGGTAAGTCTCTTAGATTTACCATTCAGAATAGAAACAAAATGATAAGAGTAAGTAGTCATGGTGTTCAATCCATTCCGCACCCAAATCATTACTCTGTATAAGGTTTAGCTAATCTCGTATTCTAACACTCGGGCATCCTCACATGCATTGCAGAAATTTCTCTTGTACACGAACGAAGTTCGTACCAATCCATTGATTTGTGCAAGCTGAACCAACATCTATCGTTGCTTCACAACTCTCAGGTTTTCGTATGCTCCTAAGAAAATTTTGCTGACAAGTCGTAGCTTTTTCCTTCATGCTCTTGGGGCAACCTTCATGAAAATCTTGGGATGCATCCTTGTACAGGTTGTATTCCTTGAACTCATTTTCCTTTCCATTGGTCTGTGTACCAATAAAAGTGTTTGTTCCTCATAATAATTCCTTCATTTCATCCTCATTCTATTCTCGAAATTCCACTTCAAAAGTACTTGGTTACAAATGTTGTCACCCACATAGTTTGGTATGGTCCAACATTTCCTTCAATGGTATTGAGTGGGTTTGGCTCCTTGGTATGCATGGTACATTCCTACTCATTGGATCCTGTGGGTTTATCGATTACTACCACACTAAAAATGAAATATACTCATGCGTGCATAGACCATATTTTCTCATATCCTCATAAATTATCAGAGATCTTTGTTCGCAGAGAAACAACGCATATAGTTTCAACATAGGAAATCATGACACAACAAATTTTATTGATTCATGAAGTTATTACAATCTCTGAGTCTTCCATTACAAAATTCAACTCCATAATCTCATGAAACAAGAGTGCTTCATGTTACACTTATTGCCATTGTCAAAACTTAACTACTCCATTTTAGCTTTCTTCCCGTGTGGACAATTACTAGCATAATGTCCTACTTCCTTGCAACGAAAGCAAATGAGTTCCGACAAATCTCGGGGCTTCTTGGTGTTTGCTCTTACTCCTTAGTTTTCCTGCTTCCTTCCTGGGCACATATTGATGTAGTGGCCCAATTCCTTACACTTGAAACATCTTATATGACTCAGGTCTTTATGTGTATGGATTTGACTCTGGTTGGTGTATTTTCTCTTCTTTCCGGACTCCTTCATTCTAGCCAGTTCTTCTATTTCAAGTGGATCAAGCTCTACCTTTTCTGTCGGGAAGTCTCCGAGACATGCTTGGCTTTTCCTTCATACATTCGTGTGAAAAATGTCCTTCTTCACCACATGAGTAGCAGGCATTGGAGAAAAATATGGTAAGGCTTTGTCCATCGGGGTCTTCTATATTTTCCTCCATCACAGGTTCTTCTAGAATCTTCTTCTTGAGCATTTCCTTCATTGCTTCTTTCTACTGCTTGACAGCTTGTTGCACCTGGGGGTAAATGTAACACTAGGCTGGGTAGTGGGTGGTTCCTTCACACAAGAAACAAGTCACCTGACTAGTTGGGCATTCCTCCGATGAGTGATTTTCTTCACAATGAGGGCATCCATTCTTGTGTTCTTCCTGGGTGTGTCCTATTTCTCCACAGATCTTGCATGCACAAGGCTTGTTCATCGGGTTATCATAGCAATTTTGAATAAGACGGGATCTTAACAGGGTCTTCTTGAATTCTTCCCAAGTGATTGCACCTTGCCTTCCATGGATAGCTTCATGCATCTTCCACCAAGTTGCAGCACCTTCTACAAAGTACCAAAAATCATACTGGACCATCTCTTTTCTTGCAACAAAGTTACTCCTTAGGTGATCCTCTATGTTCTGAATCCATTGTTCCATCTCCAAGTGAGTCATCGATCTAGAAAACACAAGTCAATCTTCATTCATCATCTATTGGGGCCAAGGGGTTTAGGATGAGATGGGTAAGGGAGAGAGGAATAGAGGGAGATACACACAATACAAACAATACTTTTGAGAATAGGTTTTATTTGTGGCTGTCAGAAAACACACACAAATGACGGCTCACAAATCATCGTGTCTAACGAGGGTATAACAGGGGTTTGGACTTCTAATTGCCATATAAATATTGGAACACTTCAGGGTCTTCGAATTCTTCGGGTCTTTAGAGTCTTCAATTGGTGTAGCTTCAATTCTTCAAATGCATGGTGAAATCCTCTTTACTTTCAAGTGGGACTCAGTTGATCCTTCATGTGGTCAACGGGGAAAGGGTAATGTCTATTTATTTGAGGTGAGAGAGGACATTTGATGAAATCAGAAGAGATGAGAATTAAAGGTTGTTCTTGGAAATAAAATTTTAGAGAGATCCTTTCCTAAGGGATTTTCAGTTTCTAGGGTCACGTCCTACAGTCAACATGTGCTCTGATACCATTTATGTAGCGACCGCCACTCAAACCGAGTCAAGCCACTATGTATCTGTGCCATCTCTGGATCAGTATGCTGGCACACACAGTACATCAATGTATATATCAAAGTGCAATCACATGTAAATAACGTAAAACTGATATATACCTCAAAGTCTCAGCAAAAACAGTCAAGGGAGTGGAGTCCCAATAAACACCAACGACAGGTTGAGTGCAGAACGTAACCCTGAATCGTACTCTTGCTCGTCAAAGAAAATATCTGCAACATAAGACGTTGCAGCCGTGTAGGTCAGCATATTGAATATGCCGGCAAGTCACAAAAAGAGGGGTGAAATAATCATCTATACTACATACATATATGGCAGGTGGGGCTGTAGTTTAAGTTTTGCGTAAAGCAAATTTTACTACAACAAGAGAGAGGGTTAAAGCAAAATTTACTACATTGTTGGTTGTTAATGAGAAGGTTCCACCAACCATTTCTCATACCCAAGTTAATATTACCCACATCAATAATTAATGGTGTTGAGAGTTCCTGATAGTTTCAGTTCCTTTGGCTCAAGTTGTGCATGACCGTGGACACGACTAATCAATTATGTTTGCATACTCTGCAAAGTTTTGCACACGTTCCCCACAAGATTTGATCGCCTCCGTTGAAGTCCTCGTACTTCAGGGTGTTTGAGAACTGGATGATCAAAGCATGGTCTTTCAACAGGTTCCTCTGAGCCTCTGTCGGTGCCCATCCAATCCTACCGTTCTTCTACATCTTGTAGCACCGCCCGTCTAGAGTCACCACGTTGTCCAACCAAGCCAGAGCCCATAATGACTTGTGGCTGTGCAGGTAAGCCTTGGGTCTTGAAATATCCATCCATCTCTTTGAGCCTGGGTGAAGCTTTCCGCAAGATGTCTTGGCGCTTCTCCATGCATCTCGGGTCCTCCGCTGGTTTTCCGAGGGAGCCCATCAGAACCATCCGTCACCCGGAGGTATATTTTGTCCTGAGGTCTTGCAAGTCTTGGAGTCTTGAGGTCTTGAATATTAAGTTTCTCACAACACTAATGATAAACACTCAACCAAAATCGTCTACTAGGAGCATAGAAAAATAACGTCCCGGCCAAAGTAACAAGGGTTTGGGGTGCCTATCATAGCATACTACTCAATAACCAAAGTTTCCAAGTACCTACTTGCATGCAATGGGTGAAGAAGGTTGAAACTAATGCAATAAAACCATAGGTAAAAATATGATCAATGTGAACTTGCCTGGTATTACTTGATGAAGATAGTCACTCTCATAATCCTGAGAATTCTACTTGCCACACTCCGAGCAATCTATCGTAAACGAATAGCATACAATAAACATTCATGCCAAAAGGAAGAACCAAAATAACATAAGAACAAAACATGTCTTGGTGCAAAATAACAACATACCAAGATTTAATAAGAAAGATAGGGCCTTATGGTGTTGTAAAAGTCAAGCTGAAAGGGGTCAACTCAAAAGAGTCAAAGAATGATCAACTATCGCTATATAAGCTCGACTTGCATACATTATGGGAGATGATAAAAAATACTGGGAAACAACATGAATGTTGTTTGACAAATAGTATAAGACATAAGAATTTATTTGTAGAAAGAATTTCTTGAAATGGAGCACTACAACACAAGTTATAGCAAGTTGAAATATGAATTGAATTTGCATTCAGAAGGACAAAAGAAGTTGAAATGAAGTACGATGGTTATGTACACAAATATATGGCATGGGTATTTAGGAATAAAAGAAATCAATTGAAAAGGTGTTACGATTTGCAAGATAAGATCAAATGAATGTTCGAATACAAATTCGAATTGCTCAAATTTGTAAGGTTCAAAGGGCGAAACTAATGATGGTACTGGATATAGGAGATTAATATGAACATGTAGAAAAAAGAATTACTAGATTTGAAATAGCGGATCAAAAGATATAAATACTTCAATATAACATTGAATCAGCTTAGAACGATGTGAACACTTTTGGGCACTAATAGATAAATATGATTTGATCAAAATTATAAGTTGAAAAGTTAAAACTAATCATACAAATGGGAAAATTACTTTGATATGAATCGGACGCAATTGGATTCATCTAAAACGGAACTACGGATAAAAAGATATGATCAAAAGAAGTTTGAATATGATTGTGAACGAATTTTAAAATTTGAAATTTTCAAAAAGTTGATATGATAGGTTCACCGGATAGGTGGGATCAAGACGAAACTCTAGGCGTTGGTTTCATCTAATTCGGATGAACGAGTAAAAAGTTATGGCTATTTGAAAAATCAAGGCCAAGCTGTTTTACGGAAAAAAATTGCAATGTCTAAAAGAATTCTAGGACTAATGTATAAATACAGAGATTAATTGATAAATCTAATTGCCCTACCGTATACTAATGTAGAAATACTAGTATAGAAATAATAAACTACGGGAGGATAAAAAAATACGAAGAGAAACACATTTAGAATGCAGAGTAAGAATTAATTACAAAGAGGACACGACTTCGAGAAATTCCATTAAAGATGAGAAAATATTTTTATTTAATAAATCTATTTAACCAAAAGATTGATTTAACCCGAAGTAGATGATTTTTGGATGCTTCTATGGATCTATATTTATAGGTGGAAAGAAGGTCTAAATTTCAATAGATAGGCAATGTGGGACTAAACATATAGTAATGTCGAGAAAATAGAAAAAAGAGGAAAAGAAGTGCCGCATGGGCCAAAGGCTTCGGCCAGCAGCGTGACGCAAATTCAGCCAGCCGTGACTTTTTTTTAAAATTCCAGATGAATAGTGTTCGTGGTGAATAGTGTCTTTTTTTTATTTTTTGAAAATAAACAGCAAAAAAATATATAAATGAAATTAAAAGAATATTTTATATAGGCATATTATATATCAAAATTTTCAGAATAAAATTTCCTACAGCATGGACATTTTAGTTTTCACAAAATAAAAACTTTATAAAAATTTATTTTTTTTAAATCAAGTAAAATCTAAATTTAGTCTTTAAAAAATTTTGGCACTATTTTTCTTCTGACTTTTATTTTTTGGGAGGGTGTCATGTTACCTCCTCTCTTTGTTTCTTGGCAAGTATATTATCAGGAAAAAGTTTGTGGTTGAAATCTTGTGCCAAAAATAAAATTCAAATCAAAACCAATGGAAAATTCAAATGGCACATTCATTCAAATTCTTTATAGTTGAAGAAGTCATGTTATCTTCTCCCACTCATTTTAAATGGATGAATTTGAATTCAAAAGAAAATGGGAAAGTCATTTTATTCCCTCTCATTCAAAAGTTTTAAAAAGTTTCAAGTTTCAATCACTCAAACAAACAAACAACGAATATAGTAATTATATTAACATTCCAAAATTTGGGATGTTACATTTCAACACCCCCCCCTCACGTCTAGGCTATTTTACTGTGTAGACGTGGGATCGATGTAGGTCATAGAATCGTTCAATTTTAATACTGCTTGGCAAGGTCTTGAACTCAAGACCTCTTGGCTTTGATGCCATATTGCATTCATGCTCCAGCCAACTCATCCAAAAGTTTGAACTTATGGAGGAAGGACGAGCAATATATTTCAACAGCATTGTTCATTGCCAGTACTTGTGAAAAAACCTTGCCATCTCTACCACCAGATTGTTCAATTGCAGGCTTTCCTCCCCATTGTACATGCTAGAGAAGTCGTAAGGGGTGTGGGGTAGGTGCAATGTCGGATCGTTTACGACAGCGGGCGGGTAATCTTGGGACGGCTGCGAGCATGGCCAAAAAGTGGCATGCGACGGAAGCCCCGACTAACATCCGTGTGTGAGGCTCTTAGTTACCAAGAGTTGTGGGGCAAGTGTAGGTGTTCCATAGTAAAGTCTGCTAAGAAATTAGGGAAAGCATTTAAATGAAATATTCTAAGGTAATTATATAGAGAGAAACCCCACGAAATACATGGTAACCAATCAAAAAAATTCCAAAAAAATGTACACAGAAAGGGAAATGACTAATTGGTTTCTTCCCAATCTTCCATCATAACACCAACTTAACACAAAAAATTACTACTCTATTAAGGAATTTTTTATATCTGCATTATCCACACTGCATCCTTGTTACCTCTTGACATTGCTTCACTGATAGAAGGACGAAATGATAAAATATATGCCGGTTTCATTGTCGGTGCTTTCTTTTGGGCTGAATTCCTCTCTCATTTTGTCAGTGCAGAATTCTCATTCCACATTTCAACTCAAATAAATAACCAAGTCTACATATATTGTTTCCAATACCCTCAACCAGATTGAATCAAGACATCAAGTGAGGAACCGCATAATCCATACATCTAGTTTGAATGCCCTATCCATATCAGGTTCCATGGGTGGGACTTACTCAATATTCAATCACACCATCATACACATTTTGAGATCAATTCTAAAAACTGAATAACATGCCAAAGATGAAACAGAATACTTTCAAACTACGAGTATCACAATTACCAAGTCAAGCGGGAAGCAAGCTATACCAAAGAAATCCAATTAATCTAGTCCATTGTAGGTGCTTCCAATGTAATATTTCTAGTAGCAGCAAGCCATGTTGTAAGTAGGAAATTTTGATACTACTACGTATATCCAAGAGTGTTGCATACAGGAGTTTACATGTCACGAGCAGAAAAGTTAGTAGCAAGAAAAACCACGTCGTAAAGAATAGATGAACAAAACAAATATTTTTCCATATTATTATATAGAACGTCATTCTCTTTTTTCTCGTTCTTAACCTAGTGTTATCATGGCTCTAGAATCAAGACTATCAACTATATCTATGAATGCGGGCATTTTTTCCGTGAGACAATGTCGGGGAAATCGACGACTATGGGAAGCTCTAAGGGTCCCTTGATCGTTCGGCGGAGGGAGAGAGGTGGCGCCAAGAGCGGAACTAAAGATTAGCACCAGCAAGGTCGTTTACCCAGGTTCAGGCCGCTTGCCGCCTAAACCCTACTCCTGCCTAGTTTGTATTGGGTGCTTACTATAGGGCTATTTGCTACAGTAATTTAGCTGGTGATTAGGGAGTCTAAAACCCAAAAGGTCCAACCCCTAGAAATGATCCTTGGGCGTCCTTTTATTGGCAAAGGGGTCACCAACAGTGTGCTCACGGGTTGCATAGTGAACAGGGTTCACCGCTTATCTGTCTATTGTGGTATCAGGGGCAGTAAATGCCTTGTCTTGCCCCTGATCCGCATCAAGGTGGCTTCGACACGTGCCCAGGTGTGTTGACACTTGGGCTTTGTGCTGGCGCATGAGGGATGCGCTGGAGCGATGGCGGTCGGTGGCACTATGGCAGGAGGGACACCTGGCGGGTGAAGAGAGCCTGTCGGCGTGGCGTCCTTGCCCATGGCCTCGCCCATCTTCCCGGCAAGGATGGCTTGCCGGGGTCTTGGACATCTTCCCGGCAAGGAGGGCTTATCGGGGCCTTGCAAGTCTTCCCGGCAAGGAGGGGCTGCCGGGGCCTTGTGAGTCTTCCCGACGAGGAGGGCTCGTCGGGGCCTTGCGAGTCTTCCCGGCGAGGAGGGCTCGCCAGGGCCTTGTAGCGTGGGTTGGCTCTTCACACCTTTGGCGGGGTGTGGTCTTGGCGAGCCTGGGGTTCCTCTTCCCGTCGACTGCCTTGGCGTGTTACCGCCAAGTGTGTTGCTAGTGCCCGTGCACAAGTTAGGGGCACGGGAGACCCCAGTCTCTAGTGCACTGACAGGAGTCCCCCGGCGTGGGCCACACACGCATGCGAGGCGTAGTTGGGCCAAGCCCAAAGTGGTGCACGGGCTTTTGCTTGGCAGTTTGGAGCCGTTGCAGGTGGCCCTCCCCACGTCGCGCATCAGGCGCGCGAGGTGGAGAGGTGTGCGCGTAGTGGCCTACTCACCTCCCGAAGCATTACTGCGACGCGTGAGGCATGCGTAGTAACAGTCACGCAAGTGGCGTTCGTGGCCTTAAAGGCTGAAGTCATGGCAGGGCCCGCCCCCACATGCATTCGTGCAGCAGGGCGGTTCTCTGTTTTCCCGTGATCATGAGTGATTGGGAGAGAGGGGTAGCGGTTTCTAGAGTGAGAGAGCTAGCCCCCGTGCCTCGCCCTATAACGTAGGAGGTTTGCGAGAGGGGTTTGCTCATCCATACAACTCCTGAAACACTCAGCATCCCCAACTTGTCTCTGCGGTCTCTTCTTGAGCATCAAGTGGCGCTCGCCCCTAACCATGGCTAGGGGACGAGGGCGGCCACCATCGGCCGCCAGGACGGCAAGAGGATCCCATTCGAATCATGCCACAACTTCATGTTGGGAAATGTTGCATGGGAAACAAAAAATTTCCTATGCACACGAAGACCTATCATGGTGATGTCCATCTAAGAGTGGAGATTAGATCTACGTACCCTTGTAGATCGCACAGCAGGAAGCGTTTAAGAAACGCGGTTGATGTAGTGGAACGTCCTCACGTCCCTCGAACCGTCCCACGATCCGTCCCATGAACCGTCTCGTGATCCGTCCCACGATCCGTTCCGATCTAGCGCCGAACGGACGGCACCTCCGCGTTCAGCACACGTACATCTCGACGATGATCTCGGCCTTCTTGATCCAGCAAGCAAGATGGAGAAGTAGATGATTTCTCCTGTAGCGTGACGGTGCGCCGGTGTTGGTGATGATCTATTCCTGCACGGCTCCGCCCGAGCTCCGCAGAAATCTAATCTAGAGGAAGAACTATGAGGTGTAGGTTTGAGTTGCACGTGGCAAAGTTGTGTCTTAAACAGCCCTAAACCTCTAGTATATATAGGAGGAGCGAAGGGGTGGGGCAAATCCCTAGGGCGCCGGCCAATGGAGGCCTTCCTTGGGTCGGCCGAAGCGGGAGGGAAGAGTCATTCTCCAATCCCACTTGGATTAGGACTCCTTCCTTATTTTCCCACCTCTTTTGGAATTTCCACTTTTTTCCTCATGGGCTTTCCTTGGATGACTTTGTGAGCCCATTATATCTTATTGTGCATCCAATAAACCCATGTGGACCCCTTGGGGCGTGGTGGGCCCAACCAGTGGGCCCCCGGAACCCATTCGTCACTCCTGGTACACTGTCGGCAATGCCCGAAAACCTTCCGGAATCCAAACACCAACTTCCTATATATCAATTTTCGTTTCCGGACCATTCGGGACTTCCGTGATCTCATCCGGGACTCCGAACAACCTTCGGTCACCAATACATATAACTTAACTATACTAAAACATCACCGAACCTTAAGTGTGCAGACCCTGCGGGTTCGAAAACTATGCAGACATGACCCGAGACACTTCTCGGTCAATATCCAATAGCGGACCTGGATGCCCATATTGGATCCTACATATTCTATGAAGATCTTATCGGTTGAACCTCTGTGCCAATAATTCATATAATCCCGTATAACATTCCCTTTGTCCTTCGGTATGTTACCTGCCCGAGATTTGATCGTCGGTATCCCTATACCTATTTCAATCTCGTTACTGGCAAGTATCTTTACTCGTTCTATAATACAAGATCCCGTGACTTATACTTAGTCACATTACTTGCAAGGCTTTTGTGTGATGTTGTATTACCGAGTGGGCCCCGAGATACCTCTCCGTCACACAGAGTGACAAATCCTAGTCTTGATCCATACTAACTCAACGGACACCTTCGGAGATACCTGTAGAGCACCTTTATAGTCACCCAGTTATGTTGCGATGTTTAATACACACAAGGTATTCCTTCGGTGCGAGTGAGTTATATGATCTCATGGTCATAGGAATAAATACTTGACATGAAAGAAAACAATAGGAATAAAATGACGCGATCCATATGCTACGTTCATAGTTTGGGTCTTGTCCATCACATGATTCTCCTAATGATGTGATACCGTTATCAAGTGACAACACTTGTCTATGGTCAGGAAACCTTGACCATCTTTCATCAACGAGCTAGTCAACTAGAGGCTTACTAGGGACAGTGTTTTGTCTATGTATCCACACATGTATTTGTGTTTCCAAAAAATACAATTATAGCATGGATAATAAACGATTATTATGAACAAAGAAATATAATAATAACTAATTTATTATTACCTCTAGGGCATATTTCCAACAGTCTCCCACTTGCACTAGAGTCAATAATCTAGTTCACATCACCATGTGATTTTAACGAATCCAACACCCATAAAGTTCTAGGGTTTGATCACGTCTTGCTCGCGAAAGAGGTTTTAGTCAACGGTTCAGAATCTTTCAGATCCGTGTGTGCTTTAGAAATCTTTACGTCATCTTATAGATGCTGCTACTACGTGCTATTCGGAAATACTTCAAATATCTACTCTACTATACTAATCCATTTTAATACTCAGAGTTATTCGGATCGGTGTCAAAGCTTGCATCGGTGCAGCCCTTTACGACGAACTCGTCAACCACCTCCATAATCGAGAAAAATTCCTTAGTCCATTAGTTATTAAGGATAACTTTGACCATTGTTTGGTGATTCAATCCTGGATCACCTTTTGTACCCCTTGACAGACTCATGGCAAGGCACACATCAGGTGCGGTACAGAACTTGTCATACTTTAGAGCCTATGGCTAAGGCATAGGGGACGACCTTTGTCCTTTATCTTTCTTCTGCCGTGGTCGGGCTTTGAGTCTTACTCAAATTCACACCTTACAACACAGCCAAGAACTCCTTCTTTGCTGTTCTATTTTGAACTCCTTCAAAAACTTGTCAAGGCATGCATTTCATTGAAAGTTCTATTAAGCGTTTTGATTTATCTCTATAGATCTTGATGCTCAATGTTCAAGTAGCTCTATCCAGGTTTTCCTTTGAAAAAAAACTCCTTTCAAACAACCCTTTATGCTTCACAGAAATTCTACATTACTTCCGATCTACAATATGTCAACCACATATACTTATCAGAAATTCTATAGTGCTCCCACTCACTACTTTGGAAATACAAGTTTCTCATAAACTTTGTACAAACCCAAAAGCTTTAATCATCTCATAAAAGCGTATATTCCAACTCCGAGATGCTTGCACCAGTCCATAGAAGGATCGCTGGAGCTTGCATACTTGTTAGCATCCTTAGGATTGACAAAACCTTCTGGTTGTATCACATACAACCTTTCCTCAAGGAAACCGTCGAGCAAACAATGTTTTGACATCCTATGTGCAATATTTCACAAACAATGCAGCAATTGCTAACATAATTCCAACAGATTTTTAGCAACGCTACGAGTGAGGAAGTCTCATCATAGTCAACTCTTTGAACTTGTCGAAAACATCTTTGCGATAAGTCGAGCTTTTCTTAATGGTAACTTTTCACCATCATCGTCTCTCTTTCTTTCAAAGATCCATCTTTACTTAATAGTCATACGACCATCAAGTAGTTCTTCCAAAGTCTACACTTTGTCTTCATACATGGATCCTCTCTCGAATTTCATGGCCTCCAGCCATTTGTCAGAATCCAGGCCCACCACCGCTTCTCCATATCTCGTAAGTTCATTGTTGTTCAACAACATGACCTCCAAGACAGGGTTACCGCACCATTCTGTAGTAGTACGTGACCTTATCGACCTACGAGGTTTGTACTAACTTGATCTGAAGCTCAATGATCACCATCATCAGTTTTCCACTTTAATTGGTGTAGGCGCCACAGGAACAACTTCCTGCGCCCTGCTACACACTGGTTTAAGTGACGGTTCAATAACCTCATCAAGTTCCACCACCCTCCCACTCAATTCTTTCGAGAGAAACCTTGCCTCGAGAAAGGACCCATTTCTAGAAACAAACACTTTGCTTCCGGATCTGAGATAGGAGATGTATCTAACTGTTTTGGATATCCTATGAAGATGCATTTATCCACTTTTGGGTTCGAGTTTATCAGACTGAAACTTTTTTCACATAAGCGTCGCAGCTCCAAACTTTTAAGAAATGACAACTTAGGTTTCTCCAAACCATAATCTATAATGTGTCATCTCAATGGAAATACGCGGTGCCCTATTTAAAGTGAATGCGGTTGTCTCTAATGCATAACCCATAAACGATAGTGGTAATTCGATAAGAGACATCACAGTATGCACCATATCAAATAGGGCGTGGCTATGACGTTCGGACACACCATCACACTACGGTGTTCTAGGTGGCATGAACTCCGAAACAATTTCCACATTGTCTTAACTGTGTACCAAAAACTCGTAACTCAGATATTCATCTCTATGATCATATCATAGACAGTTTATCCTCTTGTCACGACGATCTTCACTCTGAAATAACTTTAAACTTTTCAATATTTCAGACTTGTGATTCATCAAGTAAATACTCATGTATCTACTCAAATCGTCAGTGAAGTAAGAACATAACAATATCCACTGCGCGCCTCAGCACTCATTGGACTGCACATAAAAAATGTATTGCATCCAACAAGTTACTTTCTTGTTCCATGTGGTATGATTTTGCATGTCTCAAGTGATTCAAAATCAAGTGAGTCCAAACGATCCATCTGCATCGAGTTTCTTCATGCGTTTATACCAACAGGTATGGTTTGCATGTCTAAAACATTTCAAAAATGAGTGAGTACAAAGATCCATCAGCATGGAGTTTCTTCATGCATTTTACACCAACATGACTCAAGCGCAAGTGCCACAAGTAAGTGGTACTATCATTATTACTTTGTATCTTTTGGCACCAATGTTATGAACATGTGTAACACTACGATCGAGATTCAATAAACCATTGAAGGTAATTATTCAAGCAAATAGAATAACTATTATTCTCTTTAAATGAATAACCGTATTGCAATAAACACGATCAATCATGTTCATGCTCAACGCAAACACCAAATAACAATTATTTAGTTTTAACACCAATCCTGATGGTAGAGGGAGTGTGCGATGTTTGATCACATCAACCTTGGAAACACTTCCAACACGTATCGTCACCTCGCCTTTAGCTAGTCTTCGTTTATTCCGTTGCTTTTACTTTGATTTACTAATCAGTGAGCAATCGAACCAGTATCTAATACTCTCGTGCTACTAGGAGTACTAGTAAAGTACACATCAATATCATGTGTATCAAATATACTTCTGTTGACTTAGCCAGCCTTCTCATCTACCAAGTATCTAGGGTAGCTCCGCCTCAGTGATCGTTCCCCTCATAATAGAAACAGTTTGTCTCGGGTTTGGGTTCAATCTTAGGTTTCTTCATTAGAGAAGCAATTGTTTTGTCGTTTCATGAAGTATCCCTTCTAGCCCTTGCCTTTCTTGAAACTAGTGGTTTTACTAACCATCAACTATTGATGCTCCTTCTTGATTTCTACTTTCGCAGTGTCAAACATTGCGAATTGCTCAAGGATCATCATATCTATCCTTGATATGTTATAGTTCATCACGAAACTCTAGCAGTTAGTGGTAGTGACTTTGGAGAACCATCATTATCTTATCTGGAAGATTAACACCCACTTGATTCAAGCGATTGTTGTACTCAGACAATCTGAGAACATGCTCAATGATTGAGCTTTTCTCCTTTACTTTGTAGACAAAGAATCTTTTCGGAGGTCTCATACCTCTCAACAAGGGCACGAGCATGAAATCTCAATTTCATTTCTTAGAACATCTCTTATGTTCTGTGACGTTTCAAAACGTCTCCAGCGCCTTGCTTCTAAGACATTAAGTATTATGCACTGAACTATCACGTAGTCATCAAAAACGTGTATGTTAGACGTTCGCAACATCCACAGACGACGCTCGAGGTGCAACACACTGAGTGGTGCATCAAGGACATAAGCCTTCTGCACATCAATGAGGAAAATCTTCAGTTTTACGGACTCAGTCTGCAAAGTTGCTACTATCATCTTTCAACTAAATTTTCTCTTGGAACATATACAAAACAGTAGAGCTATAGCGCAAGCTACATCATAATTCGCAAAGACCTTTTGACTATGTTCATGATAATTAGAGTTTAACTAATCAAATTACTGATAAAATCCCACTCAAAAAGTCATCTCTCTAGTCATTTGAGTGGTACATGATCCAAATTCACTAACTCAAGTCCGATCATCATGTGAGTTGAGAATAGTTTCAGTGGTAAGCATCTCTATGCCAATCATATCAACTATACGATTCATGCTCGACCGTTCGGTATCATGTGTTCCGAGGCCATGTCAGCACATGCTAGGCTCGTCAAGTTTAACCCGAGTGTTTCGCGTGTGCAACTGTTTTGCACCCGTTGTATGCGAACGTTGAGTCTATCACACCCTATTATCACGTGGTGTCTCGAAACGACGAACTGTCGCAACGGTGCACGGTCGGGGAGAACACAATTTCATCTTGAAATTTTAGTGAGAGATCACCTTATAATGCTACTGTCGTTCCAAGAAAGATAAGGTGCGTAAAAGGATTAACATCACATGCAATTCATAAGTGACATGATATGGCCATCATCTTGTGGTTCTTGATCTCCATCACCAAAGCACCGACATGATCTTCTTGTCACCGATGCCACACCATGATCTCCATCATCATGATCTCCATCAACATGTCGCCATCAAGGTAGTCATGCTATCTATGCTATTACTAATAAAGCTACGACCTAGCAGTATAGTAAATGCATCTGCAAACACAAATATTAGTTTAAAGGCAACCCTATGGTTCCTGCCGGTTGTCGTAGCATCGACGTGCAAGTCGATATTAACTATTACAACATGATAATCTCATACATCCAATATATCACATCACGTCATTGGCCATATCATATCACAAGCATACCATGCAAAAACAAGTTAGATGTCCTCTAATTTATTGTTGCATGTTTTACGTGCCTGCTATGGGTATCTAGTATGATCGCATCTTACTTACGCAAAAACCACAATGGAGATGTGCAAATTGCTATTTAACCTCTCTCCAAGGACCGCCTCGGTCTAAGCCAATTCAACTAAAGTTGAAGAAACAGGCACCCGCCAGTCATCTTTATGCCACGAGGTTGCATGTCAATCGATAAAGCCAGTCTCTCGTAAGCATACGAGTTATGTCGGTCGCCAATTCAACTAAAGTTGAAGAAACAGGCACCCGCCAGTCATCTTTATGCCACGAGGTTGCATGTCAATCGATAAAACCAGTCTCTCGTAAGCATACGAGTTATGTCGGTCCGGGCCGCTTCAATCCAAAAATACCGCTGAATCGAGAAAAGACTAAGCAGGGCAGCAAATCAAACATCACCGTCCACAAAACATTTTGTGTTCTACTCGAGATAACATCTACGCATGAACCTAGCTCTGATACCACTGTTGAGGAACGTTGCATGCGAAACAAAAAATTTCCTACGCACACGAAGACCTATCATGGTGATGTCCATCTAAGAGTGGAGATTAGATCTACGTACCCTTGTAGATCGCACAGCGGGAAGCGTTTAAGAAATGCGGTTGATGTAGTGGAACGTCTTCACGTCCCTCGAACCGTCCCACGATCCGTCCCACGAACCGTCTCGCGACTCGTCCCACGATCCGTTCCGATCTAGCGCCGAACGGACGGCACCTCCGCTTTCAGCACACGTACATCTCGACGACGATCTCGACCTTCTTGATCCAGCAAGCAAGACAGAGAAGTGGATGAGTTCTCCAGCAGCTTGACAGCGTGCCGGTGTTGGTGATGATCTATTCCTGCACGACTCCGCGCGAGCTCCGCACAAATCTAATCTAGAGGAAGAACTACGAGGTGTAGGATTGAGTTGCACGTGGCAAAGTTGTGTCTCAAACAGCCCTAAACCTCTAGTATATATAGGAGGAGCCAAGAGGTGGGGCAAATCCCTAGGGCGCCGGCCAAAGGAATCCTTCCTTGGGTCGGCCGAAGTGGGAGTGAGGAGTCCTTCTCCAATCCCACTTGGATTAGGACTCCTTTCTTATTTTCCTACCTCTTTTGGATTTTCCACTTTTTCCTCATGAGATTTCCTTGGATGACTTTGTCAGTCCATTATATCTTATTGCGCATCCAATAAACCCATGTGGACTCCTTGGGGCATAGTGGGCCCACCCAGTGGGCCCCCGGAAGCCATTCGTCACCCCTGGTACACTGTCGTTCATAGTTTGGGTCTTGTCCATCACATGATTCTCCTAATGATGTGATCCCATTATCAAGTGACAACACTTGTCTATGGTCAGGAAACCTTGACCATCTTTTAACAACAAGCTAGTCAACTAGAGGCTTACTAGGGACAGTGTTTTGTCTATGTATCCACACATGTATTTGTGTTTCCAATCAATACAATTATAGCATGGATAATAAACGATTGTTATGAACAAAGAAATATAATAATAACTAATTTATTATTTCTTCTAGGGCATATTTCCAACACTTCAGGGGCCGCAGCTGCGGAGGGCGGCCCGAGTGCCCAAGGTGGCGGAGGGCGAGGGGCCGCGGTCGCCACGGAGGCCGGGGCCGGGGAAAGCGAAGTGCTACTCCAGCACCCCCGTCTTCTCCCCCGCTCTTTCCCGCGGGGGCTCATATTGAAAGGACTCTGTTGGAGTTTCTCGTCAAACTGCAAGGCCGCATCAGGGCCCGGCTTCAACTCCCCATCGCCTTCGCCAAGGTGATGAGCGAAGAGAAGCTCCCGATGTTGTGGCTTCGGGTGCATGGTTGTGGCAATGGTGGTGTACCGGTGGCCGTGGAGCAACCGGGGCCTCGGCTCCTGTTCCTCTGCCGTGGGTGGAAGAGCTTCGCCCGTGCTCATAATCTCTGGGATGGGCACGTTCTTCGCTTCAAGATGATGGCGGACAACCTGCTCTCCGTCAAAATATACGGGAGCTCAGGTGTGCGCCTCAGCTACTGCGAAGAGAGCTCGACCAGGACTGTAAGCCCTTCCTCACGCGAGGGTGACGAGGACGGGACAGACAGTAGCGACGGCGGGTACGGGTCAGAACCTCGGCAGGCTAAGCCTGGGTACAAGGATCTGACCTCGGACAAACCGTCTGTCGCACCATCGCCACCAGTCCACGGTCTTCCTCCTCCCGGGTTGGGACCGACGAGCCCGAAGAACCGATGATGCCGCATATTGCGGGAAGCGCTTGGTTCCCATCTCCGTTGTCCCTTCTGACCCCGTTCTCCTCTGCCCAATGCTGGTTTAGGAGGACCCATCCTGGGTTGTGCCATGGGCCTTGCCGCTTTTTTTCTTCTTGAACTCCTGTCCGGCAAGCATATCCCTCGCCAAAAGACAATATCATAGGTTAGAGTAGTAAAAATTATCCATGTAATATGTGTGAGTTCACCTCAAACAGATGAATGAAGTGATGTTTCCTTTGTGTCTGATCCTTCTCTTTGTATGATACACCCTTTGCGTTTTCCGGAAACTTGCAAGCGTGACTGGTCCTGCCGCTAGTGCTTTGAGGAATGGATCCTTAGCAGTTCGTCGGAGGGGTCGTTACCGGCAAGGCTCCTTGCCGCACTCGGTGCAACCATTAGATCATCGAGCGCAGCTTGAGGCGAAATAAGGAGTTGCGTAGCCGCTTGGCTTGTTGACCAAGTCCGAAACAGTGTGGAGGTGCTCTATGGCCGTTCAGGTCGTTGAACGAGTTCGAAACAGAGCCAAGATGCACTGATCCTGACAAGGTTCCATCTGTGCACATGTTTCTCAAACAAAGTTCTAGATTTTTAGAAAGGAAACAACCTATCTACTCTGAAATTTCATCTAGAATATGTATCACTTATCTGTTGTGCCACGGCACTTCTTCCTGCGGCGTTTAGGTCTTTTGTCTGGGCCTCAAATCCCCGGCAAGCAGGATGTGACACTCTCCCAGCAACTTCCCCTCCGGCAAGGTTATTGCCGATAGTCCTTGACTACCGTATAGGAAAGGGGTTGCCGGAGTATAACTCCTTTTCTTCTTTTGCCAGGCTGTGCTGGCGGAGCCCCCAAGCGCATCTTCGACGGGGACGTGACGCTTCCAAGGGGGGAAAGAATTTCTGCTGGAGTGCGTGCGTGGGCTTCGCAGTCTGTTGGCGCATCCTCGACGGCTATGCATCACTCCGCGAAGGTGCGTCACACAGAGTATGCGCCGGAGGCCTCGTCGAAGCCCCTAGGCACACCCTCGACAGCAACGCACTGTCCTGGAGCGGTGCATCAACCTGATGCCATCAAGCTCCGGGTCTCCGCCTCCTAGGCCCACGCTCGCACAGTGGCGCGCTCGCACAAGCATTAGGAGACCAAAGCGAAGTGGAGCGACCACCGCTGCATTCCGCCTTTGGGAACCGTGGCGGTGCGCTCAACTTCCCAAGATCTGATGCGGAACTGGCTCGAATCCGTGAAAAAGCTCTCAGCAGCCGCCCCCTACGTGGCGCGCCAAAGATGTCGGGGAAATCGACTCGCCTGTGGGAGGCTCTGAGGGTCCCTCGATCGTTCGGCGCAGGGAGGGAGACTGGCGCCAGCGCGGAACTATCGATCAGCACTGGCAAGGTCATTTACCCAGGTTTGGGCCGCTTGGCGTGTAAAACCCTACTCCTTCTTAGCTTGTATTGGGTGCTTACTGTAGGGTTATTTGCTACAGTAATTTAGTTGGTGATTAGGGAGTCTAATATCCAAAAGGTCCAACCCCTATAAATGAGCCTTGGGCCTCCTTTTATAGGCAAAGGGGTCACCAAAAGTGTGTTCATGGGTTGCATAGTGAATAGGGTTCACCGCTTAATTTTTTGTGTCCATGACCTGCAATCAAGGTGGCTTCGGCACGTGCCTAGGTGTGTTGACACCTTGGCATTGTGCTCGTGCATGAGGGATGCGCTGGAGCGGTCGCGGTCGGTGGCACTGTGGCAGGAGGGACACCTGGCAGGCGAAGAGAGCCTGTCGGCCTAGCATCCTTGCCCACGACCTCACCCATCTTCCGAGAAGGATGGCTTGCCGGGGTCTTGGCATCTTACCGGCAAGGAGGGCTTGCCGGGGCCTTGCAAGTCTTCCCAGCAAGGAGGGCCTGCCGGGGCCTTGTGAGTCTTCCCGGCAAGGAGGGCTCGCCGGGGCTTTGCCAGTCTTCCCGGCAGGAGGGCTCACCGGGGCCTTGTAGCCTGGGTTGGCTCTTCACACCTTTGGCAGGGTGTGGTCTTGGCGAGCCTGGGGTTCCTCTTCCCGTCGGCTGCCTTGGCGTGTTGCCGCCAAGTGTGTTGTTGGTTCCCGTGCACAAGTCACTGGCATGGGAGACCCCAGTCTCTAGTGCACCGACACACATATTTCTAGATAAGAGTTACTACAAATACACCTCATAGACTGATGTGAAATATTTCAACATAAGAAGTTCAAAGTAAGCTTTGTATTGTAGTATGTAAAATTAATATCTTCGAGATGAGTGAATGCCATGGAGAGTTTGCAAAAAGTGAACCTTCCTTCGATTTATACTATAAATGTCGAGAAAACAAGATCTGGGGGAAGAGAGAGTACAAATTGTGGGATGCTCAGGGCGACGCATGTGTCATGCAAGCGACCCTATTACTAGCCGCATGTCCACACCTCGCAGCCTCCTGCACCTCTTGGCACTCCATATGATGCCCTCTGTCTCATACTCCAAGCTTTCCATGCCGCCTTCACACACAGACCCTCCGTTGTGCAGCCCCTGAGACAACAAGACACCCGTACCACAAGGGCCGCCACGTGTAGCTTTGCCGCGGTTGCCCACGCCCAGCGCCATGTCGATGGCCTCCCACTATGCCCTGACCCACCACCATTGGTTGAAGTAGGAGAGGGACCTGTCCACCATTGTTGTAGGCCGAGCACACTAGTTTTGTGCCGCCGATGCTCGAGGGAGGAGACTATCGGGGCGTTTCTATTTGAGTTACTGCAATTTCCTGTTCACACATGCCACATGAAGTCAAGACTGTAGATCTCACATCCAATGGCTCAACGTGGAAGATACCGGTTCGCCAGGCTGCATCGTTTCTGATCGTCCATCAGTGATCGGACGGTGTGGAGTGTGTCGTGGAAAGGTGTTCACTTTCTGGCACAACTATGTGACGGCTGCCTCATTGTAATGGCTATATAACCAGCCCTCTTTCTCTCATTTGGGGTCATGTAATGTTAATCGGGTGTAAACCCTAGCCGCTGATGGCAAGCTGAACCTACTTTCCCCTTTTCCTTACAATACAAACCCTAGCGTGTGGCTTCCCGATCCTCTGAAATTGAGCTGAAATCATGTCTTCTTTCTGAATTCATAAGCTAGTTCTCGACAATCGGTATGAGAGGCGAGTCCATCCTTAGTGGTTGGCGTTGATTGGAACGGCATAGAGGTTGGTTTTGGCTGTAAAATCCCTCTTTGTTCCTTAGAAGGTGGTGGCGTCACGGTGACGGCCGGAGTGGCACTTCTCGGGTACAGTGAGAAATTTAGCCTTGGTTGCTCAAGCTCATTGCTTAAGTGGTAAAATTCCAGCGCATGGGATCTTACTATGTACCATAGGAAGTGGACGTTGGTGGCGGTGGCGGCAGCGGCGAGTGGGTGATGAGTCCCTCCCTTCCCTCCCTATTTGTGGTCGTGCTCTGTGAAGAGCACCATGACATGAGTGGTGGACTCAATGACTACAACGGATCTGCAACTAGAATCGCTCGATCTTGACAAAGAAACACTACGACAAGAGAGGGAGGAAGATCGAAATGAGTTCCATCAGTTCCAAGCTAAGGAAAAGAAGAATTTTGTCACTATGAAGAAACACTTCGATAAGGTCCACGAAAATTGCAAGTGTTTATTGCTTGACCAGGAGCCAGACTGATCAGAGGAAGGGGATAATGCGTCTCCTCATGATAGTGCTCTCCAGAAACATAATCATGTGCTTTCTCCTCATGTGGCTCTAGGACGTCCCAAGCAAATATCAACCTCGAACCCTTCTTCAGTGATGATGCCTGAAAAAGGCACCCAAGGTACAACAGGCAGAACTATGCTGAGGGATTAGAATGGAAAAGAGCTCAATTTGGATGGCACCCCCAAAATTACCTTCAGACACTCAAACTTTGGAATCAACAAAGGAGAAACGGTGGGAACTGGTGCAGTACAGCCCAATACTATTCATCTGGATGACCTGTAGGATATTGAAGGTTATGAAAATAACTATAAGAGGAAGGTGAACACACCACTTGATGGCAGAAGAAGCCCTGTGACTATCAAAGCTGCCAAACTGAACATGTGAGGATTTGAAGGACACGGTCCAGAGTCTTGGATCCAGAATTTGGAGTAATATTTTACAGCAGCTAGAACACCTATTGAACACATAACTGAGTTAGCAATATTCCTAGAAATATTGAACAATGGTGGATGACCTGTAGGATATTGAACACATACTTGGATCTCAAAGGACCTGTTGTACAATGGTGGAGAGGAACTCGGTATGCTCCTAGAAATGTTCCACTGCACAAGTTTTGTTCCCTCTTATCTGACAGATTTTCTGTTCAATCTCTTTGTGACATTGTTACTTCCTTTCATGCTCCCCAACAATCTATAACAGTGGTTGCTTATGTGGAACAGTTTGAATAGTTGTTGAATATCATGAGAAGGGGAAACCCTGGAATTCCTAATGGTTATTATGTTACTAGCTTTGTGGATGGTCTTAACCCCTACATAAAGAGCCATATGGAGTGTTTTAAACCAAAAGGTATGCAGACTCCTGTGTGGTATGCTAGGAAAATGGAGAAGGCTCAAGCTCCACTTGTAGTAGTTCATACAAGGCCCTATGTTCCATAACCAAAGAGACAAGTGAACTTCGATCAACCAAATGTTCAGGGTAATACAGTTGTTCCTAACAGGAACACCATCATTCAGCATGCCAAGGAGAACCAGGTGTGCTACAAATGCACAAAACCATGGGTACCAAGGCACAGGAAAGTCTGTAAGATGAACCGAAGGGCTCAAATTCAGGCACTGCAAGCCCAGGAAGCACAACAATCTGAGATAATATATGTTATAGACTTCGATGATCCAGATTTGGACCAACCTGCACCACCTCCAGAGGATACAGTGTTGCAACTGTCAACACATGCTCCTATGGGAATAGGAACTACTAGTAATACCTTCATTCTGTCAGTAAAAAATGGTGATTTTATGGCTACTGCTCTAGTGGACAGTGGTAGTACTTCCACTTTTGTTTCTCCTGAAGTTGCTAGCAAAATGCGAGTGGCACCTATGGCCAACACTAATCTTACAGTAATAGCGACAAGTGGTGAAGTATTATGGAATGAATTCATAGTAAAACACCGTGCATATGAAATTCAGGGAACTAAATTCTATGGCTCTTTCACAGTCTTGAAGTTGACTCATTATGACATGATTTTAGGGGTGGACTGGTTAAAGAATTATAGCCCATTTCAGATGGACTTTCTCAAAATGGAAATTGAAATTTCCACACTCTAGGGCCACATGGTGATATTCATTGATGAAATTGTGCCCTTGAGTTCTATGCAGGAAATCAAGGAAAACACAAAGAAACTATTGAACCAAGCTGTGTGTGGATTTTTTTTGTTCACAACTTGTGGTACTAATTTTGAAACAACAAGCCAGGAAGTGCCCACTGAAATGCAGCCTCTCCTATAGCAGTTTGAAAGATTGTTCCAAGAGCCCACTGGGCTACCTCCTCGTAGGCCATGTGATCACAGGATCCCTTTAATAGAAGGTGCAGAAATAGTAAACCAAAGACCATATAGAATGCCCCACCACCAGGCGGAAATACTAGAGAGAATTATCGTGGATTTGTTAAGGAAAGGGATAATAAGACCTAGGACTAGTCCATTTTCCATCATGTTTTACTCGTCAAGAAGAAAGATGGATCATGGAGACTGTGCACTGACTACAGAAAACTGAATGCTATCACTATCAAAAATAAATATCCTATCCCGGTGATTGAGGATTTACTCGACCAGCTGAAAGGAGCAAAAAATTTCTCCAAAATTGACCTAAGAAATGGACATCATCAGATAAGAATGGCTAAGGTAGACATCCCTAAAACTGCATTTTCAACACACATGGGACTATTTGAATATTTAGTGGTGTTTTTTGATGATATCTTTGTTTTCAGTATCTCCATGGAATAACATAAGGAACATTTGGCAAAAGTGTTTGACATTCCCCAAGAAAACAAATTATATGCTAAGCTGGATAAGTGCTCCTTTGGTCAACAAGAAGTAGAATACCTAGGCCAAATCATTACTTCAAAAGGAGTATTTACTGACCGAGCAAGAATTAAAGCCATCTAGGAGTGGCCAATTCCTACAACTGTAACTGAACTCAGAAGTTTCTTGGGTTAAAGTGGCTATTACCAAAGATTTATTCAAGGGTATGGAATAATCTGCAGGCCCCTGTTTGATGGCTTGAAGAAAGACGCTTTCTGTTGGCAAGAGGAGCAAACCAATCTTTTGAGCCACTCAGACAAAAGCTCACTAGTACTCCAGTTCTGGCTTTACCAGACTTTACAAAACCATTTGTCCTGGAAACTCATGCTAGTGGATATGGGTTGGGAGTTGTGTTAATGCAATGGGGCAGACCTATTTCCTACTTTAGTAAGACTATTGGGCCTAGAGTTGTTGTTATGTCCACCTATGACAAAGATGCAATGGCTATAACTGGAGGTGTTAAAAAGTGGAGGCATTACTTCCAAGCCACTACCCTCGTTATTAGAACAGATCAAGAGAGTCTTAAGTACATCCAGGAGCAAACGATTACTGAGGGATTCAACATAAACTACTACTCAAGCTCCTAGGGTACAATTTCACAATTGAGTATAGAAAAGGAAAGGAAAATAGAGTTGTTGATGCTCTGTCCAGGGTTAAACACAAAGTGGTGTCCCTAACTGCTAGTGTTGGTGCCCCTACTTGGGTGAAGGAAGTAATTAGGAGCTACCAAGATGACAGTAAAGTGAGAGACTTAATTGTTGCATGTGTTGTGGATAAAGAGAACACCACCGGTTATTCTTTCATAAATGGTATACTTAGATTTAACAACAAGATTGTGGTGGGCACTGCCACTAATCTCAGAGAAGAGATACTGAAAGTGTTTCACAATTCTCAATTAGGACGACATTCAGGATAAAGAGCTACGTATCAAAGGGTGAAGTTAGTTTTTCATTGGCATCGTATGAAACAGGATGTGATTGAATTTGTTAAAAAGTGTCGATTGTGCCAACTTAACAAAGCTGAACATTCCCCTTACCATGGATTTTTGGAACCCTTACCAGTTCTAGACTTTGCTTGGGACCACATCAACATGGACTTTGTGGAAGGAATGCCCACTTCTGAATTCAAAAACTTAATCCTGGTGGTGGTAGACAGCTTCACTAAATATGCTCATTTATAGCATTGCAGCACCCCATTTTAGTGCAATGTGTGGCTAGAGCATTCTTTGACAATGTTTTCAAGCTACATGGCATGCCCTTGGTCATTGTTACTCATAGGGACAGAATATTCACAAGTAATCTATGGCAGCAGCTGTTTAAATCGATGAAGGTGAAACTGCACATGAACACTAGCTATCACCCCCAATTTGATGGCCAGATTGAAAGAGTCAACCATTGTTTGGAAAATTACCTGAGGTGCATGTATTTTCAGCAGCCAACGAAGTCGCATGGGTGGTTGGCTTTAGCTGAATGGTGGTACAATACATGTTTCCATACATCACTACAAATGACCCCATTTCATGCATGGTATGGCTTTCCCCCTCCAATGATAGCTGACTCAGCTTTGCTAGATACTATTTTTGAAGAAAGTGACATTCTCTTACAAAACAGGGAATTAGCCGTGGAAGTGATTAAACAGAACATGATCAAGGCACACTCCCGGATGAAGCACTATGCTGACAAGAAGAGGAAAGAAAGGGAATTCTCACTCGGGATATGGTTTGCTTAAAGTTGCAGCCATATAGGCACACTTACCTCAATTTACACAGACACCTAAAGTTGCACTCCAAATTTTATGGCCCATTCAGAGTGCTCCAACGCATTGGCAAGCATGCGTACACACTACTTCTTCCTGAGGGCTGCCAACTACACAGTACGTTTCTTGTCAGTCAACTGAAGAAGCACGTTGGCCCAGAAGTTGTCCCGTCTCCACACTTACCACTCGTAGGACCTGATGGCCTCAGCAAGATGGAATCTGAAGCAGTACTGGAGATAAAGCTCATCCCAAGGAGACAAGGCAACACCAGCATTCCTCTCGTTTGTTGGTTTGTTAAATGGGTGAATATGCGAGTGGAGGAGGCAACTTGGGAAGATTCGGACTTCATTCAAAAAAAATTCCCTGCTTTTCGGGCTTGAGGACAAGCTCCATCGCTTTGGAGGGTATTGTTAGGCCGTTTCTATTTCAGATACTGCAATTCCCTGTTCGCGCGTGCAAGACGAAGTCAAGACCACATATATCGCATCCAGCGGCTCACCGTGCAAGATACCGGTTCGCCAGGTTGCATCATTTCTGATTATCCATCAGTGACCGGACGGTGTGGAGCACGTCGTGGAAGCTGTTCACTTTCTGCCACGGCCATGTGGTGGCTACCTCGCTGTAATGGCTATATAGATAGCCCTCTTTCTCTCAATTGGGATCATGTAATGTTAATCGGGTGTAAACCCTAGCCGCCGGTGGCGAGCTAAACCTACTTTCCTCTTTCCCTTGCAATACAAACCTTAGTTGGTTGGCATGTTGCTGGAGGCACGAGGATGGGGCGCGGCGGCTCCTGTTCCCATGGTGGCATGGCTGCTATGGAGAGGGAGCGTCGGGATTGTTTGTTAGTTTTAAGCAAGTGAACGATTATGGGAGATCCGTTGAATGATTATCTGAGGTGAGCAATTTCCATCACATTCTTTTTTTGTGCATTGCATGATTTACGTGGGATGCGTTTTGCGGGTGTGAAGTTTCCTCCGCGGTGGAATTTGGCCAGTCAATCTAAATTACTAAGTACACACAAGAGAAGAATTGGATTAAGGCAAATTGTTAGATAAAGTTTAGTGGGTCTAATCTTATGGTTATGATGGCTTCGTGCACATTTTATGGGGTGTGTTTAGAGAAGTTCTTGTTTGCTCTTTAATTAGTAGTAGAGATAACATGTGTGATTATCAACTTTACAACAAACGGTCACATATTTTATGTGTGTGGGATGTGCGCAATGACACACATGTTTGCATGTCATAAGCGTGTGTGATTGACAACAATATCACAAACGATTTTAAACATGCGTTCGTATGTGATGTAGGATCATAAGAAGACGGTTGACATGCAAATCGCGTGTCTGATCAGTATAACTATTGCACATGATTATTAAATTGATACGTTGGCGATACCAGAGCCACCACACATAGTTTGAAGTTTCTCACTGTGTGTCTTAATGTACTATCGCAAAGAGATCGTGGGAATAAATGTTTCTGATATCCATATTTCAAACACGAATATGTCTGTATCATCGTCTCGGATGTGTGATTGATCACAAACATAATGTCAAAGTGTAACGTGTGGGATAGGCTACGACTTCGCATACGGTAACTTTAGGTGAATCGTCAACAGACGCTCGCCCCATCGCAGACGATGTTTCGGCGTCGTGTGAGATGGACCCTCCTATACCCCATATAGGCAAGGCGATTGTTTGAAATTGCATAATGGAAAGGGGTTAAAAACCGTTTGTATAGGTCTTACGGTACGAGTGAAGAATTCGGATCCCGACGAATCCTCGGATTTAGGGGCTGAATTGGAAGATGAAACTCGCCTACAAAGTCGAAGACCAGAAAATAAAGTTATCCCAATGAAATGTCCTCGTCTTTAAGACTAGTTCGATTGTTACTGATAGTGTCATGGATGAGTGGGTGCTCACCACATCGGCCTACCATTCATTGGCCTGGCCAAGGACCCACTCACAACTTAAGAATGGGTCATGTAGCCATGGTCCCCGGTGTGTTCAAGATGGAATCCTTCAAAGACTTGACGCATACTTCAAGACATATTTGAATGGTCAGTGTGTTTATCCCCAGATGTAGCCGACATACTTGTAACCCTTGATACCCATGTTGCCTATATAAACCGAGAGGTTTACACCGTATAGAGGAAGAGGATTCATTCATACTATCTCGAGGTAGATCATCATGTACTTTGTATCCCATCACAATCCATATAATAAGAGTAGGACGTAGCGTATTACCTCTTCAAGATGGCCCAAAACTAGATAAACATTGTCTCTCTCTTTATTTATTGTTACCATTTAGCCGAGATCATCAGCTCGGGACCCCCTATCCGAGATCCACATGTTTTAGCACCAACACCCGTCACAACGCATCACTGACCGTTTGTAAGTTGATGGAACCATGCCACGGTTTAACTGCATGGGCTTTGCCCAATGGCTTGCAGCAGCGGCGGGCAGGTATGGAGCGAACGCAGAGCGCTGATGGTCGTTGGTTTGGGGCATTAGCCAAGTCGCGTGGGTAGGCGACGCGAGGGCCAACGTGAGATGGTTTACTCAACTGTCTCCAAGGAGCACATGTTCCTAACAAAAACATGAATGATAACACAAGTAGTTTGATGAAAATAGACATGGTCCAGCCCACTTATGTCATGGGTGGGTTTTTCATCAATTAGTTATGGGGGCAACAAACCCACAATAGGTTAGTGTGTCTATAAATCGCATCTTACGAGCCGGATGGGGCGCTAGCCCATGTTTTGAGGGGTGGGTTAGCCGACTATCCTACTATATTGTATGATCTCCAATTTTTTTAGACAACCAATTTCTTCGTCTAGTGTGGCTACGTGGGGTTTTATTCAAGCTCCAAAATAAACTACAGGTTTTTATAACACAAAGAATTAAAGTATTGTTGGTTTTTTAGGTTTTGCTTCTCGAACACATTGAGCTGGAAGCGCACCATCCCATTGGACATTTAAAACAAATCATATAAGATCAACGCCGTGTATCACACATTGGGCGAAACAATTTCATACGTGACCAACATTTTATTAATACATGATGAACATATGTGATATACACAATGAATTTTCTAAAATACTTGAAGAACACTTTCCATACACGGCAAACTTTATTAACACACAATATGAAAAATAATAATACATGACTAATATTTTCCACAAAATGTCAACAATTTTAAATGCAATATGAACATTTTTAATTAAAATTAACTTTTTCATACATTATAAATGTTTTTAATACCTGATGGGACATTTCTTAGGACCATATAAATATTTATGAAATCATGGTGTAGCTTCTTAATAAAAAAAATTAAATACATGCTAAGCATTGATTAAGAAACTATAAGATTGTTTCGATTCATGGCACAAATTTCAATACATGATGAACGTTTTTAATTTAGGATGAACATTTGTTTTGGTATATGATGAATATGTCTTCATACACGATGATCTCTTTGTTCTAAGTAATGCACATTTTTAAAAATACACAATAAACATTTTTATTACATGTTAAAATTTGTAGAACATGACAAATATTTTTCTAAAACGTTATAAACATGTTCATTAGACGATGAGGAAACAAGAGTACGAAAAAACAAAAACTGAAAGAAAAACAGGAATAGAAAAGTAAGAAAAGCTAAATAGAAAGAGTAGCACAAGGAAAAAAGATCAGAGAACAAAGATAGAGGAAACAATAAAACTAATATAATAGTATAAAGGAACAACCAAACAAAACATAAAATGACCCAAAAATGAAAACACCATAAAACAGAGTTAAACCCAGGTCCAAAAAACCAGCGCGAAATCCCAAAACCAAAAAGCAGAAAAAAAACCCGAGAGCGCCTAGTCGCCGCTCGCTACGGCAACCAGTTGAGGCTTCGCACAGGGCGACCCCCGACTGGGCCGGCCCTGTAAATGTGCGACATCTGTACTTTCTGTTTCCATTTTCTGTTTTTTTTCATTTTTCCTTTTTTGGGTCGTTTTTCTTCCTGTTTTTCTATTTTTATTTTTCCATCAATTTTTAAAGAACGAACATATTTTGAATCTTGAGAATTTTATAAACCACAAACAATTTTGAAAAATCCTGAGCAAATTTGGGACCACGAATAAATATTCAAAGGACACACATTTTTTGAATTTTTGAATTTTTTTTGAAATGGGGAAGTATTTTGAAAACACTGAAGAAATTTGGAAGCGTGAACAAGTTTTTAAAAGCATGAACATTTTCTAAATCATGAGAACAAATTATGAAAATTAGAATAATTTTGATAAATCCTGAAAAAATTCATAAATATGAATAATTTTGGAAAACATGTACATTTTTTGAATTTTGAGAACAAATTTCGAAAAAAAATAACATTTTTCGAAAAACATATTAAAAAATCCGAAACATTTTCGGAAAATCAAGAACATTTTCTGAAATTCCACAATAGTGATTTGAAAATGTAGAACATTTTTATAAAAATGAAAAACAATTTTCGAATTTGAAGACCAATTTTTGAAAATACCAAACATTTTTTGGAAAACAGCAGAAACATTTTCCAAATTTGAAGAACATTTTTTGAAAACCCAGTACATTTTTTGAAAAGCCAGAAAAGTTTTCTAAAACAAATATTTTTCGAATTTGAAGAACAATTTTTCAAAATCCTGATCATTTTTCGAAAATCCAGAATTTTTTTGAGACAGAAATAGAAAAGAATAAAGAAAAAATAAAAGGAAAAAAAACCAGTTCAGGGAACCTTTTAAAAAGTTTCCAAAACCGGAAAAAACCCGGCAAGGAAAGTCTAGAAGTTTCCCAAAATCGAGATCCCGTAACCAGTAATGTGCCGGCCCAGATCGCGTCGCTCCCTTTTCATCTTGTGCGAAGCCCCAACATCTTAACGCAATGTGCGTCCTATAGGATTTTTCAAGAAAATCGACCCAATCTTCCCTGTTACTTGGCCGACTCATTCACTACACATCTAGGCGAGGCCATGCCATATTATTTTTGGCTCATAAGTTCTATTACTCAAGAATCAACCGAACAATCGTGTTTACATAAATTGATGACCTCTAGGGTCTTGATCCCAACCAGATAACAATTTTACTCTCACTTCTATCAAAACTAGCTAAAAAATCACTAACTAAAATTTAACTACGGTTGATATGTGCAATACGAGTGGTTCGAAGAGACTTCAAGTACTTTATCTCTGCCACCAAAACACATAGATTGATCTGTTAATGTCGTTCAAAATGTTCACCACTATAAGTGAATCCATCTCAATACAAAGTGAAAATTCCGTCCGCTGAATAACAAATGAATAACCCCTTCTTGCATGCACATATTTCTACTTCAAGCGTATCCATGTTGAATAGGAAGCTTCATAGGAAGCATCTTATTTGACATTCTTTGCGTCAAACAGGAGGGTTGCCACATATGGGCGTCCAGAAAGAGCCGGTCCATTGCATCTACCGTAGTGATCGAGCGAGCAGGAGAACCGTGTACTCTAATGAAACGGTATACTATAGCAAAAATGGTGTAGTGTAGCACCCCGATGTACTGTAAGGACCAGTACGGTAACCACCCGATGTACCATGGCTAACATTTTTCTATTTTGTGGGAACATCTTTTTGTAAAAATGAACAATTTTTGAAAATGATAATCATTAACATATTTTTTCTAAAACACGGTCAATCTTGGAAGTCTTAATTTCTTTTCTGAGAACACAAAGATTTTTTGAAATTATGACCTTTGAAATATTAGATTGTTTTCCAGAAAAACATGAGAAATATTTTAAATGCAAAAAAAATTCTGGAAACGTTTTTTTAATTCCACGAGTTTTTTTCAAAAAAAGGACAAAATTTAAAAGCAAACAATTTTAACATGCTATTTTTTTATTTTGAAAAAATGAAAGATAATAACATAAAATTGGTATAGGGAAAATAGGAAAATTAACAAGAATGTCTAGAAGGTTCAAAAACAGATTGAACCGGATTGGGACTTCTAGAAAATTCTCAGCACCGAATAAGGTGCTATACTTCCTATTTAGTGGACCGTCACATTTCCATTGGCCCTAACTTCCTCCCACCTCGCAGGTGCATATTGACACCGGTTTGGTCCATTTACATCCTTGATGTACCAAATTACCTTTTAGGGGTAAGAGCATCTACAACCAGACCTTTTAAATCCTTCTCAAACGTCCGGACAGGCTGTCTGGTCATTGTCCGGTCACAAAAATTTGATTCGAACGGACCTTTTAAACCGGCCTCAAACATCCGAGTTGACCGGCACCCCCAAATATGGGGCAAATACGGGGGAGCCTGGGCGCGTCCAGGCACGCCCGCGTGGCCCACACTGGCCCGCATCGACACCACATATATTCGTCCTCATCTGCTGGCCGGACCCAACCCTAGCCACTTCAGTCCACTTCCCTACAATCCCATCTGCCACCGAAACTCACATTCGGAGATCTCCATCCATCTCCGGCATGGCCTCCAGCGGATCCGACACCGACAAGTCCGAATCCATCGACTAAGGGGTCGTCCTGCGCGGAGTGAAGGAGGTAATCGTGGTTTGCATTGCACTCCGCCACTTCCCGAAGGTCAGCGCCCGTCCGACAGGAGGATCTGTCCGCCACGATACTACTAGGGAAAACCTTATACACAAAACCTTTGCAGCAGCGCTGGATAAACGGCGGCGCTACCGCTACTAAGCAGTAGCGCGGCTTTAAGAAACACGCTACTACTAATATTGCCCCACAGTTGCCACCAGGCTAGATTTAGTAGTAGCACGCCCCAGGTAACAACGCTATTGCTAACAGAATAGTAGTAGCACTTGTTTCGGACCCGCGCTACTACTAAGTGGGGCGTGCACTTATATGGTCTTCGCCCCCGCACGCCCCTCTCTCTCACTCTCTCCCTCTCCATACTCTGCGCCGCCACCGCCCCTCAGTCCCTTCCTCTCCACTCTGCATCGCCGCCCCGCCGCTCACTCCCTCCCTCTCCCCCTCCTCACTCTTTCCCTCTCCTCTCTGCACCGTCACCCCGTCCCTCACTCCCTGCCTCTCCCCTCCTTCCTCTCTCCCTCTCCACTCTGCACCGCCGCCGCCACAGGTCCTCACCGGCGACCTCACCCCCGGCCCCGACCCCTACCTCGACCCCGATGACCTCGACCCCGACCCCGACCTCGACCCGGTGACCTTGACCCCTGCCCGGACCCCAACACCGACCCCGGCCTCTGGTGAGACAACCCCAAGCCAAGGGTTCTTGCTAGGATTATTGCTAAGGACTAGATGATTCCCCGAACGTTGTTGCGGGAATATTTGCAATATATATTGTGTTTTATTATTGTATATTTGCTTGATGAGGTGTCATACTTGCATGTTAAGAAACATAGGTTAGTGGGCGCTAGCTAAATTCAAATGAGATGATTCTTGTACAAATGATAACTAGAAAGTAAAAAATTAAACGATAAGAAAACTTTCTCATAGGAATTTGTCTCAACATCGACAATGCCCGGCCCGCATCCTCATCGTCGAGTGGTCGGCGAGAGCTTTCTTGACAGGCGTCATGTCCGGGACTGGGCTCCGCCAGGTTGGCATTGGGAGGTGCTACCTTTCGGGGCGCACACCTTGGTGCGGAATCCGGGTCTTGTCGTCGAACCGGAGCTGCTTTAGTGGCGGTCGCGTGAGCCACTATCGGTGCGGAGGGAGCCGGCCCTCACGGAGGTGGTACGTCACCGTGTTAGGGAGGAGGACGAGCACGTCCGTCGCTACATGGCTGCATTGGATGCGAGGTTCTCTAATACCTAGCAGGTTCTTCACTGATATCACCCGAGCTATGATCCGGTGATGGTTTCTTATCTTTGGGTTGCCACCGCCTGCGTCGTAAGACATCAACTGGATTTGTATTACTGATATTATACGATAATATTCGAGATGTATTAAAGATAATATTCGATGATGCATTAACAGGATTATTTGAGATGGTGTATTAGTGATATTATATGATATTATTCGAGAGTTTTTAGTAAAAAAATCAGGTACTTTCGGTTTGTCGTTGCTCCTTGTGTGACTTTCATGTGTGTTCTTGATCGAGGAATCCCGACTGTTGTTGTGGGGGGCTCTTCTTCCTCTTCTCTTCTTTCGATATATACCTTGGTATAATGCGCAAGGACAGGAGAGGAGAAGTGCCATCACCGACGGTCGAACTACTAGTGTGAGAAAGTGTCCACCAACATATATACACCACCATATCAGTGTGAGAGAGTGCGCACCAACACATCATGAGATATGAGAGTTATTTAAGGAAAGCCTCGACTAACCGAAAGTCAAGTGATACTGAATTATGTCTATTTGCACATGTGTATGTTATTGCAGGGAACACCTCCTACTGCCTAAGTTTTGCGTGGAATGTTGATTTATTTCTGTTCTGGCAAATTTCAGGTGCTCAATATGTTTTATTTTAATAATGGTCATGCTGATTTTTGAACACTGGAAATGTCTGACGATGATAGGATCCCTGAGTGTGAACTCTGTGGTGAGGATTACGGTTTGTGAGATAGGCCTCACATGCGAGAGGATAGGTTTTTCACCATCAAGCTTGACGAGAGGGTAGGCCTCACCTTACATTGCTAACTAGGCTACTATTATGTTCTTCAACACAAACTGCCGAATGATGTTGTGCCTCCGTTGATGCATAGCCAATATAACTTGTATAGCTATATCATGATTATGATGTGACGACATGATTTGTGTTGGATGATATGATGAGACTATTACGTGTATGATAATCATATCATAAACTGGCAATATGCTCATCATAGAATACTGTATAAAATATGTACAAAAACAACGCAAGTACGTACCAAAAAAAAGATATGTGAAAATATAGTAGTAGCGGTCTTTAGCGTTGTACGCTACTGCTAAGCCACTTAGCAGCACTTAGCGGTAGCACTTGTGTGGACAACGCTACTGCTAAGTAGGCATAGCAGTAGCGCGGGCCGAAGCGCTACTGCTAAACGTTAGTCGTAGCGCTGTATCAGTAGCGCGGTGCCCCGCGCTACTGATATCCCTTAGAACCGCGCTAATGCTAGGCTTTTTCCTGGTAGTTCGACTCCACAGCATCCGCTCAAAGGACGCTCGGTTCCTCTTAGGCGGATCATCTATGTCCTGACAGGCAGATCCATCGACCGGACCCGCGAACTTTGAGTCCCACCGGGAACAGGCTGCCCGCTGTGGGAAGGAGAAGTCACGGATCGCTGAGGTCTATCTCGCGAAGGAAATGGTAGAGGCGGAGGCGGCTGATGCTGCGGAGTGGGCATCCACATAAGAGGAAGCCATCGACGCCCGCATTTTGAAGAAACGGTAGCGGCACAACGCACATGTCCTCGCTCGCGAGGAGAATTGGGTGGTCCATGAAATGGCGAGACTGCCACCGAAGGAGGAGAAGGAGATGAGCGGCAGCGAGGACAACTCCGGTGACAAGCAAATCCGTCATGATCCCTAGTACATCTTCAACCGGTACTTCAGCGACAAAGACGGCAAGGGCGTCGGAAAGGATAAGGGCAGCCATGGATGATCTCCATCATAGTGAAACATGCCAAATTTTGGTAGTTGGATGACATATTTAGCGGTGATGGAGTAGCTGGACGACGTGTGTGCCTAGACGTAGTAGTTGCATGGGTTGTCTGGATTTGAGATATGAAATTTGAGGTGTTCGGATGTAGACTACATTATTTAAAGCATAATCAGCGAGTATCCGTATATGCGTTCAGGCGCGTCTGCGGGCGTTTGATTCGCCGGATTTGAGGGGTCCGGCTGTAGATCCTCGAAGGACAACTCTAGTGCGTGACCCCATCCCATTCGTCCTAGTCCGTTAGGGGTTAAACGAACGAATTACATGGGCCAACGTGCGGCCCCAAATGGACAAATGTCCGATTTTCGCCCGTATTCGACCCATTCCCGGCCCAAACATGCACCGCATTTGGGGTGAAACAGACAGCGGGCGAACGAGCGGGACGCACACCCTTGTCCTCCCCATGGCCTGCCTGTCGAGGACACTAGCGCTTCATTCACATCCATTGCCTCCGCCCGCCCTCCCCGTCCCACCCCGTTGCTGGTGCCGCCACTATTTTCTCATCGCCTCCTCACCGCTCGCCCCTTGGCCGTCCATACCAAACCACGCCTCGCCATGGCCGCCACCATGCCCGCACTTTTGTAGGAGTTTTGGCCGTCCTTTGGAGTCGACGTCGTATCCGGTGCCAGAGAGGATATGACCGCTGGCGACGCCTATCGACCACGACAGCTTCCGTCGGGCGCTCTAGAGCAACCTGTAGCCGGACGCCAAACGCCCCTGTTGCATCGAGGTGATCTTCGCGACCTCTTTGTCACCACAACCGAGGGTGTTTGACACTTTGCCCACAATGGTATGGATAGTGGAGATGACTTTTTCTTCAACTACTTCATTTGTTCATTGAATGATTCGTCCTCGGACGACGAAGATCTTGTGGTGGTTGCATTCGTCGTTCACGACCACATGGAAAGGCAGCGGCCTCGGTAGAGGGGGTCAGTCCCGACCCATGCTCCCAACCTGAACCACAGCAGAGAGAGGCCACACCATGCTCTATGCCAATTATTTTGAGAATATCACGCTCTTCAAACCGGAGAAATTCCGTTGCCGTTTTCTGTATGACAAGGCATGTGTTCAATCGTATCCGAGAGGGGATGGTTCGTCATGACCCATTCTTCAACGTAAAATGGATGCCATTGGCAAGCTTGGATTCTCCTCTTATTAGATATGCACCGCGGCCATCCGCATGCTTGCATATGTTCCAGGCGATCTTGTGGATGAGCACGTGCAAATGAGTGAGTCTACATGTGTGTTGTCAATGTACAAATCTGCAAGGCCATGGTGGCAGTGTTTGGCCCTAAGTACTTGAGGCGGCCAAATGCCATTGATACAGAAAGGGTGTTGGCGATCAATGCTGATAGAGGCTTTCCAAGAATGCTTGGTAGCATAGATTGAATGCATTGGGAGTAGAAGAATTGTCCATTTGCTTGGCAGGGCTAGTACAAGGGGCATGAGAAAGCGTGCACTGTCATATTAGAAGCGGTGGTTTCACAAGATCTTTGGATATGACATTCTTTGTTCGGCATGGCAAGTTCTCACAATGATATCAACGTGATGCAGTGTTCTCCATTCTTCGCAAGGCTTGCACAAGGCCACTCCCCACCTATCAACTTTGAGGTCAATGGCCACCACTACAACAAGGGATACTACCTAGCTGATGATATATATCCTCAGTGGTCAACTTTTGTGAAGACAATCTCGAAACCTGAAGGCGAGAAGAGAAAGAGATTTACCAAAATGCAAGAGAGTGCTAGAAAGGATGTGGAACGTGCTTTTGGTGTGCATCAATCTTGATGGGGTATCGTTGGAAACCCTGCACTGACATGGGATGAGGAGAAGCTTTGGAAGGTGATGACTGCTTGTGTGATCATGCAAAACATGATCATTAAGGACGAGCGTGATAATAACATCTTTGACCAAGGATTTGATTTTAAAGGTGAAAATGTTGAGCCCGTGCACCAAGAACCAGCCATGTTTGAATAGTTTTGTAACAACCCGAGACCGACACTCCAGAAGATTCCCTTTAATTCCGTTGCGGCACCATCGTCGGTTTAGCGGCGGATGACTTTTGGTGTTTCAAAACCTTGTGCCGGCCCGCAAATATCTATCTATTCTCAGCCCAACCTATTCTACACAACCCAACACCACCCACCTAGCCTACCCCCTCCGTTTTGGACTGTCTGATCGATATCCGACGACCCGAAAACGGTGCAAAACCCCTTGCCCTAATCCCACATGTTATAAATAGATGCCAACCCTAAATTCTAGGCAGCTTATCCCAATCCTCCCAGCCACCGTCAACCACCCATTCTCTTCTTCCTCGGGATTCCCCGATCCAATCCATCCACTCCTTCAGCCAGGGTCCGAGCAGCCACACGTCGCGCCTCCCTCTGCGCTCCTGGCACAAGAAGGAGGTAGCCATTGAGCTCCATGACCAGGCCACCCCCCTTTGCTCTCAGGCCCCAATCTCGTCGAGGACCATGTCGCCCCTGCGCGTCGCCGGAGCAGCACCACGCCTAGGACGTGCTCTACCTCCCATGCCCAAATCCCTCTCGTCTTTCTTCTTCCTTCCCCTGTTTCTTCTCTGAACTCTCTGTCCATCTCTTCTTCAGGAAACAGCAGCACCGTGGCAGCCCGAAGCTTTCCGTCGATCACCCACGGTCCCAGACGGAGCTCGCCTTCGCCGGTCTCCGGCAGCAGTAGGCGCAACCCCATGGTCGTGGACACTTCCTCCTACCTCCGACCGTCCCCGAGCTCCCCTCCATGATGCTCCTCCACCCAGCTCGTCAGAGCTCCGCCGGTGTCCGAAGGACCCCGCCTTCGTAGCCCCACCTCTGTGGTTCGACCCCGACGGTCCGGCCTTCCCTGCGTCCCCAGCCACTGGGTCCTGAGGGCCCCCATCTCTCTCACCTGTTCGCAGCATCGCCATGGTCGTCGGTCTTTTGTTCTCACTGCTATGAGCAACTCCCTCCTGATCTGAAATTTAGTGTTTTTCTAGATCCATTCTCGCATGTATATGTTGTATAGAGTGGGCACTACTTCTGCTAATGAGCAGGGTTGGCTAGCGCAGCCAACTGCTATCCAAGGGCTCGTGGAATCGAATCCGAGCTTGCCCCAATTTTAAGCCCCTCTTAATTTTATTCTTTTTTTGGAGTGCACCTCTGATTTGGGTGAGCTGCTGCTAGGATTGAACAGTGCGCAACATCCAACCCATATGTTTCTTTTTTAACAGTCCGATGTGATTTATTCAATTTACCATGGATTTCAGAAAATTGCACGCTTCTAAAACACCAGTAACTTTTAAACTGTGCGTCGGATCGAGATAAGTTAGATATGTAAAACGTGTAGAATTTCGTACAGATTAATATATTGTAACTCTCATGCATAATTAACACTGTTAACCATGCTTTTTTGCATTAGTTTGCATGATAACATGCTAAAATGGTTCAATTCATAACTACTTAAACGTAGCTCTGTTGGAGATGAGCTATATATGTAAACCGACTAGAATGACATGTAGTTTCACGTGCCCCAATTTATATTACCTTTTAAAAAACTTAAAATGTGTTTAGGACATATGTGGTCAGATTTCAAAGTTAACGTGTGGGATCATTTCGGAAATGCTATATGTCATTTCTGGCCTCATTTAAAATGTCTAGATAGGTAGTTTATTTGTGCTACATCTCTTGCCATGTTTAAACAACATTTAATATGGACAAGTACCTTACGGGAGTGGACTAAATAATTCGTATGTGAAGTTTTGTCAATATGCAACTCGTTGCATATTGAGCTTCACTTAATGTGTAGTGTTTGATTGTTGTGGATTGCCATGCCATGCCATGCCGTTCATTATTGAAATGGACATGCATCATATTAGGTTGTGCATCATATCGTGCATGTGCCGTGGTGAATATTGTGTGTTCATTTTTGTTTCTGGTTTGCTTCTTCTCGATAGAGTTCTGCAAGCATGTCGGAATGTGGGGATCCGTTCGACTACGTCGGTTCGTCTGCTTCACGGAGTCGTTCTTCTTCCATGCGGGATCACAGGCAAGATGATCATTTCCCTAGTTACCATTACTATCATTGCCATGCTAGTTGTCTCGTTTCTTTCGCTATGTCTCGCTGCCTACCACCTGTTAAATGCCAGCCTCCCAACATTGCCATGGAAACCTCTAACCTTTTCACAACCCAGCAAACCATTGTTTGGCTATGATTACCGCTTGCTCAGCCTTCTTATAGCGTTGCTAGTTATAGTTGCAGTTGCTTCCATGTGTCAACATGGGTCCTTGTTAAATCACCATATTATTGCCAATTAATTAATGCATCTATATACTTGGTAAAGGGTGGAAGGCTTGACCCTGTAGCCTGGTGTTTTGTTCCACCTTTGCCGCCTTAGTTTCGGCTACGGGTGTTCTGTTCCATAAATAAGCGCTCCTAACATGCTTGGGGTTGTTATGGGTACCCCCTTGACTTTCGTTTTGGGATAAAACTCGTCTGGCAAGGCCCAACATAGCTACTATATTTGCCCAACATAATAATACTCAAAAACATAGGGCGTCATGAACTTGACGAGTAATTCAACATAATACAGGGAGGTCCAGTGATGATGGTGCTTGTCGGATTTCGGGTTCCGCAAAACCCTAAGGATTTGAACCCTGGGGCATGTATGACGATCTCTCACTAGCTCGCTACTCGATGGGAACGACAAAGAACTCACTCGATGGTGAGGAGAACACAAAACACAATAGTTTACCCAGGTTCGGGCCGCTGCGAAGCGTAAAACCCTAATACTGCTTTGGTGGATTGCCTCTCAAGGAGGTTGGTTGATGAACTAGTACAGGGCTCAAGAGTATCCGGAGGCTAGGTGGCTTTGAGTGTTGCTAATGCGTTAGAAAAGACCGGTCCCTCTACCAAGTGTTCTACCCTCTCTATTTATAGCGGAGGCCCGGGTCCTCTTCCCTCATAGCTTCGGCGGGAAGGGATCCCACAGCGGCCAATTTTAAAGGGGAACAAGGGAACATGCTCCCCTTCCTAAAGGTGGTCTTCGCGTGCAAAGTAACTCCCCGCCCTGCAGGGACGGGCACAAGGATGACGTTTGCCCTACTAGCGTGCAACGGCGGCTCCGTTGGCCCAGAAGGGATACCTTTGGAAGACGCCTTTGGAACCCCGGTACGCTCCCTCCCCCTTTGCACTAATGGGGAAACTGTTCCATCCTACCGTCTGCTGCTCGCATGTCCTTCCCTGGCGTCACCCTTGGCCCCTGAGGCCCGGCCTTGCCTCGGAATATCCGTCGCTCCGGAGGGGTCCCAAGGAGGCCCACTGCGGGTCTTGACGCTCCTCCTCCTCGTGAGGCTTGGCCCCTCACGAGGGCCTTGCCCTGAGCGGTGCCAGGCCCGTTGGTTTGCTTGATGAGGTGAGCCTACCCTGGGTCACAGGCAGGAAGGTCTGGGTACGCCCATTCCCAAAACGCGACAGTAGCCCCCGGGCCCGCGGCGTGCTCGGGTTGGCTTCTGGGTGGAGCCTCGTGGGGCAGCGTGTGGCGTCGCGGGCCCCCGAATGTCTGTGGGCAACGCCGGCGCGCGTCACGCGGCTGGTGTAGGGGTCCTCCTTGTCTTGTGTCTCTGCCCAAGTTATTAGGTGCTCTGCTTGTTGCGGCGGTGCCTTATTGCTTTCCTTCTTCCCCACTCGATCTTCCTCCTGGGTATCTCTTGATAACCCACAAGTATAGGGGATCGCAACAGTTTTCGAGGGTAGAGTATTCAACCCAAATTTGTTGATTCGACAAAAGGGGAAGCCAAAGAATATTCTCGAGTATTAGCAGTTGAGTTGTCAATTCAACCACACCTGAAAGACTTGGTATCTGCAGCAAAGTTTCAGTAGCAAAGTAGTGTGATAGTAACGGTAATAGCGATAAAAGTAGTATTAGTGACAGCAGTAGCGGTAAAGTAACTTAGCAAGGACTAGTAGGAAAAACTCGTAGGCATTGGATCGGTGATGGATAATTATGTCGGATGACATTCATCATGTAACAGTTATAACATAGGGTGATATGTAACTAGCTCCAGTTCGTCAATGTAATGTAGGCATGTATTCCATATTTAGTCATACGTGCTTATAGAAAAGAACTTGCATGACATCTATTGTCCACCCCTCCCATGGCAGCGGGGTCCTAATGGAAACTAAGGGATATTAAGGTCTCCTTTTAATAGAGAACCGGAACAAAGCATTAGCAAAAAGTGAATACATGAACTCCTCATACTATGGTCATCTCCGGGAATGGTTTCGGCTATTGTCACTCCGGGGTTGCCGGGTCATAACACATAGTAGGTGACTACAACTTGCAAGATAGGATCAAGAACACACATATATTGATGAAAACATAATAGGTTCAGATCTGAAATCATGGCACTCGGGCCCTAGTGACAAGCATTAAGCATAGCAAAGTAGTAGCAACATCAATCTTAGAACATAGTGGATACTAGGAATCAAACCTCATCAAAACTAACTCGATTACATGATAGATCTCATCCAACCCATCATCGTCCAGCAAGCCTACGATGATATTACTCACGAACGGTGAAGAGCATCATGGAATTGGCGATGAAGAATGGTTGGTGATGACGACGGCGTCGATTTCCCCTCTCCGGAGCCCAAAACGGACTACAGATCTGCCCTCCAGAGGAATGGTGGTGGCGGCTCCGTGTCGTGAAACGTGATGAACTCTTCTCTCCTATATTTTTCTCGGCGAGAGAGAATATGTAGAGCAGGAGTTGGAGGCTGCAGAGCCACGAGGGCCTCACAAGCCTGCCATGCGCGGCCATGGGGGTGCTCCTCGGCTTGTGGGCTCTTGGCTCCGTGTCTCCAGGTAATTCTTGCGCTAGTATTTTTTATATATGCCACAAAAAATCCTCGTAAATTTCCAGGTCATTCCGAGAAATTTTATTTCTGCGCAAAAACAACAGCATGGCAATTCTACTCTAAACAACGTCTGTCCGGGTTAGTTCCATTCAAATCATGAAAATTAGAGTCCAAAACAAGGGCAAAAGAGTTTTGAGAAGTAGATACAATGGAGACGTATCAACTCCCCCAAGCTTAAGGCCTTGCTTGTCCTCAAGCAATCCAGTTGACAAACTGAAAGAGACAAAATAAAAACTTTTACGAACTCTGTTTGATCTTGTTGTTGTAATTATGTCTAACTCATATTCAGATTTTCAGCAAGATCATAAGCTAACCACATAAGCAATGACATTTAGGTCTCATGGTATACTCATATCAATGGCATAATCAGCTAGCGAGCAATAATGATAAGTTTCAAATGTCAACACTTTAATCAAAACAATCATAAAACAATATGAACAGATGGTATCTCGCTAGCCCTTTCTGAGACCGCAAAATATAAATGCAGAGCACCTTCAAAGACCAAGGGTTGACTGAACATTGTAATTCATGGCAAAGAAGATCCAGTCACAGTCATACTCAATATCAATTAATAGCAAAGCATAAAAATGACAGAGGTGCTCTCTAATTGGTGCCTTTTATAAGAAGAGGATGACTCAACAGAAACGTAAATAGATAGGCCCTTCGCAGAGGGAAGCATTGATTTGCAGAGATGCCAGAGCTCAAGCTTTTAAAAGAGAGATAAATAATTTGGGTGGCATGCTTTCATTGTCAACGTGATGACCAATAGCTTTCACCATCTTCCATGCTACACATATTATAGGCGGTTCCCAAACAGAAAAGTAAAGTTTGGACTCCCCCACCACCGATCAATCACACTCCACGACTAGCCGAATCCTCGGGTGCCGTCCATACCAACAACAATCCAGGGGGAGTTTTGTTTGCAATTATATTTTCGATTTGAGCACGGAACTGGGCATTCCGATTACCTGCCCCTTTGTCGTGAGTGATAGTGAATGATGGGGTTATAGTCCCAGGGTAGGGTCATAGGCCTGCCCTATAGGTCCTACCCAAGGACTACCCTTCATAGAGGACAAGGCCCTTAGACAGTTTCGACTGAACTAAGGACTCCCCCATCATCCAGTCGGTGACGAGCATTCAGAGCGTATTTAACATACCGACTGAATTCCACTCTGTACATCGTAACCTCCAAGGAGGGCAACGGTCATACGTTTTCATACACCATTATTAACATTTAAGGCGTACGTTACCTATAACGTAGGCATTTATTCGCCACTATTCCACCCCTGTCCACCAGGCCATTATGAAGGGCAACGCACTCTATATAAGCCGCCCTTCCCCACTGGTGCAGGGGTTGGCATTTACTGTAATCCGATATTCCACTCGACACTAAGCTCCCAAGAGCACTGAGACGTAGGGCTTTTACCTCCACCGTAGAGGTGCCTGAACTCATACATCCTCGTCGTAGCTAAGGCTCTGCCCATCCTTTCGTACCCCACACATCTACTGTCAGACTTATACCCACGACAGTTGGCGCCCACCGTGGTACACCACTCCGAGTGGCTCGCCAATGTTGTCATGGTGCCCAAGAAGGACAAGTCTCTCCGTATGTGCATCGATTTCAAGCATCTCAATAAGGTCTGCCCGAAAGATCATTTCCCGCTCCCCCGCATTGATCAAATTGTTGATTCGACTACGGGCTGCGAGCATTTATCATTCCTTGATGCCTATTCGGGCTATCATCAGATCCGTCTGTATGGTCCGGATGAATTAAAAATAGCCTTCATCACCCCATTCGGGTGTTTCTGCTAAATCACTATGCCATTCGGTTTGAAGAATGCAGGAGCAACTTTTATGCGCATGATCCAAAAATGCCTCCTTGACCAGATCGGTCGAAATGTGGAGGCATATATGGAAGATATCGTAGTCAAGTCACGCAAAGGTTCCAACCTGCTGACTGACTTGGCAGAAACATTCGCCAACCTACGTAGGTACGATATCAAGCTCAACCCAGCCAAGTGTTCATTCGGCATTCCCAGTGGGAAGTTACTCGGTTTCTTCGTTTCCGAACGAGGATCGATGTCAACCCCGAAAAGATCGGGACCGTCGTCCGAATGGAGCGGCTGGTCAGAATACATGATGTTCAAAGGCTGACAGGTTGCCTAGCGGCTTTGAGCAGGTTTATCGCTCGGCTCGGCGAGAAGGCGTTACCTCTGTACCGACTCATGAAGAAATCAGATACTTTCGAGTGGACAGACGAAGCCCAAATTGCATTCGACGACCTCAAAGCCCTGCTTTCCACCCAGCCTGTTCTTACTGCCCTGCTCAGTAAAGAACCCCTTCTTCTGTACATCGCGACTACAAATCAAGTCGTCAACACTGTTCTCACAGTCGAACGCGAAGAAGAAGGCAAAGCGTACAAGGTTCAGCGGCCAGTATATTATGTCTCCGAAGTCCTCACTCCTTCCAAGCAGAGGTATCCCCATTATCAAAAGCTTATTTATGGGATCTACATGACTGCAAAGAAGGTGGCTCATTATTTCCAAGACCACTCGGTGTCTGTCATATCTGATGCTCCGTTGTCGGAAATCCTCCACAATCGGGACGCATCAGGCCGAGTGGCGAAGTGGGCAATGGAGATGTTATACTGCGACATCAAGTTCGAAGCCAAGAAGGCTATAAAGTCTCAAGCTCTGGCTGACTTCATAGCAGAATGGGTAGAACAACAGCAACCGACTCACATCTACTCGGCTCATCGGACCATGTTCTTCAATGGGTCCAAGATGTTGAATGGCTCTGGCGCTGGCGTAGTGATCATATCGCCAAAAGGTGATAAACTCAAATATGTGTTGCGGATACATTTTGATTCTTCCAACAACGAGGCAGAGTACGAAGCTCTCCTTTACGGATTGCGCATGGCCATCAAACTCGGCGTCCGTCGCCTGATGGTCTATGGCGACTCAGATTTGGTGGTTAATCAAGTGATGAAGGAGTGGGATGTAAGGAACCCCACCATGACTGCGTACTGCAACGCAGTAAGGAAGCTCGAGAAGAAGTTTGAAGGTTTGGAACTTCACCATGTTCCCCGACTGAAAAACCAAGCGGTAGACGAATTAGTGAAACTTGGATCCACTCGGAGACCGGTCCCGAGTGATGTCTGCCTCGAGCACCTACACCTCCCCTCAGTAAAAGAAGATCCTTTTATAGAGGAACGAGTACAACCGAAGAGCTCAATAGATCCGACTGAAGTCGAGGTCCCAGCTGTGGTTGATTTGAGCATGGAGATTCTTGCTCTCATCCCCGAATGGACTGTACCGTTCATTGCGTACATCCTGAGGCAAGAGTTACCAGAAGATGAAGTCCAAGCGAGGCAGATCGTCCGCAGATCGAAGTCCTTAATCATCATTGATGGACAGTTGTATAGGGAAAGTGTTTCAGGCGTCCTTCAGCGGTGCATCTCCCCTGAGGAGGGACAGTTAATCTTGGAAGAAATTCACTCGGGAACCTACGGCCATCATGCCTCCTCAAGGGCAACCGTCGCCAAAGCATTCAGAGCTGGCTTCTTTTGGTTGCACGTGAATGAAATGGCAAAGGACATGGTCGACCGTTGTGAAGGCTGTCAGTTCTATTCGAACAAGTCCCACAAGCCAACGTCTGCGCTAAAGACAATTCCTCTCGTCTGGCCATTTGCCGTGTGGGGATTAGATACAGTCGGACCATTCAGAATAGGCCAAGGAGGATTCACACATTTGCTGGTAGCAGTCGACAAGTTCACCAAGTGGATTGAAGCCAAGCCCATCAAGAAGCTTGACGCCCTTACGACCATCAAATTTATCAAGGACATCATCTCCAGATACGGGGTTCCGCACAGCATAATCACCGACAATGGCACAAACTTTGATTCGGACAGGTTCAAAGGCTTTTGCACAGGCCAAGGGATCCGAGTGGATTTTGCATCCGTGGCACACCCCAAACAAACGGGCAAGCAGAGCGGGCGAATGGAGTTATTCTTCAAGGGTTGAAGCCTCGACTCCTGCGAGAAGTTGGACATGCCGCCGGCGCATGGGTCACTGAAGTGCCTTCGGTGCTGTGGGGCCTCCGCACAACTCCGAATAGATCTACAGGGCGATCCCCATTATTCCTCGTTTATGGAGCAGAGGCGGTCCTTCCGAGTGACTTGCTTCACAACTCTCCACGAGTCGAACTCTTTTCTAAAGCCGAAGCAGAGCAAGCTAGGCAAGACGGAGTGGATATTCTGGAAGAAGAGTGCGAGATGGCGCTGACTCGCTCAACAATTTATCAACAAGATCTGCGGCGATTTCACGCGCGACACGTCAGGAGTCGCACATTCCAAGCAGGTGACCTGGTACTCCGAGTGGATCAGCAGAGACCACACAAGTTGGCTCCCGCCTGGGAAGGACCCTTCATCATCTCTAAGGTGCTGAACAATGGGGCGTATCGACTTTACAACCTCGACAGGGAAACGAACGAGCCGCGAGCATGGAATGGAGATCTCCTGAAGCGCTTCTACACATGACCGCCGACGGAGACAATGTAAAGAACAAGTATCATCAAAGTAATATAAAGCAGATTGATTTCTCGCCAATTAAAATTTCTTCCACGTTTGCAGACTCTGGTCTAAAAAACTAACTCCGAGTGTGCACTAAAATTCGCACTCGGGGACTTAGCTGCGACCCAGAGTCGCCTAAGTACGAACTCTCTCAGAGTGTGCACTAAAAGTCGCACTCAGGGACTTAGCTGCGACCCAGAGTCGCCTAAGTATGAACTCTCTCCAAGTGCGCACTAAAAGTCGCACTCGGGGACTTAGCTACGACCCAGAGTCGCCTAAGTAAAAAACTCTCTTCGAGAATGCACTAAAAGTCACATTCGGGGACTTAGCTGCGACCCAGAGTCGCCTAAGTAAAAAACTCTCTCCGAGTGTGCACTAAAAGTCGCACTCGGGGACTTAGCTGCGACCCAGAGTCGCCTAAGTAAAAACTCTCTCCGAGTGTGAACTGAAAGTCGCACTCGGGGACTTAGCTGCGACCTAGAGTCGCCTAAGTAAAAAACTCTCTACGAGTGTGCACTAAAAGTCGCACTCGGGGACTTAGCTGCGACCCAGACTCGCCTAAGTAAAAAACTCTCTCCGAGTGTGCACTGAAAGTCGAACTCGGGGACTTAGCTGCGACCCAGAGTCGCCTAAGTAAAAAACTCTCTCTCCGAGTGTGCACTAAAAGTCGCACTCGGAGACTTAGCTGCGACCCAGAGTCGCCTAAGTAAAAAGCTTCCTCCGAGTGTATACTCGAGATCCATTGGGAGGCTTAGCAGACCCTCATTGAGGCTCATGTGGATGTGAAGACAACTGACAACTACATGACTAACAACTCATTCCGAGTGTGCACGAAAAGTCGCACTCGGGGCCTTAGCTGCGACTCAGGGTCGCCTAAGTAAAAAGCTTCCTCCGAGTGTATACTCGAGATTCACTCGGAGGCTTAGCAGACCCTCATTCAGGCTCATGTGGATGTGAAGACAACTGACAACTACATGAGTAACAACTCATTCCGAGTGTGCACGAAAAGTCGCACTCAGGGACTTAGCTGCGACTCAGGGTCGCCTAAGTAAAAAAGCTTCCTCCGCGTGTATACTCGAGATCCACTCGGAGGCTTAGCAGACCCTTATTGAGGCTCATGTGGATGTGAAGACAACTGACAACTACATGAGCAACAACTCGCTCTGAGTGCGCATTAAAAGTTGCACCCGGAGTCTTAGCCGCGACCCAGAGTCGCCTAAGTAAAAGCTCGCTCCGAGTACCCACTCGCAGACTTGGCAGACCCTCATTGAGGCTCATGTGGATGTGAAGACAACTGACAACTACATGCTCCGCATGTTTTCCATTGGCTTCACCAAGAAATGCCAAACAAAAACCACTAACCAAAATCGTGTCAAAAAAAACTTAGCGAAAGAAGAGCAAAATATTTGATTCAAATTCAAAGTTGGAACCACGAATGTGACGGCCAACAGCAGTGGCCAAAGTTTGATACAGATACCACTCGGCATACCAAGGTAAAAGGTGTGTTCACCATAATGTTTTTCAAGCGTCAACGGGACTGGCAGGCTCCACAAAGGTGTCAAGGTCGATGCCGTCTGCAATGCGAGTGGCGGTGTCCAGGAAGGTCTCCATGAAATCTTCGAATCGAAGCTTCTTGGTGTTGGCGACCTTCAACGTCTTCATCTTTTCTTCGCGAGCTTCCTTGCAGTGCACTCGGACCAGAGATAGCGCCACTTCCGCACCACAACGAGCGGCAGACTTCTTCCATGCCTGTACTCTTCTCGGGAAGTCCTCTAGCCGAGCCATCAACCCATCTATTTCTTGCCGAGAATCGTCTTCAGGCCATAGCTCCTTGTCGATCTGGCCGATGACTTCTCTCAGGCGGCCAACGAAAGGTCCCACTCTGCTAAGGCGAATATGCGCTTGGAGCAAGTCCGGGTTGGCTTCGTCGCCGAGTGGAACGTTCGGAACAACCGACCGTTCAATGTCAGCTGCTTCAGCCTCGGCGTGCCGATAGAAGTCTGCAAAGAAAAGACAAGCAGAAAGTAAGCGCAGAATGAACTCCAAAGTCAAGAAGCACTCGGTAAAAAACTTACCACCAAGCAGTGCAACCATCTTCCTTGCCCAGTCCGTGACATACTTCTCCTGCGCCATGCAACTGGTGTTCATCAACTTCAGCTGGCCCATCCGTTCGGTTCTTTGACTCTTCAATTTTTCAATTTCGGCTAGCAATGCCTTGTTGGTCTCCCGGGACTCCTCCAAAGACTTCTGTCGGTCAGCAAGAGCTCCCTTCACACCAGCCAGGTCATTCACAGCCGCCTCCAAGTCCGCAGCGAGCTGAATCTTCTCAGCCTTCAAAGAATTGTACGCGGATCCCATTTCGCAAGTCTTCTGCCAAATAAGAGCAAAGGGAAGATCAGACACATTCAACAAGGAAAAAGTAGCAACACATATGACAAAACAATCAAAGTTCTTGAGACCCCTGCCGATGCAAGCAATCGACAGCGGTCTCGGGGACTACACCCAGTGGGTTCACTAAGAGTGACCCCACTGGCATGAAGCTCGAACAGGTCGGTCATATTGAGCTCCATGACAAACAGAAAAATCTACGAGAATGCTATTACTTGACCTGAGTAACACTACTCTCGGGAACTACATCCAGTAGGTGCTCTCCGAGTGCCCCCACTGGTAATATTCGGGCAGATCAGCTCTGATCTGCTCAGATCACGGGAAATACATATAAAGACAACAGCCGGTGCAAGCACTTGACAGAAGTCTCGGGAACTACACCCACTGGGTTCACTTGGAGTGAACCCACTGCAAAATAATCCTACTGTATCCGAGTATATCAGTTAAACCCCCAGTGGGTAACAAGAGGAAAGTAAACACCTACTAGCGCACTTACTCGGATATCGTCCCGGAGTTCCAAGCTTTTCTTGTACAAAGACGCGATGGAGTCATACGCTCCCTTGGCGTCACCCACCATCAGCTCCACCTGCACCATGGCGTTCTTGGCGGCCCCCACCTGGTCTTCTGGGAGGTGTCGGGCGTCATATTGAACGGTTGACGGACCCTGCACGACAGAGGAATCCTTGGGCATCCCAAGCTCCGCTCCAGTCGGTTCCGCCGCGAGGGGCACCGTCTCAGCCGGCGGCATCGTCTCGGTCGGCGCCACGTTCATGGTGGGAGTAGCAGCAGATGGGACAACCTCAAGGATAGGCGCCAAAGCTGGCCCTGACCCCCTTTGGTCGTCGTCCTCCAGATGAATCACCTCCGAAGGAAGCCCGACTGAACAACATGAATTTACAGAAAAAGGGCAAGATTGAAGACAACACTCGCGAAACAATAATACAAACTCTCGGAGTCACGACAGCATACCTTGTTGGGATGTGGCAGCGTTATCCGTGTCCATGGGATCATCGTCTTGAGGAGGTAGAGAGGTGGCGTAGGTAGCAGCCCTGTTGAGTGAAATCCACTCGACGGATAAACACGAGTTCAATCAGATACTGAAAGAAGATGGGAGAACAAGTCACTTACGCTGAGGCGACTGGAACAATGATCCTCATCCGAGGCAAAGCTTTCCGAGGCTTGGGTCCACTAGGTTTGGCCACCTTGGCGGCTGGTCCGTGGGCTCGGCAGCAGCGTCCCTGGTCCTCTTCACACTCCGAGGACTCGGAGCCACGGGAGAGGCTGGCGGAGCACTCGGGGCCGCTGGAGGATCCGGCGGAGCCGCGGGTTCGTGACGACGCTTAGTTCGATGCTTTGATGGTGGAGGTGGCAAGCTCTGCTCCCCGACCTCCTCTTCCTCCTCTTCCGTCTCCTCCTCCGTCTCCCCACTGTCGGAGACGTACTCGGCACTATCCACGCTGCCCTCCTGGCTGCCCTCCTCTTCCTCAGCTGGATTCCTGTTCGAGACGGCAGAATACCAGTTGGTCCACTCCTGCACAAAACACAATCGACAACGTCAGACGTCAGGCGGCGGTACAAGAAAAGCGATAAATCTAAGAAGATTGAAAGCACTCGACAAGATGTGCCCACCTCATTCGGAGGAGGATTATCGGCGCGGAAGAGCTTCACCCGCCGGGCTCCTCGGGGGTTGTCGCATGCGCCTGTGATGCCGCGGACCCACGCTATCACAGTCTCCCCGGTCACGCATTCTGGATGAGTCCGAGTGGAATCCTCAGGCCCCGCGTAGTGCCACATGGCATGGTGTCGGGCTTGCAGCAGCTGGATGCGCCGACCCAGAAAAGTCTCCAGCAAGTCCGTGCCGGTGACTCCCTTGCGGACGACGGCTATCAGCGCGTCGACCAGAGGCTGGATCTGGATCTTTCCCCCTTGGAGAGCGCAAGCTGCCTGGGAGGGGACGGACGGTCTAGGCTAAAAGGTGGCAACCCAGTCGCAGCATTCGGACAAGCGATGTCCTGGCAATAGAACCATGTCGATTTCCAGTTCCTAACTAACTCGAACAACTGGAGAGGGGGGTAGCTACTCTTTGTTTTCTTCTAGAAGCCTAAGCCCCCGCAGAGCTGGAGGAGATGGGTCTTATCGTCCGACTGGCAAAGATTTTTGACGGTTTGGGACCTAGCGGAGAAGACGTACTTAAAAAGCCCCCAGTGGGGGGGGGGACATCCAATAAAGCACTCACAAAGCGTGACGAATGCGGCAAGGTGGGCTATCGCGTTCGGAGGAAAATGATGGAGCTGCGCCCCGAAGTGATTCATAATACCTCTGAAGAAGGGGTGGGGAGGCAAGGAGAAGCCCCTGAACACATGGCTGAGCAGCAGGACGCGCTCCCCCTCCTTCGGCGCCGGCTCCGTCTCTCCCTCCGGCAGCCTCCACGACTTGTTGGCGATCATGCCGTGCTCCACCAGCTCCAGCAAGTCGTCCGCCGTCACCGTGGAGGGGAGGAAATCCCCCTGGATCCAACTCGCTGGCAGCGCCCGCTGTCGCCGCTGAGCAGGGGCCGCCCCCTTCTTCTTCTTCTGCGACTCGAGTTTGGTGGTCTGCCCCTTCGTCATGGCAAAGGCAACATGTCCGCAGAGGAGGAGAGGAAAAAGGAGACTTGGGGCTTGCGGAGAGCTGCGGGAGGAGCGGGGTTAATGCGAGGAAGATGAGCAGCACAACAAGAAATCGCCGCTGGAGAGACTTATATAAGCTTCCGATTGAGTCGCTAACAGGTGGCCCCGAAATCTTATCCCCCCGACCGGATGCTGCAATGTTAGTGGAGAAGATAAAGGCGCGGTAATCGAGGCGACAAAACCTACTCGATGGGGATGTCGACATCCCCGCTGAGCGTGCCGCAACCGAAATTTTAGGATCCCGGAAAATCCGCCGCCGTCGATTTTACTAGTCACATCGGAAGATTCCGCGGAAGCACTCGGACCCTGACGGTTCGTTTCACGGGTGTATTCACTCGGATCACTGGTTAAAAGGATAAAATGGATCGAGGCAAACAACGCCAAAGTCGCATCCATACCAGTCGGATCCGTACTCCAGGCATCACTTCATCGTTCCAACCCCGATCCATTCGGGGACTAATGATGGGGTTATAGTCCTAGGGTAGGGTCATAGGCTTGCCTTATAGGTCCTACCCAAGGACTACCCTTCATAGAGGACAAGGCCCTTAGACAGTTCCGACTGTACTAAGGACTCCCCCATCATCCAGTCGGTGATGAGCATTCGGAGCGTATTTAACGTACCGACTGAATTCCACTCTGTACATCGTAACCTCCCAGGAGGGCAACGGTCATACGTTTTCATACACCATTATTAACATTTAAGGCGTACGTTACCTGTAACGTAGGCATTTCTTCGCCACTATTCCACCCCTGTTCACCGGGCCATTATGAAGGGCAGCGCACTCTATATAAGCCGCCCTTCCCCACTAGTGCAGGGGTTGGCATTTACTGTAATCCGATATTCCACTCGACACTAAGCTCCCAAGAGCACTGAGACATAGGGCTTTTACCTCCACCGTAGAGGGGCCTGAACTCATACATCCTCGTCGTAGCTAAGGTTCTGCCCATCCTTTCGTACCCTACACATCTACTGTCAGACTTATACCCACGACAGTGAATAAACACGTATCAAGGATAACACGCCTAGCATGGAAGATACTGACCACCCTGATACATCTCCATTGTATCTACTTTTAGAAACTCATTTGCCCTTGTTTTGGACTCTAATTTGCATGATTTGAATGGAACTAACCTGGACTGGCGCTGTTTTCAGCAGAATTGCCTTGGTGTTGTTTTTGTGCAGAAATGAAAGTTCTCGGAATGTCCTGAAAATTTACGGAGAATATTTCTAGAAAATTTGAAAATAACTGCGCAAAGATCCATCGGAGAGGATGGGCCAGTGGGCCACAAGCCCTGTAGCCGCCGCCCCCCTGGCGGCGGCTGCCAAGTTTGTGGGGGGCACGTGGCTCTGCCGCCCCCAAACTCATATCTATAAATTCACTTTCGTCCCAGAAAAAATCAAGAGAGAAGATTTGATCGCGTTTACGATATGGAGGCGCCGCCACATCTCGTTCTTCATGTGGAGGGCAGATCTCGAGTCCGTTTTGGGCTCCGGAGAGGGGAAATCGTCGCCATCGTCATCATCAACCTTCTTCCCTCTCCAATTCCATGAAGCTCTTCATCGTTCGTGAGTAATCTATTCGTAGGCTCGCTGGGCGGTGATGAGTAGGATGAGATCTATCATGTAACAGAGTTAGTTTTGACGGGGATTGATCCCTAGTATCCACTATGTTCTGAGATTGATGTTGCTACTACTTTGCCATGCTTAATGCTTGTCACTAGGGCCCGAGTGCCATGATTTCAGATCTGAAATTATTATGTTGTCACCAATATATGTGTGTTTTAGATCCGATCTTGCAAGTTGTAGTTACCTACTATGTGTTATGACCCGGCAACCCCGGAGTGACAATAATCGGAACCACTCCTGGTGATGACCATAGTTTGAGGAGTTCATGTGTTCACCAAGTGCTAATGCGTTGTTCCGGTTCTTTATTAAAAGGAGAACCTTAATATCCCATAGTATCCTTTTGGACCCCGCTGTCACGGGAGGGATGGACAATAGATGTCATGCAAGTTCTTTTCCCTAAGGACATATGACGACACACGGAATGCATGCCTACATCACATTGACGAACGGGAGCTAGCCACATATATCTCCGTGTTATAACTGTTGCATGATGAATGTCATCCAAGCAAATCACCGACCCATGGCCTACGAGTTTGTCCCACTGCTGTTGTTACTTGTTTTGCTCTGCTGTTGTTACTTGTTTTGCTCTGTTGCTGTTACTACTGTTGCTTGCTACTTCTGCTACTTGCTACTGTTGCTGCTTGCTAGTGCTGTCACTACTGCTGTTCCTTGCCACTGTTGTTACTCGTTACAATGCTGCTACCTGCCGCAATACTTTTTCTCGCACCGTTGCTGGGAAAGAATATTTCCCGTCCACGAGCAACTTCTGGCGCCATTGATACAACCGTTAGGAATAGTCTGCCGTCAACAGATCTTTTCTGGCACCGTTCTTATCATATTACTTTGCTACTAATACTTTGCTTGCAGATACTAATCTTTCAGGTGTGGTTGAATCTGACACATTCAGCTCATAATACTTGAGAGTATCCTTTCACTTCCTATTGTGCGAACCAACAAATTTGGGTTGAATACTCTACCCTCGAAAACTGCCGCGAACCCACGCGCTGGTGGGCCATTGCAAGACAATTGCTAATTGTTGAGCAACTGGGAGCAGTTCTGGCTCCGTTGCCGTGGAGGCATCAAGTCAGGAACATGTCAACTGCATTTTTCTAGTGTCATTGCCGGGGACTGCTAGCAGCATTTTTCTGGCGCCGTTGCCGGGGAAGGGATTGTTATATTCTCTGAGTCACTTGGGATTTATATCTGCTGATCACTATGAAGAATCTGAAAGATCCAAAAACCAAAGTTTTGCCCTCAACTACGAGGGGAGGTAAGGAACTGCCATCTAGCTCTGCACTTGATTCACCATCAGTTATGAGTAACTTTGCGACATCATCTCCTGCTAGAAATCTTGATATGTCGCATGTGCTTGATGATGCTTATGATGCTATGCCTGATACTGCTAGAGATGCTATGCCTGATACTGCTAGAGATGCTATGCCTGATACTGCTAGAGATGCTTTGCCTGATGATGCTAGAGATGCTATTTTGCCTGATGATGCTATGCTTGATACTACTAGAGATACTACTTTGCCTGATATGCCACTAGGGGTATTCCTTGATGCTCATATTGCTAGAGTTACTTCCAATGCTCGTGATGCTTCTGAAACTGCCGATACTATTGAGATAGAACCTGCTTTCGCTCCTGCTAGATCTAGCTCTCCTAGATATGAATTGCCTGATATACCTGAGGGTTATGTTATGGAGGGAGAGATAGTTGAGGATTTTCTTACGTGTAAGGATGCCTATGACGCTGAGAAATTACTTCTCAAGTGGAAGGAAAAATCTCTGAAAGCTAGGATGAAATACGCCCCCAAGTTTGCCACTTCACCTATCTTTATCACCGATAAGGATTATGAATTCTCTGTCGACCCTGAGATAATCTCTCTAGTCGAATCTGATCCTTTCCACGGTTATGAGTCTGAGACGGTTGTAGCCTATCTTACCAGACTACACGATATAGCTACCCTTTTCACTAGTGAAGAGAAGATCCGCTACTACTATATCCTTAAGTTGTTTCCTTTCTCTCTAAAGGATGACGCTAAAGCCTGGTTCACTTCTCTTGCTCCTGGATGTGTGAGTAGTCCCCGGGATATGGTCTATTACTTCTGTGAGAAATATTTCCTTGCCCATAAGAAGCAAGCTGCCTTGCAGGAAATATACAACTTTGCTCAACTCAAAGAAGAGAGTCTCCCACAAGCTTGGGGGAGGCTCATCTAGCTATAGAATGTTTTGCCTGATCACCCTTTTAAGAAGAACGAGATACTTGATATCTTCTATAACGGACTTACCGATGCTTCTAGAGACCACCTAGATAGTTGTGTCGGTTGTGTTTTTAGGGAACGAACTATCAAACAAGCTGAGATTCTATTGAATAACATCTTGATCAACGATAATGCTTGGACTATTCCCGAACTACCTCCTAAGCCAAGTCCAAAGAAAAGAGGTATTCTATTCCTCAGTCCCGAAGATATGCAAGAAGCCAAGAAATCTATGCAAGAGAAAGGCATTAGATCTGAAGATGTCAATAATCTACCACCTATCAAAGAGATCCATGGTCTCGATAACCCGATACAGGTAGTAGAAGTGAATTCTCTGCGTAGGTTTGATGAGAGTGATATTCCTTTTGACAAACCTGCTAGCCTATGCTTTGATTAATTTGACAACTTTGTTGCCAAACAACAGAGTTTCAATGATTATGTTAGCAGACATTTGGAATAAAGTACTCGTATGCTTAGTCATTTAAGTGCTTGTGTAGACAGAAATGTCAATGATCTGAAGCTTCTGAGTAAACATGCCTCTATGATTACTACCCAGGTAGAACAAGTACTTAAAGCTCAGAATGACTTGCTCAACGAATTAAATGACAACTATGTCACAGTCATTACTAGAGGAGGCAAAATGACTCAGGAACCTTTGTATCCTGAAGGCCATCCTAAGAGAATTGATCAAGATTCTCAAGGAATTAATGGTGATACACCCAGTCATCCTAAGAAGAAGGATGATAGAAACCTACATGTCAGTTCACCAAATACTGTCACACCTGAAGAACCAAATGATATTTCTGCGTCTGATGCAGAAACACAATCTGGTGATGAACATGAACCTGGTGACAATATGGACAGCGATGTTCATAATAATGCTCAACCTAGCAATGATAAGGATGTGGAGATTGAACCTACGGTTAATCCTGATGACCCACAACCTAAGAGATACAATAAGAATGACTTCACTGCTAGGAAGCATGATAAAGAAAGGGAGCCATGGGTTCAAAGACCCATGCCCTTTCCTCCTAAGGCATCCAAGAAAAAGGATGATGAGGATTTTGAGCGCTTCGTTGAGATGATAAGACCCGTCTTTCTGCAGATGCGGTTAATTGATATGCTCAAAATGTCTCAGTATGCCAAGTACATGAAAGATATCGTGACTAATAAACGGAAGATACCAGATCTTGAGATCTCCACCATGCTTGCCAACTACACTTTCAAAGGTGGAATTCCTAAAAAACTTGGTGATCTTGGAGTGCCCACTATACCTTGCTCCATTAAAGGAAACTATGTAAGAACTACCTTATGTGACCTTGGAGCCGGTGTTAGTGTTATGCAACTCTCTCTTTGTCGTAGACTTCAACTAGATAAGTTGACATCCACTGAAATTTCTCTGCAAATGGCCGACAAATCAATTGCTTTCCCTATAGGGATTTGCGAGGATGTGCCTGTTGTGGTTGCTAACACCACTATCTTAACAGACTTTGTTATCTTGGATATTCCCGAGGACGATGCCATGGATGTCATCCTCGGAAGACCCTTTTTAAAGACTGCAGGGGCTGTTATAGATTGCAACAAAGGCAATGCCACTTTCCATGTCAACGGTAATGAGCATACAGTGCACTTTCCGAAGAAACGATATCAAGTACATTGCATCAATGCTATCGAAAAAACTTCATCGATTCTTATTGGGAGCTTTGAATGCCCTATTCCTGTGTCAAGATGAAGTATGATTTGCTTGTTGGGGAGATACATATCCCCATTGAGGTGACTTAGTGGCTATTCGACAATTCTCCATTTCCTCTTGCGATTCGAAAAGGTTTTGTCATGAGGATTTCATCAACCCCATTGATGGATTTCTTTCGATGACCATGAAATGGATGAATCAAGGAGTCACATACCTCTGTTTTAAGCTTTCACTTTCTGTTGCTTAGAAGAAAAATTATAGATTTAGTTTAGTTTTTCCTGCTTTTTGTTTTAGCGTCCCGGAGAAAAATACCTCGAAAATAAAAGTTCTCCGATGGTCCTGAAAATCTAGTATGATTTTTTCTGGAATATTTGAAAAATACTGGGACTGAGAGCTGGCCTGGGGGCCACACCAGTGGGCCACGAGCCCTATAGCCGCCACCCCCTGGTGGCGGCTACCAAGCTTGTGGGGCCCACAGGGACCCCCTCCACTCATTCCAGCTCCGATCCTCTTCTTCTACCTTCAGAAAAAATCGTTTCGCAGCTCAAACCCATGTTCCTGCTCATTTGGCAGAGATTTTCGATCTCCTTGCTCAAAGCACCATTCTCCGAACCGTTTTGGGGAAATTACTCCTTGGTAAGTGACTCCTCCATTGGTCCAATTAGTTTTTGCTCTAGTGCTTTATCCTTCGCGTATTCTTGCTACCTTGGTTACCCTGTTCTTGAGCTTGAAATGTTGATTTTAGCTGGTCCCAAGTAGTTTTAGCACGTGATACGGTCTCTAGGCACTAGTAGGAGTAGTTGCTACGAGTTGGGTTAATCCTTACTCACTTTTCTTTCGAAGTCTGTAAAAATTTCAGAATTTTTCAGAGCTAGAAAAAGGAAAAGATGAGGAGGTTCTTGAGAGGCTCTTCAAGCCGTAACCCCAAGTAGGATGAGAAGAACCACCCCAAGTACGTGGTTCCTCAAGTCACAGAAGTTCGAGCGTGCAAGTGGCCAAGTGATGAATTTTTGCGTGCCGCTGGCCTTTATGAAGACTTTTATTACTTGGTGGAGAACGCAGGTCTTACCGCGTTTGTTGAAGATAAGTGCTCATAATACCTCCTCCTCACCAATATTTTCGTTCAAATCTTCAACTTTTATCCGAGAAAGAATACTCCCATGGTTGAGTTCATGTTATACAACATCCCCCAGTGCATAAAACTACAGGATGTTTGCAATGTATGCAAATTACCTTATGTTGGGGATATTCATGACCCTCGTCCACAGGACTTGGAGGATTTCATAGGTACTATTGCTGTTGGAGAGGAGAGAGGAGTGTCTGGCGCTAGAATTGCTAGCATACATTTTCCTCTGCTTCGGTACTTCTCATTATTTGTGGGAAAATGTTTGATTGGCCGTGGGGAGACTGGATCACTTAGTTCTCCAGACCTTGCGGTTTTGCGCGAAGGCCTTTATAACGATAAGACTTATAGCCTAGGTGCTATAGTAGCTCAGCGGTTGAACACAAACCGTTCAAAGGGTGTCGTCTATGGAGGTATATATGCTACCCGTCTTGCCAGACACTTTGAGATACCCGTTAGACTGGGGGAGAAAGGAAAGATGCTTCTTCCTGAGAAATATCTAGATTATGACAGCATGGTTCGCCATGATTTTCTAGATAGAGATGCTAGTAGACGGATGATTTATAACCTGGTATTTAGTCAGGGTACTTGAGAGACTATTACTTTGCCTGCTCCCTCTTTGTTCGATATTCATGCAGGCAGGTACACTATTATGCCCTCGGACATCTACGCATATTGGGGCTTGGCCCGACCATAGGTGCCCGTGCCCGAGCCGCCAGTCGAGTACTAGACGCCAGTTTATCAGTGGGAGCCCGAGGAGCTCACACAACAGTGGCATCCACAGTCCGCTCTGGAGTATCCCGGAGCTGGTTATTTCCCGCCTTGGGAGTAGACCAAGCTAGGCCAAAAGCCTAAGCTTGGGGGAGTACGTGTTCTCACCAACCTTACATTCATGCTTATGCTTTCACTTTGTTACTCGGTGTTTACACTTTGCCACTGTATTATCCATGCTAGTTTATTTTCGTTTTCTTGTTTTCTTGTTTTGTGTCCTTTTGAGAAAACCCAAAAATATTTTCCTTTCTTCTTTTTCTTGTTGGGAGTTTTCCCGTGTAAATAGTTTTCTTTTTCTTTGGGTCAAGGTAGAAGATATTGGTTATAATGTTTAGTGGCTCTTGCATGCATACATGTTTAGCTTTTAAAGAGCCATATTACTTTGTCTTCCCCTTTGTGTTTGCCTGCAGATTCAGCTTAGTCCAATGCACGAGCACTCTTATTATTGTTCACATCATTCGATCGTGCAAGTGAAAGGCAATAATGATGATATATGATGAAGTGACTGAGCCTAGAAAAGCTGGTATGAACTCTATCTATTTTGTTTTTGTAAATATGACTAGTTTGTCGTCCTAGATTCAACTTTGTGAGAGAACCATGATTGCAATGACAACTTAGAGATCATAGTTTCTGATGCCATGCTTATTTAGCTGAGAGCTTATAATGGTTGTCTTGAATGCCAACATAGATTTTGAGATGACTATGATGTAGTATGATAGGATGGTATTCTCCTTTGAATGATTCAAGTGGCTTGATTGGCACATGTTCATGCATGCAGTTGAAACAAAATCAACATAGCCTCTATGATGTTCGTATTCATGGTGATTTATATCATGTTCATGCTAGCACTCAATGTTAGTCAAACTCATTGCATCCTGATGACTGTTGTCGCTCTCTAGTTGGTCGCTTCCCAGTCTTTTGCTAGCCTTCACTTGTACTAAGCGGAATACTGCTTGTGCATCCACTTCCATAAACCCAATAGTTTTTCCATGAGAGTCCACCATACCTACCTATTTGCGGTATCTACCTGCCGTTCCAAGTAAATTTGCACGTGCCATTCTCTAAACCTTCAAGAAATAATCTGTTTTGCATGCCCGAACCGCTCATGTGATGACAGGGGGCTATTGATATCTTCCATGCTAGGCGTGTTATCCTCGACATGTATTTATTCACTGCCATTCACGAGAAAGGGGCCGGTAATTGGAATGCCCAGTTCCACGCTTAAATCAAAAACATAACTGTAAAACAAGACTTCCCTCGGATTGATGTTAGTATGGACAGTACCCGAGGATTCGGCTCGCCATGGAGTGTGATTGATTGGTGGTGGGGGAGTTAAAACTTTACTTTTCTGCTTGGGAACCGCCCTATAGCATGAGTAGCATGGAAGATATTGAGAACTCTTGGTCATTGCGTTGACAATGAAAGCATGCCACCCAAAATTATTATCTTTGTTTTCAAAGCTTGAGTTGTGGCACCTCTGCAAATCAATGCTTCCCTCTGCGAAGGGCCTGTCTATTTATTTTCCTGTTGAGTCATCCTCTTCTTATATAAGCACCAATTAGAGAGCACCTCTGTCATTTTTATGCTTTGCTTTTGATTGATATTGAGTATGACTATGACTGGATCTTCGTTGCTATGAATTACAATGTTTAGTCAGCCCTTGATCTTTGAAAGTGCTCTACATTTATCTTTTGCGGTCTTAGAAAGAGCTAGCGAGATACCACTTATTCATATTGCTTCATGCTTGTTTTGATTGAATTGTTGGTATCTGAAACTCATTATTATTTGCTCGCTAGCTGATTATGCCATTGATATTAGTTTACCGTGAGACCTTTGTGTCACTTGCTTATGTGGTTAACTTGTGATCTTGCTGAAATTCTAGTTATGAGTTAGACATAGTTGCAACAACAAGATCAAACAGAGTTTGTCAATTTTTTTCTTTCTCTTTCAATTTGTCAACTGAGTTGCTTGAGGACAAGCAAGGTTTTAAGCTTGGGGGAGTTGATACGTCTCCATCGTATCTACTTTTCCAAACTCTTTTGCCCTTGTTTTGGACTCTAATTTGCATGATTTGAATGGAACTAACCTGGACTACCGCTGTTTTCAGCATAATTACCTTGGTGTTGTTTTTGTGCAGAAATGGAAGTTCTCGGAACGTCTGAAAATTTATGGAGAATATTTCTCGAAAATATGAAAAATACCTACGCAAAGATCCACCGGAGGGGATGGACCAGTGGCCACAAGCCGTGTAGTCGCCCCCCTGGTGGCGGCTGCCAAGCTTGTGGGGCCCATGTGGCTCTGCCGCCCCCAAACTCAGCTCTATAAATTCACTTTCGTCCCAGAAAAATCAAGAGAGAAGATTTCATCGCGTTTGCGATACGGAGGTGCCGCCACATCCTGTTCTTCATCTGGAGGGCAGATCTGGAGTCCGTTTTGGGCTCCGGAGAGGGGAAATCGTCGCCATCATCATCATCAACTTTCTTCCCTCTCCAATTCCATGAAGCTCTTCATCGTTTGTGAGTAATCTATTCATAGGCTCGCTGGGCGGTGATGAGTAGGATGAGATCTATCATGTAATCGAGTTAGTTTTGACGGGGATTGATCTCTAGTATCCACTATGTTCTGAGATTGATGTTGCTACTACTTTGCCATGCTTAATGCTTGTCACTAGGGCCCGAGTGCGATGATTTCAGATCTGAAATTATTATGTTGTCACCAATATATGTGCGTTTTAGATCCGATCTTGCAAGTTGTAGTTACCTACTATGTGTTATGACCCGGCAACCCCGAAGTGACAATAACCGGAACCACTCCGGGTGATGACCATAGTTTGAGGAGTTCATGTGTTCACCAAGTGCTAATGCGTTGTTCCGGTTCTTTATTAAAAGGAGAACCTTAATATCCCGTAGTATCCTTTTGGACCCCGCTGCCACGGGAGGGATGGACAATATATGTCATGCAAGTTCTTTTCCCTAAGCACGTATGACGACACACGGAATCCATGGCTACATCACATTGACGAACGGGGGCTAGCCACATATCTATCCGTGTTATAACTGTTGCATGACGAATGTCATCCAAACAAATCACTGACCCATTGCCTACGAGTTTGTCCCACTGCTGTTGTTACTTGTTTTGCTCTACTGCTGTTACTTGTTTTGCTCTGCTGTTGTTACTACTGTTGCTTGGTATTGCTGCTACTTGCTACTGTTGCTGCTTGCTACTGCTGTCACTACTACTGTTCCTTGCAACTGCTGTTACTCGTTACACTCCTGCTACCTGCTACAATAATTTTTCTCGCACCGTTGCCGGGAAAGAATATTTCCCGTCCACGGGAAACTTCTGGCGCCATTGATACAACCGTTAGGAATAGTCTGCCGTCAACAGATCATTTCTGGCACCGTTGTTATAATACTACTTTGCTACTGATACTTTGCTTGCAGATACTAATCTTGCAGGTGTGGTTGAATCTGACACATTCAGCTGCTAATACTTGAGAGTATCCTTTCACTTCCTGTTGGACGAACCAACAAATTTGGGTTGAATACTCTACCCTCGAAAACTTCCGCGAACCCACGCGCTGGTGGGCCATTGCAAGACAATTGCTAATTGTTGAGCAACTGGGAGCAGTTCTGGCTCCGTTGCCATGGAGGCATCAAGTCAGGAACACGTCAACATCATTTTTCTAGTGTCATTGCCAGGGACTGCTAGCACACCCCTTGTCACCACATGAGCGGTTCGGGCATACAAAATAGATTATTACTTGAAGATTTAGAGAGTGGCACATGCAAATTTACTTGGAACGGCACGTAGATACCACATATAGGTAGGTATGGTGGACTCATATGGAACATTTTTGGGTTTATGGAAGTGGATGCACAAGCAGTATTCCCGCTTAGTACAAGTTAAGGCTAGCAAAAGACTGGGAAGCGACCAACTAGAGAGCGACAACAGTCATCAGTATGCATTGAAATTAACCAACATTGAGTGCAAGCATGAGTAGGACATAAATCACCATAGACATGAATATCATAGAGGCTATGTTGATTTTGTTTCAACTACATGCATGAACATGTGCCAAGTCAAGCCACTTGAATCATTCAAAGGAGGATACCATCATATCATACTACATCATAATCATCTTGAAATTCATGTTGGCATCCAAGACAAATCATTATAAGCTCCTAGCTAATTAAGCATGGCATCAGAAACTATGATCTCTAAGTTGTCATTGCAAACATGTTTCTCTCATATCAATGCTGAATTAGGAACGATGAACTAGTCATATTTACAAAAACAAAATAGGCCGAGTTCATACCAGCTTTTCCAGGCTCAGTCACTTCATCATATATCGTCATTATTGCCTTTCACTTGCACGACCGAATGATGTGAATAATAATGAGAGTGTTCGTGCATTGGACTAAGCTGGAATCTGCAAGCAAACACAGAGGAGAAGACAAAGTAATATGGCTCTTGGAAGGATAAGCAATCATGCAAGTGAGAGCCACTGAACATTTTAATCATGGCCTTCTACCTTGACCCAAAGAAAAAGAAAACTATTTACACGGGAAAGCTCCCAACAAGCAAAAGAAGAACGGGAAATCTTTTTGGGTTTCCTTTTTAAATTACCACTGAGCAAGCTGGAAAGTAAACTTACAACTAACTTTTTTTGTTTTTCTCAATTTAAACAAACACACGAGAAGAAAGCGAGAAAAAGAAATAAACTAGCAAGGATGATACAATGGCAAGGTGTGAACACCGACTATCAAAGTGAATGTGTGAGCATGAATATAAAGTCGGTGAGAAACACGTACTCCCCCAAGCTTAGGCTTTTGGCCTAAGTTGGTCTACTCCCACGGCTGGTCCGGGTGATATCCAAAATCATAATGGGGGTTGTACGGGAACGCGACAGCTACCGCCTGAATAGCTGCCTCACGGAGGCGAGTAGCCTTCGCCTCCCTCTCATACTCCTCTGCCTCTCCTCTCGTTATGTAATATCTCTGTTTCACTGTTCACATTTGTTGGAGATGAATTCTTCGAGCCCGGCATTGTGAACAAATGTATCAAACTCGTCCTTGAAACCTGCATCAATCATGAATTCATCGAAAGGTCATTCACATGGTTGTACCTGTGCGTTCCTCGGTTGATAAGGATCGGGCTCCTGATTCGAGAGACGGGGACCCCTTTTGCTTAAGGAACCACCATGATAGTTTCTCCTGAGCATCTTCTTTTTCTGAAATTTTTGTGACTCAAAAGAAAAGTGAACAAGGCTCGACAAAACTCATAGCAACTACTCCTACAAGTGCCTAGAGGTCATATCATCCATCAAAACTACTTGGGACCGACTAAAATTAACATGCAAAGCTCAAGAACAGGGTCACCAAGACAGCAAAAATACTCAACGAATAAAGCACGAGAGCAAAAACTAATTGGACCAATGGAGGAGTCACATACCAAGGAACAATTCCCCAAAACAGTTTGGTGAATGGGGCTTTGCACAAGGATATCGAAAAATGCAGCAAGAAGAGCAAGAACACGGGTTTGAGCTGTGGAATGATTTTTTCTAGAGGTAGAAGAAGGAGATGGGAGCTGGAATAAGTGGAGGGGGGCCATGTGGGACCCACAAGCCTACCAGGCGAGGCCAGGTGGGTGCCCGCGCCTCCTGGGCCTGTGGCCCACTGGTGCATCCCCCTGACTAGCTTTATATCTCACAAATTTACAAATATTCCAAAAAAATCATACTTGAATTTCAGGGCATTTGAAGAACTTTTATTTTCATGACACTTTTCTAAGGAACGGAAAAAGTAGAAAACAGGAAAAATAAAGCTAAATTTATCATTTTTCTTCTAAGCAACAAAAAATAAAAGTTGGGAACAGAAGGTTGTGACTTCTAGATTCATCCATCTCATGATCATCAAAAGAAATCCGTCAATGAGGTTTATCAAGTCTCCTTGACAAACTTTTTTTGAATCACATAAAACCGAAGAATTTTTGAATAATCACTAGGTTACCTCAACGGGGATGTGCATATTCCCAACAAGTAAATCATACTTCATCTTGACAGTAGGTATAGGGCATTCAAAGCTTCCAATAAGAATAGATGAAGATTTTTCGATAGCATTGATGCAATGTACTCGATATTGTTTCTTCGGAAAGTGCACCGTATGCTCATTACCATTAACATGGAAAGTGACATTGCCTTTGTTGCAATCAATAACAGCCCCTACAGTGTTTAAAAAGGGCCTTCCAAGGATGACCGCCATGGCATCATCCTCGGGAATATCCAGAATAACAAAGTCTGTTAAGATAGTAACATTAGCAACCACAACATGCACATCCTCGCAAATGCCGATAGGAAAAGCAATTGATTTGTCGGCCATTTGCAAAGACATTTTAGTGGGTTTCAACTTATTCAATTCAAGTCTACGATATAAAGAGAGAGGCATAACACTAACACCAGCTCCAAGATCGCATAAAGCGGTTCTAACATAACTTCCTTTAATGGAGCATGGTATAGTGGGCACTCCGGGATCACCTAGTTTCTTAGGAGTCCCACCCTTAAAAGTGTAGTTGGCATGCATGGTGGAAATCTCAACCTCACGTATCTTCCTTTTATTAGTCACAATATCTTTCATGTACTTAGCATAAGGAGACATTTTGAGCATATATGTCAAACGCATTTGCAAAAAGACAGGTCTAATCATTTCAACAAAGCGCTCAAAATCCTCATCATCCTTTTTCTTGGATGGTTTGGGAGGAAAGGGCATGGGTTTATGAACCCATGGTTCTCTTTCTTTACCATGCTTCCTAGCAATAAAGTCGTTCTTATCATATCTCTTGTTCTTAGGTTGTGGGTTATCAAGATCAACAGCAGGTTCAATCTCCACATCCTTATCATTACTAGGTTGAGCATCAACATGAACACCACTATCAATATTATCACTAGGCTCATGTTCATCACCAAATTGTGTTTCGGCATCAGAAACAGAGACATCATTTGTATTCTCGGGTGTAACAGCAACATGTTTGCTAGCATGCAAGTTCCTATCATCTTTCTTTTTCTTCCTAATACCAGGATGACTAGGTGCATCAGTGCTAACTCCTTGAGAATCTTGTTCAATTATCTTAGGATGGCCCTCAGGATACAAAGATTCCCGAGTCATTCTACCACCTCTAGTGACAACTCTAATAGAATTGTCATTCAACTCATTGAGCAAGTCATTTTGAGCCTTAAGTACTTGTTCTACTTGAGTAGTGACCATAGAGGCATGTTTACTCAAAAGCTTAAGATCATCGACATTTCTATCCACGCAAGCACTTATATGATTAATCATACAAGCATTTTGTTCCAATTGTCTGCTAACATAATCATTGAAACTTTGTTGTTTGGCAACAAAGTTATCAAATTCATCTAAGCATAAGCTAGCAGGTTTATCATAAGGAATATCACTCTCATTGAATCTACGAAGAGAATTTACCTCTACTACGTGTGTTGGGTTATCAAGACCATGTATTTCTTCAATAGGTCGTAGATTCTTAACATCTTCAGATTTAATACCTTTCTCTTGCATAGATTTCTTGGCTTCTTGCATATCTTCAGGACTGAGGAATAGAATACCTCTTTTCTTCGGAGTTGGCTTTGGAGGTGGTTCGGGTATAGTCCAAGCATTATCACTGCTCAAGATATTGTTCAATAGAATTTCAGCTTGTTCCACAGTTCGTTCTCTGAAAACACAACCAACACAACTATCTAGGTGGTCCCTAGAAGCATCGATTAGTCCATTATAAAAGATATCAAGTATTTCATTTTTCTCAAGAGGGTGATCACGCAAAGCATTCAGTAACTGGACAAGCCTCCCCCAAGCTTGTGGGAGACTCTCTTCTTCAACTTGCAGAAAGTTATATATATCCTACAAAGCAGCTTGTTTCTTATGGGTAGGAAAAAATTTCTCAGAGAAGTAGTAAATCATATCCTGGGGACTACGCACACAACCAGGAGCAAGAGAAGTAAACCAAGTCTTAGCATCACCCTTTAGTGAGAAAGGAAACAACTTAAGGATATAGTAATGGCGAATTTTTTCCTCATTCGTGAATAGGGTGGCTATATCATTCAGCTTAGTAAGATGTGCTACAACTATTTCAGAGTCAAAACCATGAAAAGGATCAGATTCAACCAAAGTGATTAACTCAGGATCGACAGAGAATTCATAATCCTTATCAGTAACAAAGATGGGTAAAGTAGCAAACTTAGGATCGTATTTCATTCTAGCATTCAGAGATTTTTCTTTCCACTTGCGTAATAAATTCTCAAGATCATAGCTATCCTTACAAGCAAGAAAGTCTTCAGCTACCTCTCCCTCCATAACATAACCCTCAGGTATAACAGGCAATTCATATCTAGGAGAGCTAGTTCTAACAGGTGAAACAGCAGGTTCTACTTTGATAATTTCATCAGTTTCAGAAGTATCATCACATTCAGCAGCAACTCTAGCAATTTGTGCATCAAGAAATGCACCCAGTGGCAAAGCAGTATCAAGCAAAGCATCATCATAAGTATCATGGATAGCAGAAGCAGCATCATGAAGCACATGCGACATATCATAATTTGTAGTAGGTGGTGGTGTCGCAAATTTACTCGTAACTGAAGGTGAATCAAGTACAGAGCTAGATGGTAGTTCCTTACCTGTCCTCGTAGTTGAGGGCAAGACTTTAGTTTTTGGATATCTCGGATTCCTCATAGTGATCAACAGACGTAAATACCAAGTGACTCAGAGAATAGAGCAATGCCTCCCCGGCAACGGCGCCAGAAAAAGGTCTTGATAACCCACAAGTATAGGGGATCGCAACAGTAGTGATCAACAGACGTAAATACCAAGTGACTCAGAGAATAGAGCAATGCCTCCCCGGCAACGGCGCCAGAAAAAGGTCTTGATAACCCACAAGTATAGGGGATCGCAACAGTTTTCAAGGGTAGAGTATTCAACCCAAATTTGTTGATTAGACACAAGGGGAAGCCAAAGAATATTCTCTAGTATTAGCAGTTGAGTAGTCAATTCAACCACACCTGAAAGACTTAGTATCTGCAACAAAGTTTCAGTAGCAAAGTAGTGTGATAGTAACGGTAACAGTAATAACAGTAGCAGTAGTGATAGCAGTAGCGGTAAAGTAACTTAGCAAGGACCAGTAGGAAAAACTCGTAGGCATTCGACCGGTGATGGACAATTATGTCGGATGACATTCATCATGTAACAGTTATAACATAGGGTGATATGTAACTAGCTCTAGTTCTTCAATATAATGTAGGCATGTATTCCGTATTTAGTCATACGTGCTTATGGAAAAGAACTTGCATGACATCTATTGTCCATCCCTCCCGTGGCAGCGGGGTCCTAATGGAAACTAAGGGTATTAAGGTCTCCTTTTAATAGAGAACCGGAACAAAGCATTAGCACAAAGTGAATACATGAACTCCTCATACTATGGTCATCCCCGAGAGTGGTTCCGGTTATTGTCACTCCGGGGTTTCCGTGTCATAACACATAGTAGGTGACTACAACTTGCAAGATAGGATCAAGAACACATATATATTGACGAAAACATAATTGGTTCAGATCTGAAATCATGGCACTCGGGCCCTAGTGACAAGCATTAAGCATAGCAAAGTAGTAGCAACATCAATCTTAGAACATAGTGGATACTAGGGATCAAACCCCATCAAAACTAACTCGATTACATGATAGATCTCATCCAACCCATCACCGTCCAGCAAGCCTACGATGAGATTACTCACGAACGGTGAAGAGCATCATGGAATTGGCGATGAAGGATGGTTGGTGATGACAACGACGTCGATTTCCCCTCTCCGGAGCCTAGAACGGACTCCAGATCTGCCCTCCAGAGGAAGAATAGGTGGTGGCGGCGGCTCCGTGTTGTGAAACGCGATGAACTCTTCTCTCCTAATTTTTTCTGAGCAAGAGAGAATATATAGAGATGGAGTTGGAGGCTGCGGAGCCACGAGGGCCTCACAAGCATGCCAGGCGCGGCCAAGGGGGGCGCCTCCTGGGCTTGTGGGCTCCTGGCTCCGTGTCTCCACGTAATTCTTGCGCCAGTATTTTTATATATTCCACAAAAAATCCTCGTAAATTTCCAGGTCATTCTGAGAACTTTTATTTCTGTGCAAAAACAACACCATGGCAATTCTACTGAAAACAACGTCAGTCCGGGTTAGTTCCATTCAAATCATGCAAATTAGAGTCCAAAACAAGGGCAAAAGAGTTTGGAAAAGTAGATACGATGGAGACGTATCACTCTCCAAATCCAACCGGCGTCCCCCTGATCTAGCGCCGCGTCGTTCTGTGTCAGTTCAGAAATGTCGCCCGCCGGCAAGCAGAAGCCAGAGTTGCAAGGTCCGGCCCCGACTTTCCTGCTCCTGGAGTGCGCCCTTTCCAAGGATGCGGATCTCGTCCCCGTGCTTCCATGGACCATGGCCGAGTCCAGCGAGCACGGGTGAACCCTGATCCAGTCTAGCACCGTAGAGGAGCGGTCCGCGTCGAAGGCGGTATACCCCTTCTTCCTTCAGAATATTTACGTCAGGCTGGTGCCGCCTTTCTCCCAGTTTTTCACCGTCGTCTTGGACCATTATGAGATCCAAGCCCTTCATCTCCAGCCCAACTCCATCTTGCTTCTGTGCGTCTTTTCTTTCTACTTCGAGGCTTTCGTTGGCATGCAGCCTTTGGTTGCCCTCCTCTGCCATTTCTTCAGCCTGCACCTGCACAATGGCGCCCATCTGTCGATGTGTGTCTCCTTCATGGCGGCCTAGAGGGGCAATGTGCTCTTGAAGGCCGGGAAGAAGGTGGAGAACCTCAGGCACCGCTGGGTCCTCATGACCCTCAAATACGCCAACCCTCGGCTGGAGGAGCCAAAGGAGTTGACAGAGAAGACTTCCGCGTGGAGCTCGGCGAAGCTCTCCGACCCTCGGGCTGCGCCCATGCTAGAGCACTTTTCCCGCGACATCAACGCCAAGAGGCTGACCGGGGGAATGATAGTGAACGAGTTCCTGGCGCAGCGCCTGGCGCCTCTCCACGCACACTCCGGGCCCCTATGGGAGTACTGGGCTGGTGACGACGAGCTCCGGCTTCGGTCCTGGGACCTCCCCACCGAGGACCTGAGTAGGGCCATGGCGATCTTGTTGGGCGGTGACCTCGGTGACCTTCCCGAGGCCCTGGGTCTGTTATACCTCCGCGACGACCGGGCCGACCTAGTTGTTGTGATGCCTGTCTTCAATGATCGGGGGCTCCTCCCAGCTGAGGGCTCCGGTCCGGTGGAGGTGTCATCCGGCGACACCTCCGGTGAAGGGGACTCGGAGAAGACCGTCGACGACCGCCCGGCGAGCGTCACTCTCCCGTCGCAATTTGTCCTTCTGCACGTGCTTGAAGAAGATGATGCCACCGGTGTTACCCCTGCTAGGACCTCCTCGCGCCTGGCCAGGGCCTCCAGGGGGGCCGTGTTGACCCAATGTGCCAAGCAGTTTGCGTGTGTGCTTGCTTCCTGGAAGTTCGGGGCTAAGCCGTCCCCGGCGCACCCCCTCTCTGCCGGTGAAAGGTCCAAGGAACCAATCTCGCCCCCTCCATGGGGGGCCCTATCACCTGTGGTGTCGCCGGGGCGGAGAGGAGGAAGAGATGGCACGATGTCGAAGAGTAAGTTACTTGCTTGGGCACGCCTTGCATGTCTATTGTCCGCGCTTGGCTGATCCCCCCTTTTTACTTGACGTCCAGGGATGTTGTCTTGCCAGAGGCGAAAAGGAAGAAGACGGTCATCAAACCAAAGGCGACCTCCGACTCCTCACCTGCTCTCATCGACGCGTCGTCGCCTACAGGTAGGGAAGAGGAGGCTCGTGGGGCGGCCTCCCTGGCCTTGGTCGTCGAGCCCCCCGAGTGCCCGAAGCATCCTGAAGCGATCGTGTGGACGCTGTTGCGTGGGGGGCTAGCCCGCGAGGGCCCTCAGGCTCCTGAGGCGTCAATGCTCGCGACCGCTGAGTAGTCTTCGAGCCCCCTGTTCTTCATGGCGCTGCCCCTCTGGCGGCACCACCCGCGCTTGTGCTGGAGGCTCTTCAGGAGGACGTCCAGAAGACCTCGGTGTTCACCCAAGGTGTCTTGAATGCAGCCTTCACCGCCTTGAGCAATGTCGCAGTCGAGATGGGGAAGGCCGAGAGGGAGGCCGATGCCGCCCGTGCCGCGCGTGAGAAGGCGCTGAAGGAAGTCAAGGCATTCATCGAACGCTGTGAAGAGGTGAAAGCCCGCCTGAACGTCCTCCAAGGAAAACAAGCCAAGCTGGCCGAGCAGCGTCGCCTGCAGGGGGAGGAACTTAAGGCCCGCGAGACCAAGCTCGCCACCCGAGAGGGAGAGCTGTCCCAGGAGGCGAGTCGCCTTGGCACGGAGCAGACGCACCTGGGAGAGCAGGAGAAGGAGGCCGCCTCGAGGAAGGCCTTCCTTGACGCCCAGGAGAAAGCTCTCGCCGCGGCCGAGGAGAGGAAGGCTGCGGAGCTGGCCTGCTTCCCTGACATTGAGCTTAGGCTTCACATGGCGCTCTGTTCCCTCTGTCGGGACGGGTTCGATGAGCCTCTGGCCACCCCGGAGGACGGCTTTTCCGCGCTCGTGAAGGGACTCATCGCGGTTCTGGAGGTTGCCGTCGTGTAGGTGGACAAGATCTTGGACAGCGAGTGCCGCGGCGTCTTCTTCGCGGCTGCGACTCGCGTTTTAGCCACCTTCATCTTCGCGAGCCGAGATTCAATCTCAGCTCCGTGATCCGGCCGATCCCTGCTGAGGCCCGTGACCGCGCCGTGGAGGCGGTGAAGGGCCCCGTGGATGCGTTGGTGAGGAGGTTCGCCCGCGTCGCAGCTCCTTCGTCTCCAGGTGCCGCTGAAGCCAGCGATGGGGAAGAAGATGCCTCTCATGTCGACGACCAGACCCCTGCGGAGGGGGCGACCGGCGGCGGCTCCTCCCGATCTCATGGAGGCGTTAAACTTATTTGCTTTTTTATGAACTTGGTCATGGTTTGTAATAACTGAATACTTGAATGTTTTACCCGCCTTATTCCTGTCGTGTTTGGTGTATTACTCTACGTCGGCAGGACCCGCCCGACACGTACCTTCCCGCGATTGAACCGACCGAAAACCAAGGACGACCCAAAGGGGGATGGGGCTACGAGCGCAGTTAGGCTCTTGAGTCGCGATGCTCAGGAGTCCCTCTTGACGCGCGAGCTGCCTTCATGAGGAGAATGCGGCGAAGACTTCGAATCTTGGAACACCTTCAGCACTCCGCGTCGGCAGGGCCTGCCCCGCGTGTAGCTCTCTGCGATTGAACCGACCAGAAACCAAGGATGGCCCAAAGGGGGAAGGGGCTACGAGCACAGTTAGCCCCCTGAGTCGCGATGCTCATGGGTCCCCCTTGACGTGCGAGCAACTCCAATGCTCCTCCTAAGAAGTCAATAATTTGAGACTCCCCAACACCTTCAGCACTCTGCGTCAGCATGGCCCGCCCCGCGTATACCTCCCCGCAGTTGAACTGACCGGAAACCAAGGACGGCCCAAAAGAGGAAGGGCCTAGAGGAGCAATTCAGTCTCTTGAGTCACGATGCTCAGGAGTCCCCCTTGACGTACGAATGACTCCAGCATTCTTCCTAAGGGATCGGAAGTCGTTTGTCGAGCGCACTAGGCTCTGCGTCGGCAGGGCCCGCCTCGCGCGTACCTCCCAACAATTGAGACGACCGAAAATCGAGGACGGCCCAAAGGGGAAACGGGCTATGGGCGCAGTTAGACCCTGAGTCGCCATGCTCAGGGGTCCCCCTTGATGTACGAGCGGCCCATACCTCATGCTGTGTGTCCCACACAGAGGGCATGAGTGTACTCATAGGTGGATTGAGTTGGCTTCCTTGCCAGTTGAGGGCTTAGCCATTGGCGGGCTGTGTTGGTGCCAGCTACGGGCATAGTCATTCGCGGACTACGTTGGTGCCACCTGCAGGCGCAATCATTGGCAGACTGTGTTGATTGCGCCATCTTCTCCCCAGCGCGGAGCATAGGGCTGCCATTAGGCGTGGGATGGACCCCTCCGCGCCCTCGGCGGGCCCTGGGCGTATACAACCTCGGCTCCTTATTACATGAGAGTGTCACGGTGGGGATGTATATGGGAGGTCACGAGGACGCTTTGGCCTCGTGAGTGTCCCTACCCCCGAGTCATTGGTGGATTGAGCTTCTCCCCAGCACAAAGCGTAGGGCTTCCACTAGGCGTGGGATGGACCCCTCCGCGTCCTCGGGGGGCCCTGGGCGTATACAGCCTCGGCTCGTTATTACGTGAGAGTGTCATAGTGGGGGTGTATATGGGAGGTCGCGAGGATGCTATGGCCTCGCGAGTGTCCCTACCCCCGAGTCATTGGTGGACTGAGTTGATTTTGTTTGAGTCATTGGCAAACCCGTCTGACTTCTTCTTCTTTGGGAGTGAGGTTGCATATCTGCTGCCTCGGGAGGCCTACATGGACAAACTTCGTCCGGAGCCACCAAGCGGGGGGACGACCGCCCGACAATATAAGCAAGGTGGAATGTTAGGGTTCAAAATGGGTGAGACTGAAACAACAAAAAGATGCATAAATGAAAGTAGCAGCTGAGGGAGTGTCCTGAGCTCGGGGAGGCCGCATGGCTCCAGGGGAGCCCTCAGATTGGGTGAGCCAAAAAGTTACCTGGCAGCAGCCAACAAAAAGTCACCTGGCGGTCATGCCGCTGAAGTACCGAAGGCGCCATCGTCACTTGATCGCCTGTTTCCACGGTCGCGACCCTCACGGGTCCGCCGCCTCCCGAGGCTCAGGGCCTTCGCTTGGCTCGAGCATCTCCTCCTCTTCCTCGCGACGCCCTAGCAGGCGGGGCACGAGCGTGGCCTGCTGGAGCCTCTGGTAGGTGGCCGCCGCATTCCTCAGTCCGAAGGGCATGAAGGTATTGGTGTTTGGGTATACCCATCGATAGTCAGTCAACGTAGGCTAGAAGGGGTCGTGAGCCATGGCTATGTTGGTTGTGAGCACGTTGATGTAGATGCAGGGTCAGTCAATCGTGTCGGCGACAGCGACTGCGATTGGTGGGGCAGGGCAGTCACCATGTCGCACGGCTTGGGTCTCTCGAAGTTCTTGGATTGCTCTGATGATGGACTCACGGGAGCTGGGTGTACGCGCTCTGGAGTGCGCCCTCGGGATGTGCTCGAATGCCACCCCCGCCTCCCTGGTCAGGCCAGGGACCTCCCCGGTGGGAGCCCCCAGCCCTGACCCAAGGGGGGCACCGAGTGCGCCTTCCTATACGATGGGGAGCATGGCCCCATCCCCCGACACGGAGCCCGAAGCCCCGAGGTGCTCCGTGGGGAGGAGTTCCTTCTTCTTCTGGCGTGGGTCCTCGCGAGGCAACACGTCTTCTTCGTCGTCCGAGCGCTCCACCGCTGCCGCGCGGTAAGCACGATCCAGTGTACAGATGGCATCCTTCTCGTCGCAGGGGATGGTGATGACGCCGCTGCTCCCTGGCATCTTAAGGACGTTGTAGCCATGGTGGATCACTACCATGAACTTGGCAAGAGTCGGGTATCCGAGGATTGCGTTGTATGGTAGGTGAATGTGCGCGATGTCAAAAACGATGATCTCAGTATGGTAGTTCTTGCGCTCGCCGAAGGTGACGGGCAGGTGCACCTGCCCGATGGGCACGGTGGACCCCTCAGTGACTCCTGAGAAGGGCTTGGTCGGCATGAGTTGTTCGTACAGCAGTTGGAGTTTCTTGAAGGTCTCGACCGAAAGGACATTCAACCCTGCTCCACTGTCGATGAGGGTCTTGTTGACAAGGGCGTTGCTGATGGTCGGGGTGCACATCATTGGGAGTTTGCCGGCCATGAATGAGCACCTGAGTTGGTCGCTTGGGTCGAAGGCGATGGTTGTCTGGGACCAGTTGAGGGGGCGCATTACTTCAGGCCTCGGGAGAGCGACATTCACCTCCCGGGCAAACTGCTTGAAGGCGCGGTTGGAGGCTGGGGTCTGGGCACCGCCCAGGATGTAGGCCACCGCCCTGTCCTCCTGGAAGCCCCCAGCCCCATCGTCCTACCTGTCTTCATCCCTCCTCCTGGGTGGCGGAGGCAATGGGGGCAGCCCAGCCTCACGACGGCGAGCCTCACGAGGCTGACCGCGTCGTTGCCCCTCCTGAGGATTATCGCGCCAGCGGTCGTGCTGAGGCTGGCCACGCCAGGGGTCCCCCTGAGGCTGTTCACACCACCCCTAACACGGCTCACGGTCGTCCAAGTGCCCCCACTGCGGCCTCCTCCGCGCGTGGGGCTTGTGTCGAACCGTTCGGGGCGCTTGCTGAAGTGTTCAGCACGGACCAGGCAGATTTCTTGACACTCGAGGTATCATGGCTGCTGGTGCCATGGAAGATGCACGTTGGCCCCCCTACGGACTGACGGTCTCCCCCTCGGACATGCTTCGCCTCGAGCTCGATGGCGAGCACCACCGGAGCCTTGCGTTTCACCTCCTTGCCCTTGGACTTCTTCTCTTCTGGGTCCGCTTCCTGGGGCCCGAGGAGTGACAGGCGCCCTTCTTCAGCCTTGGCACACTTGCTTGCTAAGTTGAACATCTCGCGTGCAGTGCTCATTTCATCGTTCATGGCGAGCTCCTCCTTCATCTTGAGGTTGGTGACTCCATCGGAGAAAGCCGAGATGACTGCTTCGTCCGACGCCTTGGGGATCTTGAGGCGCATGATGGTGAAGCGTTGTATGAACTTGTGCAGGGTCCCCCCTTCCTGCTGCTTGACGCATCGCAGGTCGTTCACAGTAGGAGCGCGGTCGCAGGTGCCCTGGAAGTTGGCGATGAAGCGTTCGGCGAGTCGTCCCAGGAGGTGATGGATGCCTTTGGGAGGTTGAGGATCCAGGAGAGTGCGCCGCCCTTGAGCTCCATGGGTAACAAACATGCCATGACCTTGTCGCCTCCTCCCATCGCCCTGATGCTCAGCGTGTAGAGTTGCAGGAAATCGGCCGGGTCTTGGGTGCCATCGTAGCGTGGAGGCAGGTCGGGCTTGAACTTGCAGGGCCACGCAGCGGGGTATAGCTCGGGGCGATGCCGAGGCACCCCACCGGTCCAACAGGTACTGTGCGCGCGGGAGCCGCCGGGTCTTGTTGCTCCACAAGGTCTGCTTCGAGCGGGGCACGCTCACGACGCAGAATTTGCAGTGCCGGGAGCGCGCGCACGTCGGCGCGGGTCCAGGGAACCACCTGGCAGCTTGCTTCATCTCCAGGTCCCATCCTGGGTTCGTGAGGCCAGTCGTGGGGATGCGCTTCCTGCCTGGGCACGGGGGTTTGCTCCATGCCGCTGAGGTGAGGGTGGCGCGTCCTGCTCCTCGTCGTTTGCCACGGACGGTTGGGGTCAGAGCGAGGAGGACAGCGCCGTGGAGTCACCGATGGTGGCGATGAGCTCCTCGATGCGCTAGAGCGAGTCATCGTGACGGTCAGGAGGAGGCCGGTAGAGAAGCACCTTGGTGACCATGGCAAGCGCGCGCCGGCCGTGGGGCATCTATGCCGAGCGCGTGATACCGACCCTAAAGGCTGGACGAGTGACGGAGTGGCGGTGCGGCCATTGGCCTACTCGGTCGCCGGCTGGGCTTGCTGCTCTTGAACCTCGGGACCGGTGGCAGCGTTCACCATGGGTAACGGCAACCGATGCGCGCCAGCGGCACCGACGGGCGCCGTCTGAGCAACGTGGGTGGCGCGGCTCTCTGCGCGAGCCCGGCGAGCGTCGCAGCTTGGAGAAGGCGGAGCTTGGAGAAAACCCTGAAACTCCCCCTACCTGGTGTGCCAAATGTCGGATTTCGGATTCCGCAAAACCCTAAGGATTCAAACCCTGGGGCGTGTACGAAGATCTCTCACTAGCTCGCCTCACCTAGCTCGCTAATTGATGGGAACGACAAAGAACTCACTCGATGGTGAGGAGAACACAAAACACAATAGTTTACCCACGTTCGGGCCGCTGCGAAGCGTAAAACCCTACTCCTGCTTTATTGGATTGCCTCTCAAGGAGGTCGGTGGATGAACTAGTACAGGGCTCAAGAGCCTCTAGAGGCTAGGTGGCTTGGAGTGTTGCTAATGAGTCAGAAAGGACCGGTCCCTCTACCAAGTGTTCTACCCTCTCTATTTATAGCGGAGGCCTGGGTCCTCTTCCCTCATAGCTTCGGTAGGAAGGGATCCCACAACGACCAATTTTGAAGGGGAACAGGGCAACATGCTCCCCTGCCCAAAGGTGGTCTTCACCTGCAAAGTAATTGCCCGCGCTGCAGGGACGGGTCCGAGGATAATGTTTGCCCTACTGGCAGGCGACGGCGTCTCCGTTGCACCAGAAGGGAGACCTTTGGAAGACGCCTTTGGAACCCCGGTACGCTCCCGCCCCCTTTGCACTAAAGGGGAAATTGTTCGTCCTGCCATCTGCTGGTCGCCTATCCTTCCGTGGCGTCACCCTTGACCCCTGAGGCCCGGCCTTGCCTCGGAATATTCGTCGCTCCTGAGGGACCTGAGGAGGCCCCCTACGGGTCTTGACGCTCCTCCTCCTCGTGAGGCTTGGCCCCTCACGAGGTCCTTGCCCTGAGTGGTGCTGGGCCCGTTGGTTTGCTTGATGAGGTGAGCTTGCCCAGGGCCACAGGTAGGCAGGTCTGGGTACCCCCATTCCGAGAACACCGATAGTGCTGGTCCTAAACAAAGCACTGTGCAGGTCCAACCGGGGCAACTCGGGAGATTTCTATCAGGCCACTGTACGCGTCGCTCATCTGTCGTGTGCTACTGCAACAAAAGATCTTCCAATGGCACCAGAAATAGGCACGTTGACGGGAGAATACTTAACTTGATACTCCTCAGCAACGACACCAGAAATCCTTCTGCTGCGGCTACGCCTTAAGGGACTTCCTAGGCAAGTATGCAAAGGATTTCCCCCGTGGCCTTGGAGCCTTGCGTTGGTGTTCCCTCGAAGCGGAAAGGGGGATGTAGCGTAGCGGTGGCAAGTATTTCCCTTAGTTTGAGAACCAGGGTATCGATCCAGGGGAGGAGTATCACAAGAGCCTGCACAAACACAAAAAGCTTGCTCCCAACGCTATGAAGGGGTTGTCAATCCCTTATAGATTGTTTGCCAAGTGAGAACTGAAAGCAACAAAGTAACAAAGCAAAGTAAAAGCGGAGGTGTAAACGATGGATGTGAATAGACCCGGGGGCTGTAGTGTTTACTAGTGGCTTCTCTCATGAAACCAAGTAGACGGTGGGTGAACAAATTACTGTCGAGCAATTGATAGAACCACGCAAAGTCGTGACGATATCTATGGCAATGGTTATATCTATAGGCATCACGTCCAAAACAAGTAGACCGATACTTTCTGCATCTACTACTATTACTCCACACGTCGACCGCTATCCAACATGCATCTAGTGTATTAAGTCCATAAGAACAGAGTAACGCCTTAAGCAAGATGACATGATGTAGATGGATAATCTCAAACCAATGATGAAAAACCCATCTTTTTACCCTTGATGGCAACTACTTGATGTGTGCCTTGCTGCCCCTACTGTCACTGGGAAAGGTCACCACATGGTAGAACCCAAAACCAAGCACTTCTCCCATTGCAAGAATCATAGATCTAGTTGGCCATAAAAAACCCAAGACTCGGAGAGACTTACAAGGATATCAAATCATGCATATAAGAAATCAGCAAAGACTCAAATATATATCATAGATAATCTGATCACAAATCCACAATTCATCGGATCTAGACAAACACACCGCCAAAGAAGATTACATCAGATAGATCTGCATGAAGATCATGGAGAACTTTGTATTGAAGATCCAAGAGAGAGAAGAAGCCATCTAGCTACTAACTACGGACCCGTAGGTCTGAAGTGAACTACTCACGAGTCATTGGAGGGGCGATGATGATGATGAAGAAGCCCTCCAACTCCAAAGTCCCCTCCGGCAGGGCGCCGGGAAGGGTCTCCAAATGAGATCTCGCGGAAACGGAAGCTTGCGGCGGCGGAAAAGTATTTTCGAGGCTCCCCGGAGCCCACCTGGCTTGGCCCAGAGGCCCCCTGATCTTCTTCCGTTCGGGAAAAAAATCATTTCGGGATTTTATTCCGCTTGGACTCCGTTCCAAAATCAGATCTGAAAAGAGTCAAAAACACAGAAAAAATAGGAACTGGCACTTGGCACTGAATTAATAAGTTAGTCCCAAAAAGATATAAAAGGTACATAAAACATCCAAAGATGACAAGATAACAGCATGAAACCATCAAAAATTATAGATACGTTTGAGACATATCAAGCATCCCCAAGCTTAACTCCTCCTCGTCCTCGAGTAGGGAACTGATAAAGAATGAATTTTTGATGCTTTCATGCTACCTAGCATTGGTGTCCTTTGTAATTCTTCTTATGTGACGTGAATGTTCAGATTCATTAGATTCAAAACAATAGTTTGCTATTGACGTGGAAACAATAATAATTCAAGCAAACTAGCAAGGAAATCATGAACTTTCAAAATAACAAGGCCAAAATAAAGTTATCCCTACAAAAGCATATAGTCTAGCTATGCTCTATCATCATTGCACAACGAATTTAAATCATGCACAACCCCGGTATTGTCCAAGTAATTGTTTCACACCTTTACTTTCTCAAACCTTTTCAACTCTCACGCAATACATGAGCGTGAGCCATGGTTATAGCACTATAGATGGTGTGGAGTGTGGTGGAGGTTGCAAGACAAAAAAGGAGAAGATAGTCACATTAACTGGGCATATCAATGAGCTGTGGATATGCTCATCAATAGATATCAATGTGAATGAGTAGGGATTGCCATACAAATGATGCACTAGAGCTACGAGTATGTGAAAGCTCTTAAAGAAAACTAGTGGGTGTGCATCCAACTTGCTTGCTCACGAAGACCTAAGGCAATTTTGAGGAAGCCTATCATTGGAATATACAAGCCAAGTTATATAATGAAAATGTCCCACTAGCTATATGGTGGTGACAAAACGAGAGACTCTCAATCATGAAGATCATGGTGCTTAATATGCACAAGTGTGGAAAAAGTGGTAGCATTGTCCCTTCTCTCTTTTTCTCTCATTTTTTATTTGGTGGGCTCTTTGGCCTCTTTTTTTATTTGGTGGGCTTCTTTGGCCTCTTTTATTTCCTCACATGGGACAATACTCCATTAATGATGATCATCACACTTTCAACTCAAAACTTAGAGGAACTATAACTCTATATGGAATGCCTTCGATAGTGTACCGTGGCAATGATCTAGCATGGCATAGACATTAATGGAAACATCATGCTAGCTATCTTACAATCATGTAATGGCAATGTAGACATGGTGGCACATGTCATGGTGGTAGTTGCATGGCAATATATCTCGCAATGACTTTGAAAAATCCATAGTAGGTAGGTATGGTGGCTGTTTTGAGGGAGGCTAATGGTGGGTTTTGTGCACCGACGAAAGTTGCATGGCACTAAGAAGATAATGATGGTGGAAGGTGAAAGTGCATCTAAACCATGTACTCAACATTAGTCATGAAGAACTCATATGCTTGTTGCAAAAGTTTTATTAGTAATCGAAATAAAGCATTCAACACATACTCCTAGGGGAAGGGTTCGTAGGTATAAACCATCGCGCGATCCCGACCGCCACGCAAAGGATGACAATCAATATACTAATCATGCTCAGATTTCATCACATAGCGGTTCACCATACGTGCATGCTACAGGAATCACTAACTTCAACACAAGTATTTCTAGATCCACAACACCTTACTAGCATGACTTCAATATTACCGTAATCACAACTCAAAACTAATTGAGATGAATCAGACTTCTCTAACTATTCGGTGCACATGAAGGTGGAAGTTTTCGTATCCCTTTGGATAACTACCCCTTTTGAGACTACTTTCAAAGCATAGATCAACTACCAAACCACGCACCGATGTGTTCTAAAAGATATGAGTGAAGCACATAGAGCAAAAGTATCTAGCTCAAAAGATATAAGTGAAGCACATGTGAGCTGAATTGTCTACCAAAAGATATAAGTGAAGCTCGACAAAATCACGGTGTGTGCATGTCTCTCTCTCTAGGTGTTCAGCAAGGATGATTATGACACAACGAAAATAAAATACTCCTACGATACAAGACGCTCCAAGCAAAAACACATAACATGTGGTGAATAAAAATATAGCCCCAAGTAACGTTATCGATGGATTGAAGACGAGAGAGGGGATGCCTTCCCGGGGCATCCCCAAGCTTAGGCTTTTGCGGCATCCTTGAATCTCTTGGGGTGCCTTGGGCATCCCCAAGCTTGAGCTATTTCCACTCTTTATCTCTTTGTCCATAAGAACTTCACCCAAAACTTGAAAACTTCACAACACGAAACTTAAACAGAAACTCGTGATAACATTAGTACAAGAAAGCAAACCACCACTTCCTTCGGTACTGTAGCAAACTTAAATTCTACTTGTGCTGATGTTGGGTTACTGTATTTTCAACCTTCCATGGTTAATACCCCCGATGCTATCCATAGTTTCATCAAAATAAGCAACCAACACAACAAAAACAGAATCTATTAACAGCAGACCTGTCTGTAGCAATCTGTATATTTTGTATACCTCTGGTACTTCAAAAATTCTGAAAAATTATGACAGTCTGAAGAATTTGCGTTGCAATCAGAAGAAAAAAGAATCAACTCAAAAGCTCTTACGAAAAAATGAAAATTCTTTTCGTGAGCAGAAAGTTTCTGTCTTTTCCAGCATGACCAAACGATCATCCCCAAGAGTAATCATAACGGTTTTGCTTAGCACAAACGTAAAAAGAAACACAAAAAACACAATCATAACAGAATTACGAAAGTGTGGAAAACACAAAACAGAAAGAAAAAGGATAGATTTGTTGGGTTGCCTCCCAACAAGCGCTTTTATTTAACGCCCTTAGCTAGGCAAAAGGTGATGAAATCACGTATAGTCATCTTTGGTGCTCAAACCATAGGTAGTGAGATCATTTATCATCTTAATATTTTCATCTTTATTGGATGACTCACCACTAGCTTTAGGAACAAAAACAGGCTTGACGGTCTTTTTGAGTGTAAGATTTGGAGTATTTTGCACAGCGGCAAAAGCGGAACCCAAGTTGGTTATGACGTCTTCTAATTTGCCAATTCTAGAAGAACCATTGACTATAAGTTCCTTCTCCTTTAATTTTTTTAAAAAGTTTCCCACTTTGGATCCGTATTGAGTTATTTTTTTGTGGATCTTTCTATCCAAACCCTCAATAAGTTCAACTGTGGCAATTTTGTTTTAAATAGCGTCAAGCCTTTGCATCACGTGTTCCAAGGTCAAGATAGTTCCATTAACCATGAGCAGGGGTGAGCCTACCAAATTAATGATAGCTCTATAGGAGTCAACAGTATGGCTCCCCAAAAAGTTCCCGCCTACAATGATATCAAGGATATACCTATTCCAAGGAGAAATTCCAACATAGAAACTGCGAAGGAGGACGGTAGTGGATTTCTTACGAGTAGATCTACTTTGAGCATTGCAAATCCTGTACCAAGCATCCTTCAAATTTTCTTCCTCATTCTGCTTGAAATTGAGAACTTCATTTTCAGGGGTGGCGTTTGGAGTGGTGGGTCTAGCCATTGATGGACTATCTCACACACAAATGAGCGGGAAGAGAGAGTGAAACGGGCAAAAGAAAACGGCAAAAAGGCAAAAGAAAACGGCAAAGGAGAAAGGCAAATGAAAACGGCAAAAGAGAGAGGCAAATGAAAACGGCAAATGTGAAGTGAGGGAGAGGAAAACGAGAGGCAACTGGCAACAAAAGTAAATGCAAGAGATGAGTTTGTGAGACCTACTTGGATAGATCTTGATTTCTCCTCCCCAGCAACGGCGCCAGAAATACTTCTGCTACTGCAACAAAAGACGTTCCAATGGCGCCAGAAATAGGCACGTTGACGGGAGAATACTTAACTTGATACTCCTCAGCAACGGCACCAGGAATCCTTCTGCTGCGGCTACGCCTTAAGGGACTTCCTAGGCAAGTATGCAAAGGATTTCCCCCGTGGCCTTGGAGCCTTGCGTTGGTGTTCCCTCGAAGCGGAAAGGGTGATGTAGCGTAGCGGTGGTAAGTATTTCCCTCAGTTTGAGAACCAAGGTATCGATCTAGTGGAGGAGTATCACAAGAGCCTGCACAAACACAAAAGGCTTGCTCCCAACGCTATGAAGGGGTTGTCAATCCCTTATAGATTGTTTGCCAAGTGAGAACTTAAAGCAACAAAGTAACAAATCAAAGTAAAAGCGGAGGTGTAAACGATGGATGTGAATAGACCCGGGGGTTGTAGTGTTTACTAGTGGCTTCTCTCATGAAGGCAAGTAGACAGTGGGTGAACAAATTACTGTCGAGCAATTGATAGAACCGCGCAAAGTCGTGATGATATCTATGGCAATGATTATATCTATAGGCATCACGTCCAAAACAAGTAGACCGATACTTTCTGCATCTACTACTATTACTCCACACGTCGACCGCTATCCAGCATGCATCTAGTGTATTAAGTCCATAAGAACAGAGTAACGCCTTAAGCAAGATGACATGATGTAGAGGGATAATCTCAAACCAATGATGAAAACCCCATCTTTTTACCCTTGATGGCAACTACTTGATGTGTGACTTGCTGCCCCTACTGTCATTGGGAAAGGTCACCACATGGTAGAACCCAAAACCAAGCACTTCTCCCATTGCAAGAATCATAGATCTAGTTGGCCAAACAAAACCCAAGACTCGGAGAGACTTACAAGGATATCAAATCATGCATATAAGAAATCAGCAAAGACTCAAATATATATCATAGATAATCTGATCACAAATCCACAATTCATCGGATCTCGACAAACACACCGCCAAAGAAGATTACATCGGATAGATATGCATGAAGATCATGGAGAACTTTGTATTGAAGATCCAAGAGAGAGAAGAAGCCATCTAGCTACTAACTACGGACCCGTAGGTCTGAAGTGAAGTATTCATGAGTCATTGGAGGGGCGATGATGATGATGAAGAAGCCCTCCAATTCCAAAGTCCCCTCCGGCAGGGCATCGGGAAGGGTCTCCAGATGAGATCTCGCGGAAACGGAAGCTTGCGGCGGCGGAAAAGTATTTTCGAGGCTCCCCTGATTTTTTGCTGAATTTTTGGGAATATATAGGCCAAGGATCTAGGTCAGGGGGCGGCCAGGGAGGCCACAAGCCCTGACACCGCCGCGTGCCCCCTGGTGGCGGAGTGGGAGCTTGTGGGCTCCCTAGAGCCCACCTGGCTTGGCCCAGAGGCCCCCTGATCTTCTTCCATTTGGGAAAAAATCATTTCGGGGTTTTTATTCCGTTTGGACTCCGTTCCAAAATCAGATCTGAAAAGAGTCAAAAACACAGAAAAAACAGGAACTGACACTTGACACTGAATTAATAAGTTAGTCCCAAAAAAGATATAAAAGGTACATAAAACATCCAAAGATGACAAGATAACAACATGAAACCATCAAAAATTATATATACGTTTGAGACGTATCATCGTGCCCTGAGAACGAGATACGTGACTCCTATCGGGATCGTCGACACGCCGGGCGACCTTGCTGGACTTGTTTTACTTTTCTCGAACGTATGTGCGTGGGATTTCGAGGATACTTCTCGAGGTTGAGGTTTCCCAATAGGAACCCGAGGAGATCACGGGTTTTCCCTAATCGAGGTAATTCCGACGTAGCGTGTGGTAGTTTGTGATGGACTAATTGGAGCACCCCTGCAGGGTTAAATCTTTCAGAAAGCCGTGCCCGCGGTTATGAGACAAACTTGTAAACTTCGTTTAACATCCGGTTCTAGATAACTTGAAGTAAACTTAATTAAAACTTGCCAACTGAGTGCGTAACCGTGACTGTCTCTTTCGAGAGCTCCTTCTCCGATCGAGGACATGGTGGGGTTATGTCTGGCATAAGTAGGTGTTTTGGATCATTCATTTGATCATCAGTAGTTCACGTTCGCTATGCGTAGATCTTCCCCCACTTTTATTCTTGTACTCATAAGTTAGATACCTCAAATAAATGCTTAGTCGCTTGCTGTAGCCTCACCACTTAACCATATCTCACCCATTAAGCTTTGCTAGTCTTGATACCTTTGAAAATGAGATTGCTGAGTCCCTACGGCTCACAGGTTACTACTACAACAGTTGCAGGTACATGTAAAGAGTTACTTTGATGTGAGCGCAATGATTGTTCTATTTGGAGTTTCTTCTTCTTCTTCTTCTAGGATGGGTTCCAGGGCGATAGCCTGAGATAGCAAGGATGGACGCCGTTCTTTTATCGTTTGTTTTCGTCCGTAGTTGGACCCTGCTCTTCTTCATGATGTTGATTATGTTGTTGTATTCATGTGATCTTGATCTAGCTTGTGGCGAGTGTAAGTCAACTCCTTATACCCGTTTATTCAGTACATGTACTTGTAATGATATCCATTCTTGCGAAATTACAAGATGTGTTTCTATCCCTGTCGAGGCCCTCGCGCCAAATTAAGGATATGATCACATCTTGGGCGTTACAAGTTTACCCAATTCCATCGTGAAATTCGTGATTGGCACACTCATTTGGAGCTTCAAAATGACTTGGTTGAGAACATGTGGAATCGCATTGGCAACCAATAGATGTATTGGTTCATTATGTTTATTCAAGACAATTTCGATTTGATGTAAAACTATTTTATTCGAGACAATTTTGATTGTGTTGTAAAACTACTTTTTAGACAATTTGGACATGCAAACATTGATAAATATGAATATATGAGCATATTGGTCGTGGCGGAGAGGATGCGACCAAAGGATGCATCAATGCGTTGGGCGCACGGCCATCGCATCCCAGAAAAGGCTCGGACATGACCCCATTGCCCGCTCCAAATGAACAGAATCAGGGCCAAACGGACGTCCAGATGGAATCGCGTGTTGGAGTTGTCCTCAGTGCATCAAACACATAACAATGGCACTGTACTACACACAAGTAAGAAGTATCAAAGTCAGCTCAGCATCAGCCCAAAACATTCAAGGGGCAATAGTTTGGGCTCCTTTTGGGCCAGACCACTCTAACCTACCTAACGTATCGTCTCAAGCTTGGAGCAAAACACGGAGGCTTTATAACCAATGCCTTATTAGACAAAAAAATGTTAACCAGTGTCATAAGCACCAGTTTACTGGCCGAAAGGAAGTTCATAAAAAATGAAAAATGCTCAAGAACTTTGATTTTTTTTCTTCGTTTGCAAATTTGGGAGAAGTTCAAACAGTTTCAAAGACATTCATGCATTTTAAAAAGAAGAAGCGAGAAAACGAAAAAATCTAGCCAACACAGAGACACTTAAAACCGCTGAAAAACCCTGGCTAGAAGCTTCAAGAAATTGGAGAACCCTGCTACGGCGCGTTATGTTTGCCAGACCATTAGGCCTCTCCCAATGCATTGGTGCTTAGATGAGGTGCTAAATATATTAAAAATCTTAGCAACTAGTCTCTCCAATGCATAGGTGCTTAGCTTTTGTTGGTAAGCTTTTCTTATGGAATTCTTTAATAATTAAACTTCTTCATGCATTGGTTGGTAGTGTTTTTATATAGGTTCACGCGCTTAGCACCGTTTCTTTCTGGGGTCACCATAATGCTCTCTCTCCTCTTTAATTGTTTTGCCACATCATTGTTTTTCCTATGTGACACACTTAGCACCGATGCACTGGGAAGGGCTTAGTTTCCAACAGGGGTGTGCGTTAGTTCCAAATATGCGCTTAAGGCGTCAAATTGGGTTTGGGCAGATCACTATGCACTGCTAGCGGAATTACTAGCTATCTGCCGTTGGCTTTGATTTGCAACGAAAGCACAATCACCGGTGGAAAGAAAAGTTAAGAGTATAGGGAGTACAAGCGAACCAATGTATGGTTAGATGGTCAAAGGGACCGTGGTATCCCGAGTCCATCAGTGTTCAAATTCTGGTGTTTGTATTTATTTCTAAATTTATTTTAGGATTTTGGACGATACGCATTCAGTGAGAGGAGATATTTTTGTTAATGACGAGGTGCTTACGGTGTGGCTCGCGGGTAATATATATATGGGAAATCATTCTAAACAGTCGAATGTAAGGAGTCTCGCGCGCAACCGTGTTCTTAGTTCGACACATGTCCTGTAAACCCACCTACCGCTTCATCTTTTTTCCTTATCCTTTCCTTTCATGAGCTTCTCCGATCATCCATTTTTTCCAAATCGTGGCTTCATCCTGCTCTGTTCTATTTCTTCCGCCCTCTTGGGCTACTCCGGCGATGCTGCGACGACGCCGTCGTGCCGCGAGCCGGTGCCGTGACGACGTCGTTGTGCTGCGTCAACGTCTTCGTGCTTCGAGGCGGTGCTGCGACGACGTCGTCGTGCTGCCAGCCGGTGTTGTGACGGTGTCACCGTGTTTCGAGGTGATGCTGCGACGGCGTCGTCGTGCTGCGAGTCGATGCTGCGATGATATCGCCGTGCTTTGAGGCGGTGCTGCGACGGTGGCATTGTGCTTTGAGGTGGTGCTGCGACGGCGTTGCCGTGCTGCGAGCCGGTGCTGCGTGTCGTGGCGGATCACGAGCACCTATGGGACCTGGAGTCGTCCCTTGTGGTTCGGTGGGGGAGACGGATGCACCGAGAGCACACCAAACGGTCGGGGCCGATTTTTACCCACGTTCGGACCGCTATCGAAGTGTAATACCCTACTCCTACTATATGTGTTTATTCCATGAAAGGTGATGAACTGTTAGCTGCGTCCTAACTGAATGACTGTCCTTCCCCTCGTGCATGCCCAGGACCTTCTTTTATAGGTCTAAGGGGTCACCAACAGTGGCATCACAAGGTTCTTACGGGGTGCACAGTGAAACAATGCACCCACGAGATGTTTAGTGAATTACACTGTTCCTGACGTCTTAGCAGACCCATTTAATGCTTCGTCAGGTGCCCCAGAGATGAGACAGGGGCGCGTCCCTTCGGCACTGTACTCCCCAGATACCGCTCGACACGCGTCGTGCCAACCGACACGTATTGAGTGGCGAGGGGCAGCTGGCCGCTGTGCTGTCACAGGGGTGCGCCGGGATCCTGCCGGGGACGAGCCGGATTGGAGTGTTGCCAACCCTCCCGGCAAGGCCCTTGCCGGGGCTTCGGTGGTCTCCCTCGGCAAAAGGGGCTTGTGGGGGGTGGCGTTTTCGGTCTTCTGGCTCGTGGCTTTGGGTGCCTCTCTGACAATCTCTCGTGAGCTCCGGTGAGACTTACCACGGATGGGGGCTTTAACTGTCCGTGCACCAATACGAGGTATCAAAGGCCTAAACTTTAATGCACCGACATTTCGACGACGTCGTCGTGCTGTGAGCCGATGCTGCGACGGCGTTATGCGAATTGGGCTATCAATGCTGCAACGAGGTCTGTCATGTTTCGAGCATCTGACGACCAAAAAGCTAAGCATGTAACGGCTGTCAACACGGATGCTCTTTCGCCAAGGACAACCGGATGACGCCCTATAGATATATAGCATTTCCGGAGCAGGTGAAGTATACCTATCCCATGCAACATTCCAACGGCAACGAGTCAATCATCGCAACCGCAAGCCATGACATGACCACAAATTGCATCTCTCTCTAAGAAAAAAAAGACCACGAATTGCACCGTGCGGTAGCGCGCCGTAATTATCCTATAGAGTACATCTGTCGTGAGACGTCCGCGTCGCGCCAAACCAAGCCAAGCTCACTCTACTATACAAACTCCAGCGGCGTTGCGTGCTTCGAGCAGCCAGCGGGTCGCATAGGTTGACAACGAGAAAGTCCACGGCGTTCATCCATCGTCCTCCATGGGGCCGCAGCACTTCCTCGTCGTCGCGTTCCCGGGCCAGGGCCACATCAACCCGGCGCGCGCTCTGGCGGAACGGCTCTCGCGGGCCGCACCGGGCGCGCGGGTCACGCTCTCGGCCGCCGTGTCCGCGCACCGTCGCATGTTTCCCTCGCTCGCGTCCCCCGACGACGAGGTCCACGACGGTGCTATCTCCTACATCCCGTACTCGGACGGCTTCGACCACGGCTTCAGCCTCTTTGCCGGCGACGGGGACGAAGTGAAGAGATACGCGGAGGTGTTCGGCCGAGTAGGCCGCGAGACCTTCTCGGCGGTGGTGGACCGCCTCGCGGCGCGGGGCCGTCCCGTCACGTGCGTCGTGTACGCCATGCTCATGTGGTGGGCCGCCGAGGTCGCCCGTGAGCGCGGCGTGCCCCGGGCGCTCTACTGGATCCAGCCGGCCACGATGCTGGCCGTGTACTACCACTACTTCAATGGGTACGAGAGGCTCGTGACGGAGCACGCTGCCGAGCCGGGGTTCACGCTGTCTATGCCGGGCCTCCCACCGCTGGCGATCCGTGACCTCCCGAGCTTCTTCACCAACTTTACAGACGGCAGGATAGTCGCGGCGTTCGGGGACATCCGCAGGACGTTCCAGCAGCTGGACCTGGACGTCGACGGTAGCAGCAGAACCGGAGGAAGGCAAGCCATGGTGCTAGTGAATACCGTCGAAGAATTAGAGGCCGGTGCTCTCGCGTCTGTCCCTGAATTGGACGTGTTCCCCGTCGGGCCAGCCGTGGTGTCGCTCTTCGCTGAGGGCGCCGGCGGCGCGAGTGGCACTGCCACCGCAGTAGGAGATCTGTTTGAACACGACGAAAAGGCTTACATGGAGTGGCTGGACACAAAGCCAGCACGGTCGGTGGTGTACGTGTCGTTCGGGAGCATGTCGGCGGTGAGCAAGCGACAGAAGGACGAGTTGAAGCGGGGCCTCGCCGCGAGCGGCTGGCCGTACCTGTGGGTGGTGCGGAAGAACAACCGAGACGATGGCTTCGACGATGTCGGCGGCGTGCAGGGCATGGTGGTTGGGTGGTGCGATCAGGTGCAGGTGCTGTCGCATCCGGCCGTCGGGTGCTTTGTGACGCACTGCGGCTGGAACTCGACGCTGGAGAGCGTGGCGTGCGGCGTATCGGTGGTCGCCGTGCCGCAGTGGTCCGACCAGGACACGAACGCGCGCCTGGTCGTTCAGTGGGGCATCGGCGTGCGCTCCACGACCGACGCTGATAGGGTGCTGAAAGCAGAGGAGCTCGCGAGGTGCGTGGAGATCATCATGGGTGACACGGAGGAGGGCGCAGCCATACGGGCGAGCTCGGCTTCATGGAAGGCGAAGTTGCAGGAAGCAATCGCGGACGGAGGCTCATCCGGTCGTAATCTCAGGACTTTCCTCGACCAATTTCCGAATGATGCTTAGATGCAATTATGTTCTGCGTCCTCGGTTCTTATATATCTAAACTGGTATAAATAAAGTGCATTTCTTCCATGCGTGGCTAACCCACACTTAGCGGAATTGCTACCACATGTGAAAACATGGTTAATAGTATAACCAACTCCTGGCTACTCCAGTTAGCGGAGTATGTTTTCAAGTAGATGCATCTAAGTATGGCTGCATATCTTGGCTGGATGCATTCAAGATTGTATGTTTCTAAAAATATTTTGAGGAAATAAATAGTTGGATAAATAATTTTGAATGCTGATAACGCCCACACGTGTGGTGGTAGCAACGTCCCCCCACACGCAACACATAGAATGCGTTACGTCACCGCATCCATGCATGTGGAAATCTTTTTAAATTTTCAGCTTTTGAAATGTTTTATCTCTTAAATGAAAAATCTGATTGAAGATCCATTTTCATCATTAACTCCATCGCGACGAGATCTTCGATCTCATGTCAATATGTTTCGATGACTTTTTTTTGTTAAAAGTTGCCATGTCTATTACACATGATATTTACACTGAAATTACCATGATACGTTTCAACTATTTTTTTACCTTTAAAAGTAAATTTTGACATATTATAAAATGGGGACTAAAAAACTAGACTTGCCATGAACCATAAAACTAAAATTGCCATGGTGAATTACTTTTTTTAACACAGTACGGAGCAAGCGCTCATACATACGCGCATATACTCACATGATGAATTACTTAAACTCTTCATAATACATGCACTTAAATTTGACATGTTTCATACAAAACATAATTTCCATGGTCAAAGTACTGGAATTGTCATGGTCAAATTACTAAAATTGTCATGATCTATAAACTAAAATTTTCATGATGGATTACTAAAAATTGCCATGATCCATGCATTAAATTTGCCATAGTTAATTACAAATTGCCATGGTCAATTAATAAAAATTACCGTAAAAATTAGTTGAAAATATAATGGTAGATTTAAATCTAAAAGAAGAAATAGATACAACATGTCATAGCAATTTTAGTGTAAAAACTATGCAACTACACTGTAAACATCATGACCGCTTTTGGTCAATTTTTTTATTGAAATATATAAACATAAGATTTAGTTTTGAACATCTCGTCGAGACGGATTTAATGATGAAAACGGATTTCCATTAATTTTTTAATTAGGAGATAAAATATTTTTAAGCCAAAACTAAAAAGATTTCCGTTGATGTCATTTGTTTTAACGTGACAAAATAAATGATAATAAAGGCATCTGGGTCATGTTGCTTTGTGCCACATGTGTAGACGCTAACATTAACAATAATTTTAATCCAAAGTCCAGCATTGCAAACTCACAACATTGCACCACATCTAATATTACAACTTCTAGTTGACTACGGCCTGCATGCTAATTTTAACCCAAATTCCAGCATTACAAAAGTACAACATTTCGTCACATCTAATATTACAACTTCTAGTTGACTAAGGCGTGCATGACGCTCTCATATAGTTCAAATCACAGTCTAAAATTTCTAGTTGACTAAGCTTGCCTACGACACTAGCAGGTATGTGAAAATGGGCTTGCCTACGACACTAGCAGGTATGTGAAAATGGATTGTTTGGCACTAGCAGGTATGTTAAAGGGAAACGCTTTCCTACGTCACGTCGGCCGAACGGTTCGACCGATCCATCTCGCGCCGTGTGATGCGACTAGATCAAGCGGTTCACATCCTGTCTTGCACCCTTATCCCCTCGCACGAATTACTAGTCACACGTGAGCTCCCGACTCTCTCCCGAGCAACCTCCTCCTCTCCTCCCCCTCTCTTGTCCGTGGAGGGAACCACCGGCCGCTGTCGTTAAGAGGTACCTCCAGCCGCCATCATTGAGGACGTCCACCTGATGTCGCAGCAACTTTCCTCCCCCGATGCTTCTACGAGCATCTCGCCTCCCAGCCAAGCTCCTCATCGCTTCTGTGGAAGAGACGACGTCGCACACGCATCCTCGAGCCAACAGATGCTGCATGGTTCCGTCGGTTGTGTCGCTTGGCCGAGGAGGCCCTCAAGTTTGTGTTGCAAGCGGAGGCACTAGTGGCCATGAGGGCTGATGTGGGAAGGCGACGACGAAGCCATTTTTTGTGTGATGGAATCACAGAGATGCCCGGTGCAGCAACTGATGTCCAAGAAATCTACAAATGGTGACGACAAACGCTTCAACCGGCTAAAAAAAGCTTCAACCCATATACAATGGAAGCTACATGAAATGATCGATATGGCTGACTAGAGGGGGGAGGGGTTGAATAGGTAACTACCAGTTTTTAGCTTGTCTTAACAAATTAGGGTTAGCAACAAAAGTTTCTCTAGATGAACAACTAGGTGAGAAACCTATATGATGCTAACAACAAGGACAACAAGTGCAAGCAAGGAATACACCACAACAATACTAAGTACAAAGTAAAGGTAAGAGATAACCGCAAGTGGAACCGGTGGAGACGAGGATGTGTTACCGAAGTTCCTTCCCTTTGACAGAAAGTACGTCTCTGTTGGAGCAGTGTGGAGGCACAATGCTCCCCAAGAAGCCACAAGGGCCATCGTATTCTCCTCACGCCCTCACACAATGCGAGATGCCGTGATTACACTATTGGTGCCCTTGAAGGCGGCGACCGGACCTTTACAAACAAGGTTGGGGCTATCTCCACACAAAGCTTGGAGGCTCCCAACAAGACCACGAAGCTTCACCACAATGGAATGTGGCTTCAAGGTGACCTCAACCATCTAGGGTGCTCAAACAACCAAGAGTAACAAGATCCGCTAGAGATTAGTGGCGGGAATCAAATATTTCTTGGTGGAAGTGTAGATCAGGGCCTTCTCAACCAATCCCTAGGAAATCAACAAGTTTGATTGGCTAGGGAGAGAGATCGGGCAAGAATGAGCTTTGGAGCAACAATGGAGTTTGGGGAGGTAAGAGGTAACCTTCTCAGGGAAGAAGACACCTTTATATAGTGGGGGGGAACAATCCAATTGTTAACCCCACTCACTGCACTAGCAGAGTGGTACTAATGCTGCTAGGAGCGGCACTACCACTGCTAGGACCGGTACTACCGCACGGTAGTTCACCAACCACGATAGTAAGAAAATACTACCGTGCCTACAACTGTTGAGGCAAAAGGATGCGCAAAAAGTCCGATGGAGCGGTAGTACAAAGTACAAAGTACTACCGCCCACAGAGCGGTACTACCGCCCAAAGAGCAGTAGTAAAAAACTATCTTGTGCCTAGTCACGAAATATCTGAAATGTTCAATGCACACGATTAGTCCACACATGCATTGTCGTTAATCACCAAAACCACTTAGGGAGAAATATGCCCTAACAATCTCCCCCTTTTTGGTGGACTGATGACAATACAAGATTTGCACTAAAGGATATAAAAATAACATATGAAAACCCAAAATCTACAAACTAGAGACAGGCTCCCCCTGGATGTGTGCATACTTTAGAGAAAGGACATGGTCTGCCCAGCACACAACCAAAGAAAAGCACCCCATCCAGATCTTATAGACGAGGCATTCCTTGCAACAACTGAATAAACACTAAGCATGGAAGCAAGGCATAGCATGTGAGCATGAAGATAAGGGCACATAATAATTAGACTAACAAGCTACTAATATACTGGATAATAATGAGACAATAAAGATAGAGGAGTGATAGCATATGTCTCACACCATATGATAAGGTAGAACGTCTGTTGGTCTCACACACAAAGCAAAAAAAACCAAAGTAGCACCGAAAGTTCAACAAATAAAGCAGCATAGAAAATGAGGAAACTCGCAAATCCTACACTCTCTCCCCTTTGGCATCAGGACACCAAAAAGGCAGAGAGGACACCTACGACACAGGTGGTAGCTCGAAATGAAGAGGACTCAGCCATCAGACTCCTCAACATACTCCTCATCAGACTCGTCTTCTGTCTCCTCACCACACTCCTTGTCAGACTCAGCCCACTGAAGATCCTTCTTTTTCATCCAAGCGGCTTCAAGAGTGATGTCTTGCTCATACCCACGGGAGATGTGCATGCCGAGCTTCCTCATAATCATCTTGTCATGCTAACGATTCTCCTTCTGAGCAACATGAGTCATGTATTGCCCCTTCGCCTGCATGCAAAACAAGGTCTTCATCCGGTCCTTGAGCTTCTTGGCCCAAGATGGCTCGGCAGAGGAAGTCCTATGTGACTCTGGAATGTCCTCATCCTCACCCGCAAACTCATCCACATTAGTATCCACAGTGGCAGTAGCATGTGTAGTGGTGGTGTTGGACCACTTGTTTTTCTGTCGCAGCTTAATAGGACCATGGCAAATCCATGCGGGAGCATGGGACTCAAAATCTCGGAAGGCCTCCGTCCACTTCTTCCGGATGAGGTAAAACAAATATGGGCCGTAGATTGGGACCTTACGGTGGAAGACTGTTGACTGAAGCTCACTCCACATGACGTGTGACACATCAAGTGGTCCAGAGGGATGAGTCCGCCCTTTCTGCCACATCAAAAACATATCCAACAGGTATGAATGCACCTGGTCCTTGTTGCCAACACACGGAAAAAGAGTGTTGCGAAAGATACGGTGCATGACATCAAGGAATGAGTTCCGCACGTGAGGGACCTCACTAGATGGGGACACTTCTCAATAAAATAGGGTAGCAACTTCTCCTGAGCTGTAGCAGATGGCTTAGCGTGGGGGCTCAAACCAACTGGGTGCTCAAGCCCCTCATCATGGACGTTCAGCAAATCCATAAACTCCTTCCAAGTAGCAGACAACCTCTCCCCATTGGTCATCCAAGTCGTAGCACGCTCCTCATCAGAGTGGAAGTGGATTGTAACAAAGAACTGAGCCATTATCTCCGGATCAAAGTCAAGGTCAAACGTGATGAGCTCCGCAATCCCAAGCTGTTCCACCATGGACAGAGGTTGACCAAAGTACGCCAGATCCTTCTTGAGATGTTCCATGTCTATCCACTGAGCTGGCACATAGATATTCTTCTTAGTCTTGATCACATCTTCATAAATGAGAGCCTACTGCTTAGACCAGAATAGTCCACATCCTGGGAGCTGAACCCTATCGCTGTCATAGGGGTTGATCTTCCAGCGAATCTGAAACTCAGCTTGTGGCATAGCATCCCAATCGAGAGTGTTTCCCTTGTTCTTGTGAGCGGGCCGCTTGAAATTGTGCTTCGGAGCCTTGGACCCCTCGGGTACATATGAAGAGTGAGGGCGTTTGGAATTGGCATCCCGAGGAGGGTTCGAGCGACTGGAGCCACCATCCGTGACACGGAACACAAACACAAGAAAACGACAAAAGAAGTCAAGGCAAAGACCACAGCAAACGAGAAAATCCCAGAGAAAGGAGAACTAGAAGGACATAACATGTGTATTCAGGGAACATCGGTAGTACCACTGATCAAGCAGCAGTAAAATTTTACTACCGCCCTAATAGCAGTAGTGCCGCCCTGACAGCCGTAGTACCGCTCCATAACGGTAGTACCGCTTCAAGAGGAGCGAAAGGACCGCATGGGCGAAAAAGTGCCAGATGTGACAAGGGAAACTTCAGATCAGGTACTATCAGAGACCCAAACCCACTTGTTGCAACCTATTGAGTAAAATTTCTACCACACAAGTACTCTCCAGCCCTCCTTGCATGAAAAGATTGTGCCATGAAACGATAAACGAACGCATATGCCCCTAACACTAGATTCAACAAGAACGAAGCAAAGAGAAGGGAACGAGGGGCAATATCAAGTTCCATGGCACAAAGGAGAGGAGGGAGGCGATCCCGCCAAACGGAATTGGAGGAGAGTGGCCGGAGAAGGCGATCCAGCGAGTCTGTGTGGCACCGTTTCTTGAGAAGAGAGAGAGAAATAGAGAGAGCCATGAGATGAATGGGTATGAGGGGTGAGAGAACTGCCCCCTGCCCTAATATAACCCCCCGTGGACCTGGCAGCGTGGTAACACCGTGGTCATCGCGGTAGTACCGCTTGGCCAGGGGTAGTAAAATTTTACTACCGCTAGCTGAGCGGTAGTACCGCTCGTCCATCAGGAGTAAAATTTTATTGTCGTGCCTGTAGAAGTAGTACACTGCCCCTTTTTACAAAAAACACTTTGAACCTTGCCCCTTTTTACGAAAACACTTTGAACCTTGCGAGAGGAAGATAAAAAGCACAGGAAAACCCAAGGGGAAAAATAAATAGGTACGCAACTTGAACACATAACGGAATATTCTCACGAAGAGAGGGCGGTGGCCGGAGCCACCAATATTTGATATAAATGGTATGACACCGCAAAGAATTATCCTTGGGTTCATGACAAAGCTCGTCTTTGACGCACAAGTGCCATTAACATTGGCTAATGTGAAAGACGTGATCAATTTATGCATAATGGGGGAGGGAAAGTTCATTGAGAGAACAACTCTCCCCCTATGTCCATGCCTACACCTCGCTTCATTTGGTATTTTTCATGCATTTACTGATTTTTTGGAGCTAAATGACCCTGAAATTGAAAAGCAGTACAAATGAACTCTGAAAAGGTTGAAAGTTGGCATGGTATCATCATTTCACCCACATAGCATGTGCGAAAAAGTTGATAGAGTTCCAACAAAAACTGGATGCACTCCGTGTACAAAATGGACATTCTCTTTCGAAGTATCACAGTTTCAGAGGAAAACTTATATGTTACAAAAGAATTTCATTTTTTAACTTATTTTAAGTCCAGACTTTTTGTGCGTTCAACATGCACTATTCAAAGCCACATCATGAATTTTCAACCCTGTCTCGCTTCATTTGGTATTTTTCATGCATTTACTAATTTTTTTGAGCTAAATGACCCTGAAATTGAAAGCAGTACAAATGAACTCTTAAAAGGTTGAAAGTTGGCATGGTATTGTTATTTCACCCACATAACATGTGCTAAAAAGTTGAGAGGGTTACGTCAAAAACTGGATGCACTTCGTGTACAAAATGGACAATCTCTTTCGAAGTATCAAGGTTTCAAACGAAAACTCATATGTTACAAAGGCATTTCATTTTTTAACTTATTTCAACTCCAGACTTTTTGGGCGTTCAAGATGCACCATTGAAAGGCACATCATCAATTTTCAACCCTGTCTCGCTTCATTTGGTATTTTTCATGCATTTACTGATTTTTTGAAGCTAAATAACCCTGAAATTGAAAAGCAGTACAAATGAACTGTGAAAAGGCTGAAAGTTCACAGGGTATCATCATTTCACCCACATAGCATGTGCTAAAAAGTTGACAGGGTTACGACAAAAACTGGATGCACTTTGTGTATAAAATGGACAATCTCTTTCGAAGTATGAGGGTTTCGAACGAAAACTCATATGTTACAAAGGCATTTCATTTTTTAACTTATTTCAACTCTAGACTTTTTGTGCGTTGAACATGCACCATTCAAAGCCGCATCATCAATTTTCAACCCTGTTTCACTTCATTTGGTATTTTTCATGCATTTACTATTTTTTTTGGAGCTAAATGACCCTGAAATTGAAAAGCAGTACAAATGAACTCTGAAAAGGTTGAAATTTGGCATGGTAACATCATTTCACCCACATAGCATGTGCTAAAAAGTTGAGATGGTTACGGCAAAAACTGGATGCACTTCATGTACAAAATGGACAATCTCTTTCGAAGTATCACGGTTTCAGACGAAAACTCATATGTTACAAAGGCATTTCATTTTTAAGTTATTTCAACTCGAGACATATTTTGGAGCTAAATGACGCTCAAGTGCATCAGTCACCATACATCCATTGGCGGTTCATCTGTATTATGAAATTAAGTATATCAAAAACCATTGCAGAACATCATGAATAGAGAAATGACCAAATTAATACAAGTTCATCATTACATTAAAACCAAAGTACAGTAGTGATCAAATGTTATTACTGCAAAAATAAATACATAAAGGTCATATATAGTTCTCATAAAACAACATACAACTATCTAAAACATTTAAATGCAACAACAAATGTGATCAAAATCACAACTAAGGTAACAATTGACCCAACAACATAATGATACCAAGCCTCTTTATCAATGGCATATTTTCTAATATTCCTAATCTTCAAGCGCATTGCATCCATCTTCAAGCGAATTGCATACATCTTCAATCGCATTGCATCCATCTTGATATTGTGATCATCGACGACATCGGCAACATGCAATTCCAGTTCCATATTCTTCTCCTCAATTATTTTCAATTTTTTCTTCATGTAATTGTTTTATTTTTCAACTAAATTTAACCTCCCGACAAGAGGGTCAGTTGGAATTTCTAGTTCACATACATCCTAGATAAAAACATCCATGTCACGTTGGTCGGCATAATTGTCATAAACACTAAATGAAACAAATAGTCATAAAAGAAAATATACCACGTCTGAATCATAGGCCGGACGAGGGCCGACGTGGGTGGATACCGAAACCATCGCACTATATAATAAAAAATAGTAATAAAAGTAAGTAATTTGTACAAGTATGTATCTAAATCATACAAGTAAGAATTCTTTTTCTTTTAAAAAGAAGATAAGAACAAGAGGCTCACCACGGTGGTGCCGACGACGAGACCGGCGCGGGCGATCGACGACGGTGAGGACGGGCACGGGACGACACCCTACACATGTGCAGACTCTAAGAAGTTAATTTAAGCTCAAATTTTGCATTTAAATCAAAAGAACTCCCACATACACTCCTACACTAAAACCCACAAACCACTCTATTTCTAGAGCATTTGAAATGAGCTAAACTAGAAGTGAGAGATGAAAGGATGAAGTAGCTAACCTTTTAGAACACTTGTGTAGTTGGTGCACCGCCAAACATAGACAAATATTGAGGAAAATGGAGCTTGGAGGTCAAGCTTGGATAGGAGAAAGCTTAAGCGTGGCTCGTGCATTTCATCGAACACCTCATGTGCATGCATCGAAGGGTGGCAACAAGAGCATGGCATGCACACCTCAGCCAAAAAAAAGAGGAGAGGGTGGGCAGGGCGAGGGTATATATAGGCATCTCTTTGGTCCCGATTGGTGGCCAGAACTGGGACAGAAGACTAACCTTTAGTCCCGGTTCCAGCCAACAACTGGGACTAAAGGTGCTGCTCCAGGAGCTTCATTTCGTGGAAGACAATAGATTTATGGAAAATGAAATCAAGATTTTTCAAGGAGTAGTCGCGGGTATATTCTCTCCAAATCTTTCCACAAAGTGTAAGCACACTTAAAGTTCTTCATTTGATTAAGCACAATTCTTGGCAATGCTCCAATGATGAGATTAACAGTTTTAAGATTGCTAAGAATATTAACTTCTTGATCATGAGAAGGATGTAAGGGATCAATAGGAGACACATAGGGATTTTTAACTAATTTGGTGAAATGGAATTCATCAAATATATCAAGCATTTCACCTTTCCATTGACTATAGTACTCCCCATTGAGAATAGGCACTCTACAACAAAGATTCCATAAATAGACACGTTCATCTTCCTCCAATGGTGATTAAACCAAGGTTTTGGAAACCAAAGCTCCAATACCAATTGTGGGATCACTAGAAGGGATATCTAGGGGGGGGGGGTGCATAGACTACTTTACAATATAAACCTAGTATTTTCCCAGTTTTATTTGTTGGCAGATTTTAGCATTTAGAATGAGTTATACACACCCTACACATGCAAGTCTACGAGTATAACAACGGAAAGTAAATACATGCATGTGCAAAGTAAGGAGTAGAGTTACAAAGATCAAACGCAAAGATGGGCACAATGATTTTTGGCGTGGTTCCGATACGTGGTGCTATCGTACGTCCACGTTGATAAAGACTTCAACCAACGGAGGGTAACGGTCACGCGAGTCCACAGAGGGTTCTACCCATGAAGGGTACATGGATAAGCAACATTGTCTATTCCATCATGGTTTACGTCCACGAAGGACTAGCCTCACTGGGGGTAGATCTTCACGAACTAGGCGATCTCCTTGCCTGTACAAACTTCTTGGTTCAACTCCACAACACGAAGTATGAGCCCCCCAAGAGACACCTAACCAATCTAGGAGACACACTCTCCAAAAGGTAATAAATGCGGTAGTACGATGAACTCCTTGCTCTTGTGCTTCAAAAGATAGTTTCCTCAACACTCAATCACTCTCACACAAATTTGGCATGGGTAGAAGAGATTGATTGGGTGGAAAGCAACTTGGGGAGGCTAGAGATCAAGTTTCAAATGGGAGGTTTGGAATGTCTTGATCTCAACACATGAGTAGGTGGCTCTCTTTCAGAAAAATGGATATGGCAAGTGTATGTGTGTTATGAGTGCTTTCGCTACGAATGAGAGATAATGGATGGGTATATATAGGCATCTCCGAAAATCCAACCGATACAACATTATTGCCCAACTCGTGAAACCGAAGTGAATCTCGGTGGCACCGATTTGCACAGAATGTAGCAACTTTTGTATTCTCTGTGAGACCGATATAGGAATCTCGATGGTACCGGTATGGGTGACCTAGGGCAGTTTCCAAATCTCGGTGAGAACGATTCCAAGACTCGGAATTTTTGATTCTTGAAAATAACATACCAGCAATTTGATTACTGGTTTCTGTGGCACCGAGAGGAATGTTGGTGGCACCGAAACTCGAGGGTTTGGCAAAGGTTCTGTCTGGTGGAAAATCGGTATGGCCGAATGGAAAAACTTCATCGCACTTATTTTGATGTTTAGCCTTTGGACAAAGCACATTTGTGGGAGAATGACTGATTATTTTTAGTGCCTGTTGATGACTCAAAAGTATAAAGGATCAATCATAGTCCTTTTGGTAAGTAAGATTGTCGAACCCAACGAGGAGCAGAAGGAAATGACAAGCGGTTTTGAGCAAGGTAATTTCTGCAAGCACTAAAATAGCGGTAACAAGTTGTTTGATAGCAAGATAATTGTAACAAGTGACAAGTAACAATAGTAACAATAGGTGCAGCAAGGTAGCCCAATCCTTTTGTGGGAAAGTACAGGACGAAAAAATTTCTTATAATTGGCAAAGTGTTCTTGAGGGCACATGTAATTTCATCTAGTTACTTTCGTCATATTGGGCTAATTCGCGTTCGGTACTTTGATAATTTGATATGCGGGTGGACCGGTGCTTGGGTGCTGTTATTACTTGAACAAACCTCCCACTTATGATTACCCCTCCCGCAAGCATCCGCAACTATGAGAAAAGTATTAAGAAAAAACTCTAACCATAGCATTAAACATAGGGATCCAAATCAACCCCTTACTGAATAGTGCATAAACTGGGGTTTAAGTTTCTGTCACTCTCGCAACCCACCATCTAATTACTACTCCACAATGCATTCCCTTAGACCCAAAGATGGTGAAGTGTTATGTAGTCGACGTTGTTAGAGCATATTTCTCCATATGTGGTTTTGGTAATTGATGACAATCCCTATGGACTAATGGTTGCCTTAAGTTATATTCGAAGGATTTGTCCATAGGCCCTTCTTGAAGTCCACCTGTTGGTTTCAAGGAGTTTATATGATGACCAAGGTAGTATTCAAGGTATTATCCAAATAATGGTCATAAAGTCACACGGTTGATCAAGACTAAGTCAAAGTGTGAATCAAGTTGATCAACACACAAAGCGTACAAGACGTACCAAGAGGGATCAAGTGATCCCATGGTATGGTAAGCATTGTACATTACGCTTTTGTGTACTAACCCATGGTCTTCGTCAGAGTTCTAAGTGGGGTTATGTGTGTTTCCATGGTCTTGCATCAAGAGGAAGATCTCATTCAACCCATGGAGGATTGCGGTGTGCAAGTTCAAGTGGAGCATCAGGAAGATATCATGCTTGAAGCTTGCCGTCCATTGTGGTGGCAATGGACTTGTCAACATGTGCTGAAGAGTGGCTCACCCATAGTGATTGTGGGGGAGCAATAAAGTAGTCTTCATCAAGCCGACACAATCAAGAAAGGTGGTCCACCTTAAGGAAGTCAATATCGTCATCATCTAACTCAAGTGGACTATGTGAAAGTTGTAGGTTTTCTCTTGATTGGTTTTCCATTTTAAAATAGATTTCTGTACTGTCAAGGGGGGCTCTCAAGTATCTTGATCGTACCATTCGTTGACAGCTCAAACCATTTGCATTCTTGCATCATATTTCTTGGTTCTTGTTTCGTGTTTCTCTTTGTGAGATTTAGAGCTTATGGTCATGTTTATGACAAGGTTGGGTTCATCGAGAACGGAGTCCATATGCATCTTCTATGACGTTTTCGATGTTGGACTTTTTGTCGGTTCTTCACTTGTAGAGGTTTTCGCGTCTCTATGTCACGGGAATTTTTATGATGTCTATTCTTAAGATAAAGAGTCGCTAGTAGAGAGCTCTTGTCGTCCTGAGTCCAACAAGCTTGAGTTTGCTCAATTCTGAGCTCGCATGCGAAAGATATGGCATTTCTGGTTTTCATCTGTTTCCTCTGGTCTACCTGGAATGATCCAAGCGGTAGTACCGTTCCTTGGAGCGGTACTACCTCTTATCATCGGTAGTACCACCTAGGCCGGTGGTAGTATCTCTCGTGAGCGGTAGTGGCCCAGCTTGTACCGCTCGCGAGTACTGCTGTCCATGGGTCTTGACACTTTTGGTGTTGGACTTTGCGTAGTACTAGGCGGTAGTACCACCTATTACTACCGTGTCGGAAATTCTTAGTTCTTCTGATCTCAGACCGCAGCTAATCCCCAAGAAGATGTAGGAGGCGGTACTACCTCCTATGAGCGGTAGTACTGCTCCTGTTAGCGGTAGTACCGCTCTAGCTGTACTACCAGCCCCTGCCCTCCACTCCGATTAGCTGCCCTCTGCGTGAGCGGTATTACCGCTCCAAGGAGCGCTAGTACCACTCATATACGGGCTGAGGCGGCAACAATTGTATTTTTCCCTTCCTATTTAAGGGGGCCTTCTTCCCAAAGGTCTCTATCTTTTGAGCTCATGTTTTCCCCCCATTGTTGACCTTGTTCGAGCTTGCTAACTTTCAATCCCTCTAATTATTCTTTCTAGTTCTTGAGCGAAAAGAGAGAGGAGATCTAGATCCACATTTACACCAATCACTTTCTCCTCTATTTGAGGGGAACCCCTTGGATCTAGATCTTGGAGATCTTCGTGTTCTTCTTCATTCTTCCTCTCAATTGCTTCCATAGCATTAGTTGTTGTGGAGGGATTTGGGAGAGAAGGACTTGGGCACTCCGTTTGCCCTTGCCATTGCATTTGGTGCATAGGTTTAAGTTCTACACGGTGATACGTGGAAGTGAAGTTTGAGAAGATTATTACTCTTGGGTGCTTGGTACCCTAATACTTGTTCTTCTTTGGTGCTTTGGCATCCTAGAAGCTTGGTAGTGCCTCGGAGCTCAATCATTGTGGTGTAAAGATCTGGGCAAGCATCGGGGTCTCCAATTAGGTTGTGGAGATTTTCCTGGGCATTTTTGGTTACCTCGAAGCCATATTCCATAGTGGCGAAGCTTCATGGTGTTGTTGGGAGCCTCCAATTAAGTTGTGGAGATTGCCCCAACCTTGTTTGTATGGGTTCTGTGACCGCCCTCAAGGGTCCCTTAGTGGAATCACGACATCTTGCATTGTGCGAGGGCGTGAGGAGATTACGGTGGCCATAGTGGCATCTTGGGGAGCATTGTGCCTCCATACCGCTGAAAATGGAGATTAGCATCCGCAAAGGTGTGAACTTCGGGATACATCGTTGTCTGTGCGTGCCTCGGTTATCCCTTACCCGAGCCCTTTACTTATTCACTTTACTTTGTGATAGCCATATAGTTTCTTGTTATATATCTTTCTACCACTTAGTTGTTTATCTTGCTTAGCGTATGTTGTTGGTGCACATAGGTGAACCTAGTTTTTTTAGGTTTTATGCTTGACAAATTAAAGTTAGTTTTATTCCACATTCGTTCAAGCCTAAATCATAATTATTTTGCGTCTATTCACACCCTCTAGGCGACATCCACGTCTTTTCATACGTTCACATAACACCACTAAGGGAATCCCAACATTCACATCATCAACATATCAAACGAATATCAACTTCACATGACTACTTCTCCCGTGGCCTCTAGAACAAAAGTAACTACTCACAAGTGATAAACATGCTCATGATCATAGAGGTATTAAATAGCATATTGGATCTGAACATATGGTCTTCCACCGAATAAACCATGAAGTATCAACTACAAGATGTAATCAACACTACTAGTCACACCCCAGGTACCAATCTGATGTTCCGGTACAAGATTGATCTCAAGAGATGAACTAGGGTTTTGAGAGGAGATGGTGCTGATGAAGATTGCCCCCCCCAAGATGAGAGGATTGTTGGTGATGACGATAGCTTCGATTTCCCCCTCCGGGAGGGAAGTTCCTCCGACGGAATCACTCTACCGGAGAGCAAAAGGGCTCCTTCCCAGGTTCCGCCTCGAGACGGTGACGCTTCGTCCCGAAAGTCCTCTCCTGATTTTTTCAGGTGAAAAGAGAATTTATACCACAAGATGGTCGCCAGAGGTGGGCCACGGGGCCCTCTAACCACCAGGTCGCATCAGGGGGGCTGGCGCGCCCTGGTGCCTAGTGGGCGCATGGTAGCCCCCCAGTGGTACTTCTTTCCTCCAGTATTTTTCATTTATTCCAAATTAAATCTCTGTAAAGTTTCAGACCATTTGGAAATGTGCAGAATAGGTATCTTTGACATAGCTTTTTCAGGTCCAGAATTCCATGTGTCCGCATTCTCCGTCTTGATGTAAACCTTGCATATAATGAGAGAAAATGCATTAGAATTACTCCAACAAGTGGTAAAATGCACGAAAACACTATAAATAACAGTAACAAAACATGATGCAAAATGGACGAATGAACTCCCCCAAGCTTAGACCTTGCTTGTCCTCAAGAGAAAGTCAATAACGAAAATCATGACCACACACTTTGAGAGGTAGGTGTTGATAAAAACAAAATACGGACATAGTAGCATCATGCTCATTATTATAATAGCAAATAAAACTTTATAAAATAGTTCATCACACCATTTTAATCATATAACTTTCATCATAAAGGCTTCTTATAAAAAAGTTACAATTCATCACAACATCGAAGTATGAAGCATAACCTATATTGAAACTAACAAACTATGCTTTCAGTCAACTTTGTGACACCATTCATCACACTTTCAGGAAGGGTTACATCGGAGCTTTTAAGCAAGTCTGCATACTCAACCATCATTTAGTCTTCTATGTTTGCTAACACTGAGCGCATACATATGAGCAAAAGGTTTCAACCGGACACATAGAAAGATAGGGGCTTAAAGTGTCGCCTCCCAATGTATTCACCTCAAGGGTGATGTTAACAATAATAACTCATGTCCATTCACATTCAATTGGATATAAATGCTTAGATCTTTCCCCACCACATGATGGTTGCCAAAGAGAAGTTAAAGGGGAGTAGAAGAGAATCCTTTGACTCTTTCATAAAAGTAAATATGTAAAAGTAAAATATAGGTCCTTCGCAGAGGGAAGGAGAGGTTGTCATGTGCTTTTTGGTTCTATGCCGAATCCCTTCGTGCAAAGGAACGTTATGTTATATTGACCCTTGTCATGGCAACCTTTATTGTGCAGTTCGTCGCTTTTATCATTGCCATCACAAGTTCGTACAACGCTTAATTTACCTTACACCAAATGATCAAACATGTTTAGTAGAAATTTTTATTGCTTTGTGCACCGATGACAACTTACTTGAAGGATCTAACTCAATCCATAGGTAGGTATGGTGGACTCTTAAAACATGGATTTGGGTTTAAGGTTTTGGATGCACAAGTAGTGTCTCTACTTAATGCAGAGTTTTGGCTAGCAAAGATATTGGGCAAGCACCACATGTTAGAAGATCTATAATAATATAACTTCTACGTGAATATGAAGAAACATGAATCATTATGTTGTCTTCCTTGTCCAACGTCAACAGTTTTGGCATACTATAATTAATGGGGGCTCACAATCATAAAAGATGTCAAGGATAGTGTATTTGTATGTAAATCTTCACTTCCCTTATTAATTCTTTCATGTGTTGCATCACCGACCGATGCTATGTTTCTCAACCTTCAACAAATTTTACCACTTATACTTTTCCATATGTGGTGTCACTACTTACTATAAGATTAACATGTGATATTTTTCATTATTTTCCTTTATTTTGATTGCAACAAGAAAGTAAAGAAGCAAAACTCAAACTAAACTTTATTATATAACTCTCCCTTGATTACATAGATAGATAGATCATGAAACTAGCACTCGAAAAGGTGGATCGAACTAAACTTTTATTTGACTAAATCATGAAATACCTAAATATCAAACTAATATGGATAAAGATAATACGAGTCATGGTGATACGATACTGGGGCACCCCCCAAGCTTGGCACAAGACAAGGGGAGTTTCCATGCCCGTGTACACAAGCCTCCTTCTTTGGTGATGAAGATGGAGGTGGTGGTGTAGATGATGAGGTAGCATCAAACATGTCCTCTGGCTTCCATGGAAGTGGCTCACCATTATAAGAGGAGGCATGAGCCTCTAGAGTCCTGCAACTGGCAGCTAAACTCAAACATTTAAACCTTGCTTCATACTCAAAGATTTTGTTTTAAAGATCGAAGATTTGGCCTTGCAGAAAATTGATTTGCTCGTTGACGGTGAAGACGATATCCTTCAAGGACCTGCCATCCACCTTTCGATCACGGGCGAATTCCGTGATCATGGAGTGGTTGGCACTGAGTTGATGCTCCACCATGCCTTGGTACCTGAAGATCTCCTGCTCCACCGCCTCAAGCCTAGCTTCCACGGTCCCCGTGTTCTTGGGCCCTTAAACATCCAGGATGCGAAGCACGCCCACACGCATCTTAATGGTTTGAGGGTGCTTCATCACCTCCGGCAAGTACGGGTTGATGACCCTCTCGAAGAACTTGTCCTTGGAGGAGCTTGATGAAGCCATGGTGATCTAGATCTGTCCAAAAATAGCACAAAAAAAGAAAAAACATTTTGCCGTGGTACTGGGGTCAAATCATCGGGAGATATATACAGAGAATTTTATACAAGGAAATACGTGTCCCACAAGAAAACGGAGCCACGAAGGTGGCCAAGGGGCCCACTAGCAACCAGGCTGCACCAGGGGGGCTGTGGAGCCCTGCTGCCTAGTGGGCACGTGGGTTTCCTTCCCGTGTGTTTACCAATTTCTGATTTTTTCTAATATTCCAAAAGTAACAGAAAACATTTTTGCGGATTTTTTGGAGTCCATTTACTCACGTATCACATACCTGTTCCTTTTAAGGGTTCTGGAGTGTTCTGGAACGTCTGCTTAACATGCTCCTCCGGTGTCATGGTTTGAATAATATTTGTTTAACATTAATAGGTGTACCTGAAATATAGTGCTTTATTCTTTGTCCATTGAGAACCTTCGGGATTGTAGATCTTAATAGCTCCAGACCGACAAACTACTTCGATGATATATGGTCCTTCCCATTTGGAGAGAAGTTTTCCTACAAAAAATCTAAGACGAGAATTGTATAATAGAACATATTCACCAACTTTGAATTCCCTCTTTTGGATTCTTTTGTCATGCCAACTTTTTAACTTTTTCTTTGAATAGTTTTGCATTTTCATAAGCTTGGGTTCTCCATTCATCTAATGAGCTAGCAAGTTTGAAATCATAGTTGAGTTCATTAATTGCCCAATAAGCTCGATGTTCTAACTCAAGAGGTAAATGCCATGCTTTCTCATAAACCATTTTATAAGGAGACATACCCATATGATTTTTATAAGTTGTTCTGTAGGCCCACAATGCATCATCTAATTTCTTAGACCAATTATTTTGGGACCTATTGATAGTATTTTGAAGTATTAGTTTTACTTCTCTATTGGTTAATTCTACTTGACCACTAGAGCGAGGATGATAGGGACATGTAGTTATATGGTTAACATCATATCTAGCAAGCAAATTAAGAAAAGCAACATGAATAAAATGTGAGCCACCATTAGTCATTAAATATCTTGGGACTCCAAAACGTGGGAAAATAAATTCCTTAAGCATTTTAAAAGAGGTGTTATGATCACCACTATTGGTTGGAATAGCTTCTACCATTTAGTGACATAATCAACAACAACCAAAATATGTGTATACCCATTAGACAAAGGAAACGGTCCCATATAATCAAATCCCCAAACATCAAATGGTTCAATAACAAGTGAATAATTCATAGGAATTTCTCGGCGTCTACTAACATTACAAATTATTTTACATTCATCACAACAAAGGACAAACTTACGAGCATCTTTGAAAAGAGTAGGCCAATAAAATCGAGACTTTAATACCTTGTGTGCAGTTCTATCTCCCGCATGTTGTCCTCCATAAGCCTCGGAGTGACACTTCCGAAGGATTTGTCCCTGTTCATGCTTAGGTATACAACGTCTAATAATACCATATACTCCCTATTTATAAATATGTGGGTCATCCCAAAAGTAATGTCTCAAATCAAAGAAGAATTTCTCTTTTGCTGATAGGTGAAGCTAGGTTGTATGTATTTAGCAACAATGTAATTAGCATAGTCAGCCAACCACGGTGTGTTATGAGAAACATTGACCATAGCTAGTTGTTCATTAGGGAAGCTATCATCAATAGGTAGTGGGTGATCAAGAACATTTTCTAACCTAGACAAGTTACCAGCTACGGGGTTCTTAGCCTTTCTTATAAATGATATGCAAATCAAATTCTTGTAGCGAAAGAACCCATCTAATAAGTCTAAGTTTAGCATCTTTCTTCTCCATAAGATACTTAATAGAAGCATGATCAGTGTGAACAATTATCTTAGAATCAACAATGTAAGATCTGAATCTATCACAAGCAAATACAACTTCTAAGAATTCTTTTTAGTGGTAGCATAATTTCTCTAGGCACTGTCTAGAGTTTTACTAGCATAATGGATGATGGGGTTATAGTCCCAGGGTAGGGTCATAGGCCTGCCCTATAGGTCCTACCCAAGGACTACCCTTCATAAGGGACAAGGCCCTTAGTCAGTTCCGACTGAATTAAGGACTTCCCATCATCCAGTCGGTGACGACTCCTCCATCATCCAGTCGGAGATGAGCATTCGGAACGTATCAAACTTACCGACTGGATTCCACTCTGTACATCGTAACCCCCTGGAGGGCAACGGTCATACGTTTTCATGTACCATTATTAGCATTTAAGGCATACGTTACCTGTAACGTAGACATTTATTCGCCACTACACCACCCCTGTGCACCGAACCGTTGTGAAGGGCAGCGCACTCTATATAAGCCGCCCTTCCCTATTGGTGCAGGGGTTGGCATTTCACTGTAATCCATATTCCACTCGACATCAAGCTCCCAAGAGCACTGAGACGTAGGGCTTTTACCTCCATCGTAGAGGGGCCTGAACTCATACAACCTCGCCGTAGCTAAGGCTCTGCCCATCCTTTCGTACCCTACACATCTACTGTTAGACTTATACCCACGACAGTTGGCGCCCACCGTGGGGCAGGCGTCTAAGCGACTTCCGGCGAGTTTGTGACTACATCTTTTCATCATGTCATCCGGTGGAGATTTGTGCATGGGTCATGAGATCCTCTTCAGCGCTCTCTCCTTCATCATCGATGATTCGGCATGGCTTCGGGATGCCCCTCTCGACGTTGAGGCGCTCCCCAGTCGCGGGGCTACGCACTTCCGTGCCGGCACCCGCGGCATCCTTCTTCTCCAGCAGTCGGCTCCGGTGTTGATCTACGCCCCCGTCGCGCGCCACAACAAGCGGTCTCGCCGTCCGCGGCTCCAGCGTTGGGTGCAACACGCCCAGGCACGCCAGAACGCGTCTTCACAAGTGGCGGTCCTTGAATCGGTTGTACTTGCGCCGCCGTCCCAGCGCTCCGACTCAGTTCCGACTGAGTTGCCTTCCGAGTACTTGGGTCGCGGGCCTGCAGCTGAAGTGCACATGGCCAATTCCCATGAAAGTCCCTGCCAAACCGGCCGAAACGAGCACGAGGTCGGCGAAACATCTGGCGCTCGCCGTCAGCCCCGTCATTCTGCCAGTCGGTGCACTCGTCAGAGCAACATGGAGGTGTTCCGCACACCCTTCCTGAACCTGGCTGCCACCGCCAAGATAGCCGATTCCCTCCAGCCGATTGATTCAGAGGCTGGCAGAGGGATCGAGCAGATCCGTGCCCTGTTGCACACGGCGCAACAACAGAATTCGGCGGTCTCCCAGTCGCACAACAGGATCCACAACAGTTCTGTTCACGCGAACACGCATCGGTCAGTTTTCAGCCCCGATTCTCATCAGCGACACAGAGGAGGCAGCCGTTCCATGAATCCCGAAGATCGTCGCCGTTCGCGCAGCCCTCCGCGGGGAGGGCCCTACGGGCCCCGACATCATGATGATCGGCGTTCAATCGGTGACACTTATGATCCAAGGCCCGACGCAAGAGGATACATCGCCCAGAGGAAGGTCAACAGGGGCCGAGCCCACCGTGATGGTCACGATAGAGACCGTCCGAGTGGAAGCAGGACCATCGTCTATGGCCCCGAGTGTTTCAGTCGAGCCATCCGTTCGGCTGACATCCCTCCCAACTTCCGATTGGCGACGGGGATCAACAAGTTTACAGGAGAATCCAAGCCAGAAACGTGGGTGGACGACTACCGAGTGGCAGTCCAGATCGATGGTGGGGACGACCAGGTCGCCATGAAACATCTCCCCCTGATGCTCGACGGCTCGGCACGAGCATGGCTGAACCAGTTGGCTCCTTCAAGCATCTACAGCTGGGCAGATCTGGCCCGAGTGTTCATCAGGACCTTCGAGGGGACGTGCAAACGCCCTGCTGGTCTCGTGGAGCTCCAGCACTGTGTCCAGAAGCAGAATGAGCCCCTGCGTGATTTCATCCAGCGTTGGAGAACTCTCTACCACACGGTGGAGAACGTCACAGAGCACCAAGCAGTCTGCGCCTTCAAGGCAGGCGTGTGGTACAGAGATCTGTACTTGGAGTTCGGTTGGACAGGCGACATCTCCATGAGCAAGATGATGGAGATAGCGGCATGCTATGCAAATGGCGAAGAAAAGGACCGCATTCGTAGCGGCAAGCACAAGGCAGTCGCTGATGGAGATGGGAACAACACTCGAAAGCAAAAGCAGAAAGCTTCGTCCACTCCGCAGGCAGAGGCCGCAGCCTTTACCAATGCCAAGTTCAAGGGCAAGGGGAAGGCTCAGTTCACCCCCAAGAAGAAGCAGTTCGGAAACCACATCCTGGACCAACCATGTCCAATCCACACGAAGATGGATGAAGAAGGCAACGCCATATTTCCGAAGCATACCACTCGGCAATGTCGCCTCCTGATCCAGGGGTTCGGCGAAGGGCAGCCGAGTGAAAAGGACAATGAACAGGATGAGGAGGACAAGGAGGATCCGTTCCCCCAAGTCCATGCAACACTGAAGCTGGTGAACAGGGAGGTGAACATGGCCACCCCAACCAACCCCACGTTCCTCAAATGGTCTCAGCCTGCGATCACCTTTGACCAGTTGGATCATCCAACACACGTACCCACCCCAGGGAGGCAGGCCCTGGTCGTCGACCCGGTGGTGGAAGGAGTCCGACTGCGCAAAGTCCTCATGGACGGCGGCAGCGGCTTGAACATCATGTACGCCAACACTCTCAAGGGGATGGGCATTCCGATGTCCAAACTTAGCGGGAGCAGCATGCAGTTCCACGGAGTCGTCCCTGGACGAAAGGCCAAGTCACTCGGCCAGATCGCGTTGGACGTCGGCTTCGGCTCCGACAAGAACTTCCGCAAGGAAAAGCTGACATTCGAGGTGGTGGACTTCCAGAGTGCATACCACGCGATTCTCGGCCGTCCGGCGTATGCGCGTTTCATGGCCCGTCCATGTTACATATACCTGAAGCTGAAGATGCCAGGTCCCAAAGGTGTGATCACTGTCACAGGCAATCGGCAGCGGGCCGAGGAGTGTCTGCAGCAAGGATCGAGGATCGCCGATCAGCAGATGGCTGTCCTCGAGCTCTACGAGTACAAGAAGACAGCCGACCCCGCTGACTTGATGCGTTCGAAGAAGCCAGCTTTGGAGTCCGCATTCCAGTCGGCGGGAGAAACGAAGAAGGTTAGAATCCACCAGACGGACGACACCGCTGCCCCGATGAACATCTCCACCACACTCGATCCAAAATAGGAAGCTGAGCTCTTCCAATTCCTCCGTGAGAACTGGGACATTTTCGCATGGAAGCCCGGTGACATGCCAGGTGAACCCAGGGAGTTGACTGAGCACCGACTGCATGTGGATCCTTCTGCTCGGCCTGTCCGAGAATGCCTGTGTCGGTCCGCCGCGCACAAGAGGAAGGCAATTGGAGAGGAGGTGGCTAAACTTTTGGCGGCCAACTTCATTCGCGAGGTACACCACTCCGAGTGGCTCGCCAATGTTGCTATGGTGCCCAAGAAGGACAAGTCTCTCCGAATGTGCATCGACTTCAAGCATCTCAATAAGGTCTGCCCGAAAGACCATTTCTCGCTCCCCCGCATCGATCAAATTGTCGATTCGACTGTGGGTTGCGAGCGTTTGTCATTCCTTGAGGCCTACTCGCGCTATCATCAGATCCGGCTGTATGGCCCCGATGAATTAAAAACAGCCTTCATCACCCCATTCGGGTGCTTCTGCTACGTCACTATGCCATTTGGTTTGAAGAATGCAGGAGCAACTTTTATGCGCATGATCCAAAAATGCCTCCTTGACCAGATCGGTCGAAATGTGGAGGCGTATCGTAGTCAAGGCACGCAAAGGTTCTGACCTGCTGACTGACTTGGCAGAAACATTCGCCAACCTTCGTAGGTACGATATCAAGCTCAACCCAGCCAAGTGTTCATTCGGTGTTCCCAACGGAAAGTTACTCGGTTTCTTCGTTTCCGAACGAGGGATCGATGTCAACCCCGAAAAGATCAGGACCATCGTCTGAATTGAGCGGCCGGTCAGAATACACGATGTTCAAAGGCTCACAGGTCGCCTATCGGCTTTGAGCAGGTTTATCAGTCAACTCAGCGAGAAGGCACTACCTCTGTACCGACTCATGAAGAAATCAGATACTTCCGAGTGGATAGACGAAGCCCAAATCGCATTCGACGACCTCAAAGTCCTACTTTCCACCCAGCCGGTTCTTACTGCTCCGCTCAGTAAAGAACCCCTTCTACACTACATCGCGGCTACAAATCAAGTCGTCAGCACTGTTCTCACAGTCGAACGCGAAGAAGAAGGCAAAGCATACAAGGTTCAGCGGCCAGTGTATTATGTCTCCGAAGTCCGGACTCCTTCCAAGCAGAGGTATCCCTACTATCAAAAACTTATTTACGGGATTTACATGACTGCGAAGAAGGTGGCTCATTATTTCCAAGACCACTTGGTGTCTGTCGTTTCTGATGCTCCGTTGTCGGAAATCCTCCACAATCGGGATGCATCGGGCCGAGTGGCGAAGTGGGCAATGGAGATGTTATACTGCGAGATCAAGTTCGAGGCCAAGAAAGCTATAAATTCTCAAGCTCTGGCTGACTTCATAGCAGAATGGGTAGAACGACAGCAACCGACTCACATCTACTAAGCTCATTGGACGATGTTCTTCGATGGGTCCAAGATGTTGAATGGCTCCGGCGCTGGCGTTGTGATCATATCGCCAAAAGGTGACAAACTCAAGTATGTGTTGCAGATACATTTCGATTCCTCCAACAACGAGGCAGAGTATGAAGCTCTCCTTTATGGATTACGCATGGCCATCACACTCGGCGTCCGTCGCCTGATGGTTTATGGCGATTCAGATTTGGTGGTTAATCAAGTGATGAAGGAGTGGGACGTCAGGAACCCCACCATGACCACATCCTACAACGCGGTGAGGAAGCTCGAGAAAAAGTTTGAAGGTCTCGAACTCCACCATGTTCCGCGACTGAAAAACCAAGTAGCTGATGAATTGGCGAAACTTGGATCCACTCGGAGACCAGTCCCGAGTGACGTCTGCCTCGAGCACCTTCACCTTCCCTCAGTTAAAGAAGATCCTTTCACAGAGGAACCAATACAACAAAAGAGCTCGACAGATCCGACTAAAGTCGAAGTCCCTGCTGTGGTTGATTTGATCATGGAGATTCTTGCCATCATCCCCGATTGGACTGTGCCGTTCATTGCGTACATCCTGAGGCAAGAATTACTAGAAGACGAAGTCCAAGCCAGGCAGATCGTCCGTAGGTCGAAGTCGTTCACCGTCATTGATGGCCAGTTGTACAAAGAAAGTGTTTGAGGCGTCCTTCAACGATGCATCTCCCCTGAGGAGGGACATTTAATCCTGGAAGAAATTCACTCGGGAACCCGTGGTCATCATGCCTCCTCAAGAGCAATCGTTGCCAAAGAATTCAGAGCTGGTTTCTTCTGGTTGCAGGCGAATGAAATGGCGAAGGAAATGGTCGACCGATGCGAAGGTTGTCAATTCTACTCGAACAAGTCTCACAAGCCAACATCCATGCTGAAGACAATCCCTCTTGTCTGGCCGTTTGCAGTGTGGGGATAAGATACAGTCGGTCCATTCAGGACAGGCCAAGGGGGATTCACACATCTGTTGGTGGCAGTCGACAAGTTCACCAAGTGGATTGAAGCCAAGCCCATCAAGAAGCTCGACGACCTTACGGCCATCAAGTTTGTCAGGGACATCATCTCCAGATTCGGGGCACCGCACAACATAATCACTGACAATGGCACAAACTTTGACTCGGACAGATTCAAAGGTTTCTGTACAGGCCAAGGTATCCGAGTGGATTTTGCATCTGTGGCACATCCCCAAACAAACGGGCAAGCAGAGCGGGCAAATGGACTTATTCTTCAAGGGTTGAAGCCTCGACTCCTGCGAGAAGTTGGACATGCTGCCGGCGCATGGGTCACCGAGCTGCCTTCGGTGCCGTGGGGCCTCCGCACAAATCCAAATAGATCTACAGGGTGATCCCCGTTCTTCCTCGTTTATGGAGCAGAGGCAGTCCTTCCGAGTGACTTGCTTCACAACGCTCCACGAGTTGAACTCTTCTCCGAAGACGAAGCAGAGCAAGCCAGGCAAAACGGAGTGGATCTTCTAGAAGAGGAGCGCGAGATGGCACTGACTCGCTCAACCATTTATCAACAAGATCTGCGGCGATTTCACGCGCGGCACGTCAGGAGTCGTACATTCCAAGCAGGCGACCTTGTGCTACGAGTGGATCAGCAGAGACCTCACAAGTTGGCTCCAGCGTGGGAAGGACCCTTCATCATCTCCAAGGTGTTGAACAACGGAACATATCGACTCTACAACCTTGACAGGGAAACGGACGAACCGCGAGCATGGAACGGAGATCTCCTGAAGCGCTTCTACACGTGACCGCCGACTGAAGCAATGTAAAGAACAAGTATCGTTGAAGTAATACAAAGCAGATTGAGTTTTTGCAGATTCAAAATTCTTCCGCGTTGGCACACTCCGGTCTTAAAAAAAAAATTCTTCGAGTGTGCACTAAACGTCGCACTCGGGGACTTAGCTGCGATCCAGAATCGCCCAAGTACTAATTTTCTCCGAGTGTGCACTAAACGTCGCACTCAGGGACTTAGCTGCGATCTAGAATCGCCTAAGTACGAATTTGCTCCGAGTGTGCACTAAACATCGCACTCGGGGACTTAGCTGCGATCTAGAATCGCCTAAGTACTAAGTTTCTCCGAGTGTGCACTAAACGTCGCACTCGGGGAGTTAGCTGCGATCCAGAATCGCCTAAGTACGAACTTTCTTCGAGTGTTCACTAAACGTCGCACCCGGGGACTTAGCTGCGATCCAGAATCGCCTAAGTACTAATTTTCTCCGAGTGTGCACTAAACGTCGCACTCAGGGACTTAGCTGCGATCCAGAATCGCCTAAGTACTAATTTTCTCCGAGTGTGCACTAAACGTCGCACTCGGGAACTTAGCTGCGATCCAGAATCGCCTAAGTACGAACTTTCTCCGAGTGTTCACTAAACGTCGCACTCGGGGACTTAGCTGCGATCCAGAATCGCCTAAGTACAAACTTTCTCCGAGTGTGCACTAAACGTCGCACTCGGGGACTTAGCTGCGATCCAGAGTCGCCTAAGTACAAACTTTCTCCGAGGGTGCACTAAACGTCGCACTCGGGGACTTACCTGCAATCCAGAATCGCCTAAGTACAAACTTTCTCCGAGCGTGCACTAAACGTTGCACTCGGGGACTTAGCTGCGATCAAGAATCGCCTAAGTACAAACTTTCTCCGAGTGTGCACTAAACGTCGCACTCGAGGACTTAGCTGCGATCAAGAATCACCTAAGTACAAACTTTTTCCGAGTGTGCACTAAACGTCGCACTCGGGGACTTAGCTGCGATCCAGAATCGCCTAAGCACTAAATTTCTCCAAGTGTGCTCTAAACATCGCACTCGGGGACTTGGCTGCGATCAAGAATCACCTAAGTAAAAAGCTTCCTTCAAGTGTATCTTAGAGATCCACTCGGAGGCTTCGCGGACCCTCATTGAGGCTCATGTAGATGTCAAGACAACTGACAATTACATGAGTAGAAAATACCCTCATTGAGGCTCATGTAGATGTCAAGACAACTGACAATTACATGAGTAGCAACTCGCTCTGAGTGCGACCTTACAGTTGCGCTCGAAGACTTAGCTGCGATAATGAATCGCCTAAGTAAAGAACTCCCTTCGAGTGTATCCTAGAGATCCACTCGGAGGCTCAGCAGACCCTCATTGAGGCTCATGCAGATGTCAAGACAACTGACAACTACATGCTCCGCCTGTTTGCCACTGGCTTCAGCAAGAAACGCCAAACAGAAACTACGAGCCAAAATCGTGTCAAGAATTTTTTGGCAAAGGAAGAGCAAAATATTCGATTCGAATTCAAAGTTGGTTTAAAGATAGTCGGTTCGGTGTAGATCAAGCTTATCCACACCGAACCACGAATGTGACGGCCAACAACAGTGGCCAAAGTTTGATACAAGTACCACTCGGCATACCGAGGTAAAGTTTTTCAAGCGTCGTCAGGACTGGCACTGGGACTGGCAGGCTCCACGAAAGTGTCGAGGTCGATCCCGTCTGCGATGCGAGTGGCACTCTCAAGGAAGGTCTCCATGAAATCTTCGAATCGAAGCTTCTTGGTGTTTGCGACCTGCAGCGCCTTCTGCTTCTCTTCGTGAGCTTCCTTGCAGTGCACTCGGACCAGCGACAGCACCACGTCCGCACCACAGCGAGCAGCAGACTTCTTCCACGCGTGCACTCGGTTCGGGACGTCCTCCAGCCGAGTCATCAACCCTTCTATCTCCCGCCGGGACTCGTCTTCGGGCCATAGCTCCTTGTCGATTCGGCCGACGACCTCTCTCAGGCGACCGATGAAAGGTCCCACTCTGCCAAGGCGAATGTGCGCTCGGAGCATGTCTCGACTGGCATCGTCGCCGAGTGGAACGTTCGGAATAACCGACCGCTCAACGTCAGCTGCTTCAGCCTCAGCGTCCATACAAAAATCTGCAAAGACAAGACGAGCAGAAAGTAAGCGTAGAATGAAATACAAATTCAAGAAGCACTCGGAATAAACTTACCACCGAGCAGCGCAATCATCTTCCTAGCCCAGTCACTGACGTACTTCTCCTGCAATATGCACCGACTGTTCATCAACTTCATCTGACCGATCAGCTCAGTTCTTTGTTTCCCCATTTTCTCAATTTCGGCCACCAATGCCTTGTTTGCCTCACGGGACTCCTCCAAGGACTTCTCTCGTTCAGCAAGAGCACCCTTCACGCCAGCCAAGTCATGCACAACTGCCTCTAGTTCCGCAGCAAGCTGAATCTTTTCAGCCTTCAGAGCGTTGTACGCTGATCCCATCTCGCAAGTCTTCTGCAAATCAGCGCGAAGAGAAGGTCAAACAAATTCAACAAGGAAAACAATAAAAGCTCAAAGTTCTTCAGACCCCTGTCGATGCAAGCAGTCGACAGCGGTCTCGGGGACTACACCCAGTGGGTTCACTAAGAGTGACCCCACTGGCATGAAGCTCAAACAGGTCCGCCCTATTGAGCTACATAACAAAAAACAAGCCTATGAGGCTACTACTACCCGACCTGAGTAAAATTACTCTCGGGGACTACTTCCAGTAGGTGCACTCGGAGTGCCCCCACCGGTACCATTCGGAAAGATTAGTTTTGATCCGATCAAGTTAAATAAAATGTATATAAATACAACTGCCGGTGCAAGCACTTGTTAGAAGTCTCGGGGACTACACCCACTTGGTTCACTCAGAGTGAACCCACTGCAAAATAATCATACTGTATCCGAGTATATCGCTTATACACCAAGTGGGTTACAAGAGGAAAGCAAATACTTACTAGCCCACTTACTCGGATATCGTCCCGGAGTTCCAAGCTTCGCTTGTACACACATGCTATGGAGTCGTACGCACTCTTGGCATCACCCGCCATCAACTCCACCTACACCATGGCCTCCTTGGCAGCTCCCACTTGATCTTCCGGGAGGCATTGGGCATCGTACTAGACGGTCGACGGACCCGGCACAACAAGATACTCCTTGGGCATCGCAAGTCCTGCTCCAGTCGGTTCAGCCGCGATGAGCACCGTTTCAGTCGACGGCATCGTCTCGGTTGGCGGCGCGTCCATGGCGGGAGCGGTAGCAGATGGAACAACCTCAAGGACAGGCACCGAAGCTTGCTCGGACCTCTTCTGGTCGTCCTCCTCCAGATGAATCACCTCTGAAGGAAGCCCGACTGAACGACGTGAGACCATAGGAAAAAGGGCAAAATCAAAGACTGAATTCGCGAAACAATAATGTAAGCTCTCGGAGTCGTCACGACGTACCTTGCTGGGATGTGGCAACGTTGTCCGTATCCATGGGATCGTCTTCCTGGCATGGCGGAGGTAGCAGCTCTGTCGGGCAAAATCCACTCGACCAATAAGCACGAGTTCAATCAAATACTGAAAGAAGATAGGAGAATAAGACAATTACGCTGAGGCAACGGGAACGGCGATCCTCATCCGAGGCAAAGCCTTCCGAGGCTTGGATCCACTCGGTTTGGCCACCTTGGAAGGTTGGCCCGCGGGCTCAGCAGCAGCGTCCCTGGTCCTCTTTGTGCTCCGAGCACTCGGAACCACGGGAGTAGCTGGCAAGGCGCTCGGAACCACGAGAGGAGCTGGCGGGGCACTCGGTGCCGCTGGAGGAGCCGACGGAGTCACGGGATCATGACTCCGCTTAGTTAGAGGCTCTGGTGGTGGGGGTGGCGAGCTCTGCTCCCCATCTTCCCCCTCTTCCTCTTCGGACTCCTCCTCCGTCTCCCCACTGTCGGAGACGTCCTCGACGCTCTCCACGCTTCCCTCCTGGCTGCCTTCCTCTTCCTCTGCCGGATTCCCGTTCGAGACGGGAGAAAACCAGTTAGTCCACGCCTGCACGAGATACAGTCGACAACATCAGACGTCGGACAGTGATACGAGAAAAAGCGATAAATCTAAGACAATTGTAAGCACTTGACAAGATATACTCACCTCATTCGGAGGATGGTTGTCTGCGCGGAAGGGCTTCACTCGCCGGGCTCCTCTGGGGTTGTCGCAGGCGCCTGTGATCCTGCGGACCCACGCCGTCACAACCTCCCCGGTCACGCATTTGGGGTGAGTCCGAGTGGAGTCCTCAGGCCCCGTGTAGTGCCACATGGCATGATGTCGAGCTTGCAAAGGCTGGATGCGCCGACCCAGAAAAATCTCCAGCAAATCTATGCCGGTGACTCCCTTGCGGACGACATCTACCAGCGCGTCGACCAGAGGCTGAATCTGGATCTTTTCCATCTTCGTGAGCGCAAGCTGCCGGGGCGGAGCCAGTCGGTCTAGGCTAAAGGGTGGCAGTCCAGTTGCGGCATTCGGACAAGCGACGTCCTGGAGGTAGAACCAAGTCGACTGCCAGTTCCTAACGGGCTTAGACAACTGAAGAGCGGGATAGCTACTTTTGTTTTTCTTCTTGAAGCCTAAGCCTCCGCAGAGCTGGAGGATATGAGTTTTGTCGTCCGACTGGCTAAGTCTTTTGATGGTTTGGGATCTAGCGGAGAAGATGTGCTTAAAGACCCCCAATGGGGAGGACAACCGATAAAACAGTCGCAAAGCACGACGAAGGCAGAAAGATGAGCTATTGCGTTGGGAGGAAAATGGTGGAGCTGCGCCCCGAAGTGGTTCATGATACCTCTGAAGAAGGGATGAGGAGGCACAGAGAAGCCTCGGTACACGTGACTGAGCAGCAAGACGCGCTCCCCCTCCTGGGGCGCCGGCTCCGTCTCGCCCTCCACCGGCAACCTCCACGACTTGTTCTCGATCATACCTTGCTCCACCAGTTCCAGCATGTCGTCCACCGTCACCGTGGAGGGGAGGAAATCCCCCTGGATCCAACCCGCCGGGAGTGCCCGCTGTCGCCGCAGAGCAGGAGCCGCCTTCTTCTTCTTCTTCCGCGCCTCTAGCTTGCTCGTCTGCTCCTTCGTCATGGTGGAGGCTACAGATCCGCGGGGAGGAGGAGAAGGAAGAAGCTTGGGGTGCGCAGGAAGCCACGGGAGATGCGGGACGAGTGCGAGTTATCAGGCGAGCGCAACGAGAAACCCTTGCTGGAGAGGTTTAAATAAGGTTCCTACTGGGTCACTAGCAGGTGGCCCCGAAATCTTATCCCCCGACCGGTTGCTGCGATATTAGTGGAGGAGATGAAGGCGCGGTAATCGTGGCGGCAGAAACTACTCGATGACGATGTCGTCATCGCCGCTGAGCGTGCGACAACCGAAATTTGAGGATACCAGAAAATCCGCCGCTGTCAGTTGACCGGTCACATCAAAAAATTCCGCGGAAGCACTCGGTCTCTGACGGTTGATTTCACAGATATATCCACTCGGATCACTGGTCAAGAGGATAAAATGGATCAAGGCAAACAACGCCAAAGTCGCATCCATACCAGTCGGATCCGTACTCCAAGCATCGCTTCGTTGTTCCAACCCCGATCCATTTGGGGACTAATGATGGGGTTATAGTCCCAGGGTAGGATCATAGGCCTGCCCTATAGGTCCTACCCAAGGACTACCCTTCATAAGGGACAAGGCCCTTAGTCAGTTCCGACTAAATTAAGGACTTCCCATCATCCAGTCGGTGACGACTCCTCCATCATCCAGTAGGAGATGAGCATTCGGAACGTATCAAACTTACCGACTGGATTCCACTCTGTACAACGTAACCCCCCTGGAGGGCAACGGTCATACGTTTTCATGTACCATTATTAGCATTTAAGGCATACGTTACCTTTAACGTAGACATTTATTCGCCACTACACCACCCCTGTGCACCGAACCGTTGTGAAGGGCAGCGCACTCTATATAAGCCGCCCTTCCCTACTGGTGCAGGGGTTGGCATTTCACTATAATCCATATTCCACTCGACATTAAGCTCCCAAGAGCACTGAGACGTAGGGCTTTTACCTCCACCGTAGAGGGGCCTGAACTCATACAACCTCGCCGTAGCTAAGGCTCTACCCATCCTTTCGTACCCTACACATCTACTGTCAGACTTATACCCATGACAATGGATAACATTTAATTTCTTATCAACTCTTTGTCCTAGAACAACACCAACATCATAATCACTAGCATCACAGATAATTTCAAAAGGCAAATTCCAATTAGGTGGTTGAACAATAGGTGTAGAACTTAAGGTTTTCTTAAGTGTTTTAAAGGCTTCTACACAATCACCATAAAAAATGAAAGGAACATTCTTATGTAATAAATTAGTAAGAGGCCTAGAAATTTTAGAAAGACTTTAATAAATCTCTTATAGAAAGCAACATGACCAAGGAAACAAGGAATACCTTTAATATCTTTAGGACACGGTATCTTCTCAATTGCATCTACTTTAGCCTTATCCACCTCAATACCTCGTTCATAAATTTTATGACCCAAGACAATACCTGCATTTACCATAAAGTGGCATTTCTCCCAATTCAAGACAAGTTTAGTTTGCTCACATATCTGCAAAACTCGATGAAAGTTGCTTAAGCAATCATCAAAACAAGTTCCATAAATGGAAAAATCTTCCACGAAGACCTCAACAATATTTTCACAAAAAATAAGAGAATATAGGAATCATACATCTTTGAAAGGTAGCAGGTGCATTGCATAATCCAAAAGGCATATGTCTCTAAGCATAGTTTCCAAAAGAACAAGTAAAGGTGTTTTTCTCTTGATCAGGTTGTCACACAGGTATTTGAGAGAAACCAGAATAACCATCTAGAAAGCAAAAGTGTATGTGCTTCGATAATCTTTCTAGCATTTGGTCTATGAAAGGTAAAGGATAATGATCTTTCCTAGTAGCTCTGTTTAATTTTCTAAAATCAATTACCATTCTATAGCCAGTCAGAATTCTTTGTGGAATGAGTTCATTTTTGTCATTAGGAACAACATTAATATCTCCTTTTCTTAGGAACACAATGAACGCGACTTACCCATCTACTATCAGCTATGGGATAAATTACACCTGCTTCCAGAAGCTTTAATATTTCATTTCTCTCAAGTTCTTTCATTTTGGGATTCAGTCTCCGTTGGTGATCAACAATGGGTTTAGCATCTGGTTCCATATTAATCTTATGCTGACAGAGAGTGGGACTAATGCACTTAAGATCATCTAGAGTATACCCCATAGCAACTCGATGCTTCCTTAAAGTTATTAACAATATTTCTTCTTCATGATCTATAAGGTTAGCACTGAAAATAACAAGATATATCTTCTTTTCAGAAAGATAAGCATATTTCAAAGTTTCAGGTAATTTCTTTAATTCAAACATAGGGTCACCCTTGGGTGGAAGATGACCTCCTAGAGTTTCAACATGCAGGTTGTGGTTAAGGATAGGCTTTTGCTCGAAGAACATATTATCTAGTTCATTTCTTTCACACATATGCATATCATTTTCATGGTCTAGGAAATATTGTTCTAATGGATTAGTAGGAGGAATGACAATAGAAGCAAGACCAATTACTTCATCTTTACTAGGAAATTCTTTATCATGGGGTTGCTTACTTAACTTGGAGAAATTAAACTCATGAGACTTACCACCAAAATTAATACTGACAATTTCCTTTTTGCAATCTATTTGCGCATTCACGGTGTTTAAGAAAGGTCTACCAAATATTATGGGAAAAAAATCATCTTGTGGTGAGCCAAGTACTAGAAAATCAGTAGGGTATTTTACTTTTCCACACAAGACTTCAACATCTCTTACAATCCCAAGTGGTGTGATGGTGTCTCTATTAGCAAGTTTAATAGTAACATGTATATCTTCTATTTTAGAGGGTGCTATCTCATGCATAATTTCTTGATATAAGGTAAAATGAATAGCACTAACATTAGAACCCATATCACATAAACCATGATAGCAATGATCTCCTATTTTGACTGAGACGACAGGCATGCCAACAACGGGTCTATTTTTATCTTTAGTATCAGGTTTGCTAATTCTAGCAGCTTCATCATAGAAATAAATAACATGCCCATCAATATTATCGACCAAGAGATCTTTAACCATAGCAGTACTAGGTTCTACCTTGATCTGCTTATAGGGTTTGGTTGTTCTAACATGACTTTTATTAACCACGATTGAAGCTTTAGCATGTTCCTTTAACCTAGCAGGGAAAGGTGGTTTCTGAATATAAGAAGTGGGCACAACTAGGTCAACATTGTAAATGATAGTTTCATCATCAACTTTAATTGGTTCTTCAACTTTTTCTTTAATAGGTGGATGACATTTAAACCATTTCTCTTTAGGGAGATCAACATGAGGAGCAAACATTTCACAGAATTAGGATACTATCTCAGAATCAAGCCCATATTTAATGCTAAAATCATTGAAAGCATCGATATTCATAAAAGATTTAACACAATCAAACTTAAGTTTTATAACTGACTCTTTACCTTTGTTGAGTTCCCAATCTTCAGAGCTGCGTTTAATTCATTCCAAAATGAATTCAATAGTATTCTTCATAAAAGAACCAGAACAAGAAGTATCGAGCATGGTTTGATCATTACGAGAAAGCTGAGCATAAAAATTCTGAATAATAATTTCCCTCTGGAACTCATGATTGGGGCATGAATATAAAATTTCCTTCAACCTCCCCCAAGCTAGAGCGATACTTTCTCCTTCAGGAGGCCAAAAATTATAGATAAAATTCCGATCACGATGAACGAGATGCATAAGATAATTTTTTGGTGAAAAACCAATTTCAATCGATTCCAGTTTCAAGACCTTGTATCATCACATAGACTATACCATGTTAATGATTTCCCCCCTAAACATAAAGCAAAAGCCTTATTTTGGACTTCATCTCCGGATAAAATTTCAAACTTAAATAATCCACAAAGTTCATGCACATAGATTAGGTGCATATCAAGATATTTTGTTCCATCTCTTGTATAAGGATTAGCTAGCAGTTTCTCTATCATACGTGAAGGAATTTAATAATAAACATTTTCATTAGGTTCAGAAGGTTGAGGGACAACTCTTGGTGTTTCTCATCGAGGTGAAGATACCCTGAACAGACCACTCAAAGGATTACTTTCCATAGTAACAAGTAACAGTAAATTTGAGCACGTAATATAAATTTTCCCTTACCAAACTCTGCTTACCAAAGGCGCTTCACTCCCCGGTAACGACGCTAGAAAACAGTCTTGATGACCCACAAGTATAGGGGATCAATCATAGTCCTTTCGATAATTAAGAGTGTCGAACCCAACAAGGAGCGGAAGGAGATGACAAGAGGTTTTCAGCAAGGTAATTTCTACAAGCTCTGAAATAGAGGTAACGATTTGTTTGATAACAAGATAATTGTAACAAGTGACAAGTAGAAACTGTAACAATAGGTGCAGAAAGGTAGACCAATCCTTTTGTTTCAAAGGATAGGTCGGACCATATTATTATAATAGGCAAAGCGTTCTTGAGGGAACATGGGAATTTCATCTAGTCACTTTCGTCATGTTGGGTTAATTCGCGTTCGGTACTTTGATAATTTGATATGTGGGTTAACCGGTGCTTGGGTGCTGTTCTTACTTGAACAAGCCTCCCACTTATGATTAACCCTCCCACAAGCATTCGCAACTAGGAGATAAGTATTAAGAATAAATTCTAACCATAGCATTAAACATAGGGATCCAAATCAGCCCCTTACAAAATAGTGCATAAACTAGGGTTTAAGTTTCTGTCACTCTCACAACCCACCATCTAATTACTACTCCACAATGCATTCCCTTAGACCCAAAGATGGTGAAGTGTTATGTAGTTGACGTTCACATAACACCACTAAGGGAATCACAACATTCACTTCATCAAAATATCCAACAAATATCAACTTCACATGACTACTTGCAACATGACTTCTCCCATGGCCTCAAGAACAAAAGTAACTACTGACAAGTGATAAACATGCTCATGATCAGAGAGGTGTGAAATAGCATATTGGATCTGAACATATGATCTACCACCAAATATACCATGAAGCATGAACTACAAGATGTAATCAACACTACTAGTCACACCCCATGTACTAATCATAGGTTCCAGTACAATACCGAGCACAAGAGATGAACTAGGGTTTTGAGAGGAGATGGTGCTCATGAAGATGTTGATGAAGATTGGCCTCCCCAAGAAGAGAGGTTTGTTGGTGATAACGATGGCTTCGATTTCCCCCTCCGAGAGGGAAGTTCCTCCGACAAAATCACTCCCCCGGAGGGCAAAAGTGCTCCTTCCCAGTGAGGGAGGTCCGGATTAAGGGGTCCTAGGACAGTCGGGTTATCCTTTATGGGTCAACCACATGGGCTGCGTCATCGTAGACCGGGTTTTCTAGAAACTTTGTAATCAAGATGGAAAGCTCAAAAGACTAGGCGCGCACTCTAAGACAGGAGGACCATTTTGGCCCGTCTATCCCCAATTAAGGTCGGTAACATCTAACCCTAGGGCCCCTGGTGTCTATATAAACTAGAAGTTCTGATGCGTAGAGGCAGGTTATCTCATCTAGAGTTTAGCTCGTACGATCTCGAGGTAGATCAACTCTGTAACCATCGTTCCCCATCAATATAATCAAGTAGGATGTAGGGTTTTACCTCCTCAAGAGGGCCCGAACCAGGGTAAACCATATCTCCCCCTCTCTCCTAGAACCCATCGATTCTAGGTCTACTGTTCGGGACCCGTACCCAAGATCTGCCGGTTTTGACACCGACATTGGTGCTTTCATTCAGATTTTCGGAGTTGGATCACTGAAAGGATCGATGCCTCGCTTGATCATAAATGACCGAGTCTGCGATGGGGGCATCTTCGCACCCAAATGGGTCCCCACGCTCGGGAGCTTCATACCATGTGCGGACCTATCCGGCCTTCCTGGCCAGATTGAAGGTTTCGCCCCCCGTCAGCGGATAAGGTTCAGAGACTTTGAATTCTCCACCGACTCGCGAGGCAACCTGTTCCCCGCCAACGTCATGGTCTCCGGCGCTGAAACTCAAAATCCCGAAGCCTTGACTCTGGGTCCCTTGTCCGACCAAGGTCTCGGTCCCCTCCTCGTCCTAGAGGTGGCCTTGAGCTTGGAACCGACCATTGTGTCCGGACAACGGGAAATATCCATTGCCGAACTGTCTTCCCGCGCGGAAGTCATGGGAGGTGAACTCCAAAAATCTCGAAATAATTGATCGGGACAGCCTCTTGACGTTAAATGAGACGCTCGACCAGATCCAGTCACTTCAAATCTCACTTACCCAAAGTCCGACGAGTTCGAAGTTTGGCTCCGAGGTGGATTATGAGGACTTTTATGCCCCACCCACCACTCACTTGATCGCCACCGTAGAATATCTAACCAACGCATTGGACAATGCGTCCAAAGAGCTCGAGGACATGGACGATGAGGCCTACTACCCCACCTTCATAAACACCGGGTGCTGGACCGCATCATCTGCCTATGATGTTTTCATGGTAGACACGCCCAGCGACACATGTGACGTCACACCCAAGAAAAACGGCGATAAGCCCGCAGAGGAACCCTCAAAATGCCAAAAGCCGCGTAAGCATGGCAAGGCAAATTAGGGAAGGGGTTCCACACAAGACACAGGGGAGAACATGACCCGAGAAGGCCACGACAACCCCGAAGCTCCCGAGCATCAACCAGAGGAACCAGCCAATGCCGATCACGACGATCTTAACAACTCGGACGACGACGACGATTACCTCCCGCCCGTCGATGACCTAGATGTCCTTGAATCCGAAGAATTCGTAATCCCCGAAGACCCCGAAGGCCAGGAGCAATTCCGATAGTGGCTTATCGCCACCGCCCGAAGCTTAAAAGCAAAGCAACGACAACTCTAGGACGAACATGATACCATTAATAATAGGTGGACCAAAATCCTGACGGTTGAAGAAGGATATGGCACGGAGTGGCAGGACCAAAAGAAAATGTACCCGCGCTGATGATACATCCCAAAAGTATCTATAATTTCTAAGTGTTCCATGATCTTTCGGGTGAAATTGGTATATGTTTTGCTACACTTTTATATCATTTTACACATATTTGGACAAACCTACTAACTGAGTGCACCCAGTGCCTGTTTCTGTCTGCTATTATCTATTTTGCACGGACTTTTACCCAATTTTCTGAAGCCCGAAAAATTCCAAGAAAAATATATAAAAAATCAGCTTCCACATCACCGAAGATGGGCCAGAGGGGGCCAGGGGCCTCCCAGGCGACCTGTGGGCAAGGCCTGGCCTAGCCCGCGCCAAGAAGCCGCCTGGGTCGGTCCCACCTCCTTCGGTACCCTCCTTTGGTCTATATTTAGTCCTCCAAGAGAAAACCCTTCTACAACATCCAAAATCTCGAATTTGTCCATCGTTCTGCCGCGACAGCGCTTCCGAGATCGGCATCGTTAGGAGACCTCTTCCCGGCACCCTGCCGGAGGGAGGATTGACCTCTGGGAGCTTCTCCACCGCCATGGATGCTTCCAGGACGTGCCGTGAGTAGTCCTCCTTGGACCATGGGTCCATGACCAGTAGCTATGTGATGTCTTCTCTCCAATCTTGTGCTTCAATGGTTAGTCCTTGTGAGCTACCCTACATGATCAAGGCATCTATGTAATTCTCTTGCTATTGGTATGCCTGGTTTGTTGGGATCCGATGGATTATGAGATAATGTTCAGATTGTTATGAGTCATATATTTGATTATCCTTTTATATTATGTTCCCTAGTGATTCATGCATGTTCTCCGTCACTATTTATTGCTTTGGCCGACTAGTAGATTGTAAATCCAAGAGGGAGCGTTATGCATGATTGTGGGTTCATGCCCCTCGATGTCTAGCTTGAGTGAAATAAACATGAGACTAGAGGATGTCATGTTGCCACCAGGGAGAAAACAATTGTGCTTGTGACCACGGTTGCAAGGATTGTTGACCTTACGCATAGTTCGTTAATGCAGTTGTCCGTTGCTTTGAGTTTACACTTTGGATGGGGCTCGCAACTTAATACCGGCGAAATGTTCTGGATAGATATCTCAAGGTGGATGATTAGTAAGTAGATGCTTATGAATAAACAATTTACTTTTCTTGGCGTACTACCCATTACTATTGAACCTCTAACTATCAAGTTGCATAATTAGCATTGCGGTGTGTTCATAATTCTTTTAATTTCCCAACTGTGATTTGTTTACCCAAGCATAGTTGTTTATCGTGTTTTGGGAGAGAGACATCACTAGTGAACATCATGTGACTCCGGTCCATATTATCATCATTGTTTACACCTCCATCATTTACCGTTTTCCTTTAATTTTTCGTTGCAATCACTATTACTTTCCCGCTTGTGTTTTGATCCTTTGCAAACTACAAGGACAGAGACATTGACAACCTCTCTGTACTCGTTGGGAGCAAAGTTATTTGTGTGTGTGTGCAGGTCCATGTCTTGTGCTAGCGCCAGGGTGGAAGACACCTTCTTGTTGATCCTAGGATTCCTCCTGGTTCGATAAACCTTACAGTCTTCATGTAAGGCAAAACTTGCTGCTGACTACATCTCAACCTTCCACTTAGGGTAACCAACGAGGTGCGAGAAGTATATACTTCATCTTGTCATCAAGCAACGTTTTCTGGCGCCGTTACCAGGGACTCGAGTCTTCAAGATAAGGGAGTTGCACGTTATCTTTTACTATTGCTTTTTAGTCTTGTGAGTTTGCCTTCTAGTTTTGGCTTTAGAGTTTTATACCAAAAACCACAAAAAAATTGTTTCTTTGTTCTTGCTTGTTGCTTCTGCTATGGGTTCCACTGAGAACACTAATTTGTGTGACTTCACTAGTTAGGCTTATGGAAAACTGCACTCTTAGTTCACTGCTTGGGGAAGACCGCTTTACCACATCCGTGGTAGAAAAGTCTTCTCCACCTACTGAATGTATCCCATTCAAAATACCACTTGGGATAATCGAAATAACTAGGAATGATTGTTATGCAGGAGATGGAATAATCAATCCTAGTATTCATTTGTTGAAACTCACAGAACTTTGTGAATTGTTAAGATTTCAGGTTTGACAAGAGATGGAGTCATGAGGAAATTATTTGCCTTGTCACTAAAAGGAAAAGCATTGGAATGGTATAGGCTACTAGATGATTCTCACCAACGGGATTGGGAAGAGATTCAGTCTCTCTTTTACTCCAAGTTTTATCCTCTTCATGAAGTCCATGTGGATCATGGTAACAATTCTTTATGTGATACTTATATTGTTGAGTTTATTCATGATCCCACTAAAAATTATTATGAGAAGGGAACATATGCTTATAGATATTTCAATAATATCAAGTTCCTTCTCTTTATGTCGAAGGTTTTGAAGCTGCACTTGTTTTGCCTTCCTATGCTTATTGCTTTGTGCTTCAATGAATTATTCTATTGCAATATTCCAATGAATAGGAAGCATGTTAGACTTAAATGTGTTTGGTGTTTGCTTCTTGATGCTTTATTTTGTTCTACAACTCTTATTCCTACGAGAGCATCATTAAAATCTTAACCTATCTTTGTGGCTATAAAGAAAGAGCTCTAGGGAGACAACCCTTGTTATCTTTACTTTGAGTTTTTACTTTCCGTTTTTAGCGGTCTTGATGTGTGTTACAACTGTAGCAACATCATTGTATCTTTATTTTCAAGCTTTGTGCCAAGTTTTAGCCTCCGATTGCAAGAAAGTTTAAAAATTGTGACATACTGTCCAGAAACAGATTCTATCTGCTTGGCGGAAAAATTTGCCCAAAATCACTAAATCATCTTTTTGATCTGAATTTTTTGATAGCATGCTCTATATAATTGCCTTTCTGGCATCTGTCGTGAGTTTTTTGATTTGAGTTGCAGAAGTGCCCTGAATAAATTATTTACAACCCGATGTTCTGTTTTTCACAGATTCTGCCATGTTTTGTGTTTTCATTGTTTTGCAAATCCTAAGCTTAATTTTTATTTGCAAAAACCGTTTGGCAATCATGAGAAATAGTAGCTTTTCATGAAAATCTTTATTTCCAGCAGGTAATGAATTATTTTATTAAGTGTACTAACCACTCTAATCAGCTTATGATGAGTTTCATATGAAGGGAGTTTTCAAGTATGCGATGGGAGATGATGAAAGAAGATACAGGAGTGTCAAGCGCTCAAGATTGCGGATGCCCCCATGCACCCAAGAAATATTAAAGGAGACTCAAGCGTCTAAGCTTGGGGATGCCCCCGTGCATCCCCTTCTCTATCAATAATCATCAGTTCGTCCATCTCCATGCTATATTTTTATCACTTCATATGTTATGTGCTATGCTTGGAGCATCCCGCTCTTTACTTTTTAGTTTGTTTTAGTTTTGCTTGCTATTCATAACAAGTCGGAACCTAGCCTACCTTGTTTGGGAGAGAAACACGCTCCATTCCAGTATAGAACACAACATAGGTTTTCATGCTTATCGTTTTTGTGTGTCCTTTATCTTTCCATAGCTACTGTCATGCCTAGCTCTTAGTTTTCATGCTGTATCTTTTTAAGAGCTTTTATTTAGGTTGCTTTTGGAACTCTCTTGAGTTATCATGCTTATCTTGTCTAGAGAGTTGGCTCGTTGCACTGAGTTGTGTGTCTTGCATGAGTAGGTAATTAATATTGCTATTTAAGGTATAGTAGTAACTTGCCATAGTTTTGAGGTATTGATTTGAGTAATGTTTGGACTATTGGTGCTAAGAGCTTGAGACTATTAGTGATAGGTGTCCTATTTTGGGAAATCAGTGTGTTTTTCAAAAACTAAAAATTAGTTGAGAACTCTAGCTACTAAATTGATTGCTAACCTCTGGAGGGGTTGGAATATATAGAGTACCCTCACCTTAGCATGAGTCGAGGATGCGAAAGGATAACCAAACCCCCAAACACTCCTCCTCGGGGTACTTGTCTCTTTGTGAATTTCCTAACTAGATAGAGAGTTACCGATAATAAGTGTATGAGTTCTTCGGACTAATGTGAGTATTCGATTGTTAGCACTTCCACCATCCATATTTTGCTAGCCTCTTCGGTACCGTGCATTGCCCTTTCTCACATTGAGAGTTGGTGCAAATTTCACCGGTGGATCCAAACCCATGACATGATACGCTTTGTCATACATAATCATCATTATATCTTTCCTCAATACAGCCACCATACCTACCTATCAAGGCATTTCCATAGCCTTTCCGAGATACATTGGCATGCAACATCCACCATCTCATGACTTGATCTTCATGTCATACATGCTTTTGCTTGATCGTAGAGCCGCATGATAGTTGGGCCTTGCCCCAATTATTGCTACATGACGCGCTAGTGTCATTGCATATCCTTCTACATAGCTGGCAAAGGCATACATTTGCATACATCATGATAGTTTTCACTTGTATTTATGTTGAGTACTTCTTATAAAGTGTGATGATCTTCTCCTTATTCATGTAAAACCTAGAGTGTTGCCCTTAAGTGAGGAAAATATCCCAAAGAGGACCAACAAAAGATCCCAAAGAGGACAAATGAGAGATAAAAAGAAAGATCCAAAGAGGCCACAAAAAAATAAAAAATAAACGAGAAAAAAGAGAGAAGGGGGCAACACTACTATTCCTTTTGAAAGATCCACATTCGTACTCTATTGCTATATTTGTACTACACAGAGATTATTATTTATGCATAACTATGTGGGGACCCTTACACTATAGAACTTGGTTTGCATATTCCAATGATGAGCCTCCTCAAATGAGCTCTAGGTCTTCATGAGCAAACAAGTTGGATGCACCCCCACTAGTTCCATTAGAGAGCTTACCTTAGCTCATATGTGCTTCCGTTACATGGCAATCCATACTCCTCACATCATATCTATCATTTGGCTTTCTCTCGCCTATGGTTGTCCTCATTGATGTGAGACTTTCACACCTTTTTGTCTTCCTTCCCCATCATTATTCTATTTGCCATCCTAAGTGCCAACATATCTTGCTTATGCTCATCCATTGCATGAGTGCTCAAAGTCGAAAGGGAGAGGATCATTTTGACTTGTGCCTGACTAGTGGTCTGGGGATGGGTGAAACTAAGATTCCGAAGGAGACCAAGTGTGAGGTTTAGTAGATTGAGTCTCAATTAAAAATTATTTTATGATCTCAACCCATCTCCCACTTCTTGCACACAAACACCATTTGGAGACATTCGAGTCACAGACAGCGAGAGCTCTTGCACCTTTATGTTCTTACTTTGCTAATTTCAATACTAGATATAAACTCTTGCTTGTTATTGTCTTGACTTGAATTGCATATCTCACTTGCTTTACTTTGAAGTTCTTATATGTGTGTTTGCATGTCAACATAGAAATTATTGTGCTATCATTTATCTACTTGAGGACGAGCAGAACTTAAGCTTGGGGATGTTGATACGTCCCAAACGTATCTATAATTTCTGCTTGTTCCATGATCTTTTGGGTGACATTATTATATGTTCTCTACACTTTTATATCATTTTACACGTATTTGGACTAACCTACTAACTCAGTGCACCCAACAGTTTCTGTCTGCTCATGTCTATTTTGCACGGGCTTTTACCCAATTTTCTGAAGCCAGAAAAATACCAAGAAAAATATATAAAAATTCAGCATAACGGAAGCTTCCAGATCACCGAAGATGGGCCAGAGTGGGGACAAGGGCCTCCCAGGCGACCTGTAGGCGCGACCGGGCCCTAAGCCGCGCCAAGAGGCCGCTCGGGTGGGTCCCACCTCCTCTGGTGCCCTCCTTTGGCCTATATTTAGTCCTCCGAGAGAAAACCCTTCCACAACATCCAGAATCGCGAATTTCTCCATCGTTCCGCCACCGTAGCACTTCCGAGATCGGGAGCTTCAGGAGACCTCTTACCGGCACCCTGTCGGAAGGAGGATTGACCTCCGGGAGCTTCTCCACCGCCATGGACGCTTCCCGGACGTGCCGTGAGTAGTCCTCCTTGGATCATGGGTCCATGACAAGTAGCTATGTGATGTCTTCTCTCCAATGTTGTGCTTCAATGGTTAGTCCTTGTGAGCTGCCCTACATGATCAAGGCATCTATGTAATTCTCTTGCTATTGGTATGCTTGGTTTGTTGGGATCCGATGGATTATGAGATAATGTTCAGATTGTTATGAGTAATATATTTGATTATCCTTTTATATTATGTTCCTTAGAGATTCATGCATGTTCTCCGTTAGTATTTATTGCTTAGGCCGAGTAATAGATTTTAACTCCAAGAGGGAGCGTTATGCATGATTGTGGGTTCATACCCCTCGATGTCTAGATTGAGTGACATAAACATGAGACTAGAGGATGTGCTGTTCTCACTAGCGAGAAAACAACCGTGCTTGTGACCACGGTTGCAAGGATTGTTTACCTTACGCATAGTTTGTTAATGCAGTTGTCCGTTGCTTTGAGTTTACACTTTGGGTGGGGCTCGCAACTTAATACCAGTGAGATGTTCTGGATAGATATCTCAAGGTGGATGATTAGTAAGTAGATGCTGATGAATAAACGGTCTACTTGTCTTGGCGTACTGCCCATTACTATTGAACCTCTAACTATCAAGTAGCATAATTAGCATTGCAGTGCGTTCATAATTTTGTCAATTTCCCAACTGCGATTTGTTTACCCAAGCATAGTTGTTTATCGTCTTTTGGGAGAGAGACATCAGTAGTGAACATCATGTGACTCCGGTCCATATCACCATCATTGTTTACACCTCCATCATTTACCATTTTCCTTTACTTTTTCGTTGCAATCACTATTACTTTTCTCGCTTGTGTTTTGATCCTTCGCAAACTACAAGGCCGGAGAGATTGACAACCTCTCTATACTCGTTGGGAGCAAAGTTATTTGTGTGTGTGTGCATGTCCACGTCTTCTTCTAGTGCTAGGGTGGAAGACACCTACTTGTTGATCCAAGGAGTCCTCCTGGTTCAATAAACCTTACAGTCTTCATGAAAGGGAAAACTTGCTGTTGACTACATCTCAACCTTCCACTTCGGGTAACCAACGAGGTGCGAGAAGTATATACATCATCTCGTCATCAGCCAACACCTTCTTCCTTAGTTCGATGTCGAGGCCCCAGAACACGTGTCCCCCCGACACACGGACTATGACCAGCCTTAGTGCTCACCTCGTGGGCGCGACAGGATGACCGGGGAGAACGAGTACAGATCTGAACCTCTGCACAAAAAAGGCAAAGAGCATATGCACCCTAGGGACACACCTGACCCATGATATGTCAGATCAGGTCGCAACGGATCAACCTACGGATCCAGGAGGTACTCTCCTACTGAATGGGACGAGGAACCACCTCAGGGCGCTTACAAATGCAAAGGCCGGGAAACCTACCAGGGTCAACTTGGAGCCGATCTTCGGCACACCATTTCCCGGATTAGAGGCACCACTCACCCATTGTGTTCCGCACATGAGGTAATGCAGTACCAGTTCTCGGAAGGGTATAAACCCGTAAACATTGAACAATACGACGGGACGACAGACCCCGCCATGTGGATAGAAGATTTCCTTGTACACATCCATATGGCCCAAGGAGATGATCTCCATTCCATAAAATACTTGCCCCTAAAACTCAAAGGACCGGCACGGAACTGGCTAAATAGCCTACCTAAAGACTTCATTGGAAGCTAGGAAAACCTCTAAGAGGCTTTCCTATGTAACTTTTAGGGAACATATGTTCGGCCACCAGATTCATCCGACCTAAGCAATATCGTTCAAAAGGCGGGAGAATCAGCCAGAGAATTCTGGAACTGGTTCCTCAACAAGAAGAATCAAATCGTAGTTTGTCCGGATGCCGAAGCAATAGCTTCTTTTCGGCACAACATCCGGGACGAATGGCTTGCTAGACAACTTGGCTAGGACAGGCCAAGAACTATGTCCGCCCTTACTTCCCTCATGACCCGCTTTTGCGCGGGCGAAGATAATTGGCTAGCTCGGCGCAACCATAATGCAGACGACCCTGGAACTTCTGAAGTTTGGGACGGAAATGGCAAGCCAAGAAAAACCAAGAACAAACACTGTCACCTAAATGGTGATGCCGGCGACACAACAGTAAATGCTAGATTCCGCAGTACAAAACCTGGACAGCAGAAGAAACCCTTCAAAGGGAATAGGGATGGACCAACTCCATGGGATAAAATCATGGAATGGCCATGCCAGATTCATGGCACCCAAGACAAGCCCACCACCCACACCAATTGTAATTGTTGGGTGTTCAAACAGGCCGGCAAGCTATACACCGATGAAGAAAACAGGGGCCAATGAAGTGAAGACAACAAGGAGCCCTCTGGCCCAAAAAATGGGGGTCAAATATAGTTCCCTCCTGAGGTCAAAACCGTGAACATAATCTATGTCACCCATATACCCAAAAAGGAAAGGAAGCAGGCCCTTCGGGAGGTGTACGCGGTAGAGCCAATAGCACCAAACTATAACCCGTGGTCGGGCTGCTCGATCACGTTTGAGCACAGGGTCATCCGACCAGCATCCATCATGGAGGTTCAACTGCCCTCGTCCTCGATCCCATCGTCAATGGATACCACCTCACTAGAGTCCTCATGGACGGAGGAAGTAGCCTTAATCTGATCTATTCAGATATGGTGAAAAAGATGGGCATAGACCCATGACGAATAAAACCAAGTCGCACTACCTTTAAAGGGTTGATTTTGGGCATCGAAGCCCGCTGCTCGGGTATGATAACACTGGAGGTTGTGTTGGGATCGCCCGAAAACTTCCGCAACAAGGACTTGATCTTTGATATCTTCCCGCTTCGCAGCAGGTAACACGCATTCCTCGGCCGCACAACTTTCACCCGCTTTAATGATGTACCCCACTACGCCTACATGAAGCTCAAAATGCCCATACCCAAGGGAGTCATCACTATCAATGGCAATACATAGTGTTCTCTTTGGAATAAGGAGCACACCGCTGCACTGGCAGCTGAGTGCCAACATGACAACGAAATTTCAAGCCACATGCCGGTGATAAAGGTGCAGATGGAAGGCAAGTGAGCCTGAGCCCAATCAGATCAGCCTGAGACTTCTTCGGCTCAGAGTACATAGGGATACACCTCCCATGGCACGGCCTGAACCCCTTCAAGGTATATCCCTTGTAAACACAATTTCATCCTTAAAATTCCATGGGCAGCCGTGGGAGCCACCCGCTAGGGATTATGTGATCCAGTCAACCGAGCCATGGTCCAACACAACTTTTCAGACCAAAGACAGGGTATATTGAAGAACCCCAAGCGTCAAGCTCCTCCGTTTCATCAACAGTTTGTTAAGACCCTCTACTCAAGGTCCACATGGTGACAACAACTTCCTGTAAAGGATAGTACCTCCAACCCTTGCAAGGGTAATAGATATAGTACAACCGAAAATAGGGCGGACGTCAAATCGCCCATGGAAGGTCGCTCGGAAAAGTTGCTTTAAAAACTTGTATCGATAGTTACCTATATCAGCTGCCTTGGTGCCACAAGTTATAAAAATTCATCCCACACATTATTCCAAGTACTTTTGTATACACATATTTCATGCTTATCGGTTCTAACAGGTCAAAATTACTGTTTACACACGCTAAAGTGCTATCGATCAAAGACCGGGGCTTGGATGGTAACGCCACCCCAATTACTGTGCCATCACTAATTCTTAAGTGTCTGGTCTCTCCGGTTTTGTGTTATATGCATCGGTTCTGAATTATGTCTTGGGTCTACAGTTGGGTTGCCCTACTCCTGTGCTTACCTCCTAATGTTCCGCTAGTTCGGCTAAGGGGTAAAGGGAGAACCACTATGATTTTATTGCCGAATAGTCTAGATAAAAATGCCTCAGTGGAGAAAGCCAAAAACTAATTGTCATAATAAGCGAGAACTGGTATGCAAGCCGAGCTAAAAAACAAAGGCCGTTGGAGGCTATTTTGTGTTACACGGAGGGTTTACGCCTCTGCGGACCCTATGGTAGATATTTCAAAATTTGGCTTACCCGACTAAGGCTAAAAAAACATGGGGGCTTTCGACCAGCTCCCAAAGTTAAAACTCCTAAGGCTAAGTGAAAGTGATAAAGCCACATGTATGATTGCCTCGTTTTGGTCGCACACTACCACCTTCATGTACCGACTCATTGGCTAAGGGTAATATTACATGCGATGGAACACCCCGAGTAGTCTCTACCTGGGGGCTGAAGCCGACGACATGTAACTTTTAGATTAAAACGGCCGGATGATAGGAGTCAAAATAATACAAAATAAAAAATACTAAACATTATAAATATAAGTTGTTCAGAAGCACATGATAGTACAATCAATCAAAGAGTACATGTTTTGAGCATTGGGCTTCTATAACCCGAGCACCCTCCGTTGCAGAGGGAAAATATAGCTCGGGGCGTCTGTTCTCCTTCCCGGCTCGTGGAGGTGCGGTGGCCATCATAAGGGGCTTCATGCCCGGATAGTGCACCAGGGTCCTTGCAACAGCCATCCGAGCTCCTTCTATGAAGACGAAATGCTTCAGGACCTCAATCCAGGGCATGGCATCAACCAACTTCTGCACTAAGACAAAGTAGCTTCTCGGCAAAGGCTTGGTAGGCCATAGCTGGATACAAAGATCCTTCATACCTGGCTCCAGCTTCATATGCAGCTCCAGGAGCTATTTCATTTACTAACCCATACCGGGATTGGGCTCTGGAGTCTAAAACTGAGCCCAGAAAAGCCTTCGCTCAACATCCTCGTCATGGTCCGAATAGTGCTTGGTTGCTTCCGCCACACTCCTCGGGAGGTCCGTGAAGGCGCCCGAGGAATGCCAAATCCGTGTAAGAAATGCATACTTGTTTCCACCAAATGCACATTGCAATAAGTATGGCTTACCATTTGCCATATGCTTGGACTGACGCACCTCTTCTTCAAAGAACCTACGTTCCACCCACTCTGATTTAAGCTCGGCGGAGAACTTGGAGAGCTCGGTCATCTGCTCCTCAGACTTCTACTCCAATGCCTCACATTTAGAGCTGGATTCATGCAGCTCCTATTGGACCTCTACCACACTGGCCTCATGCTTGCTGCTTTCAACCTTGATGGAGCTTAGATCGGCACTTGCTTGTTTGGCCGCCATCTTGTGAGCAACGACTTCCCTCTTGGCCTGCTCCAGTTAGGCCTTGAGTTTCTTGAACTCTCTTTCCTGGGATGCTGACCCATTCCATATCACGTGGTCAGATATTAAAACTCAGGACAATCCTTCTTTACTTAAGGGCAGTAGTAATTTTGAAAGCACAACTTGATACTTACCCTATTTTTCATCAAGCCAAACATTCACACGACCGAGCTCATCATCAGAAACCTTATAATTTCTACTTCAGCTTGGCTCTCTCTAGACCATTGGCATCATAAGTGGAGGATGAAGCCTGCACGACATCATGATGAATTTTAACGACTTTGAGTTATTGGCAGGAAGACACTTTGACCGGATTTACTCCGAAGGTCCGTAAAATCTCAGAATCATTATTTGTACCTAGGAGTTAATTTGGAACCACGAATAAGCTTGTTAATCTTACCCATGGTTCGGGGGCTATTATACCCATAAAGGCATATAAAATAATACAAATAAAATTTATAACATTACAAAACTTACCTTAAAACCCGCTAGCAAGCCATTGAAGTCTTTGTTTAGTTCGCTGTTAACAGACTGAATACTTTTTAAGACCGCACCCATAAGGGTGCGACGTTCTTCGCCAATCGAGGAGCCGGTCAAGGAATCGTCTTGTCGGAATGCAGATCCTAAGCCATACGAATCTAGCATGTAACACATCACATTGCTTTGCGGCCTCACGCACGGTAAACTCCACGACTTCCACCTTACCTTGGCCGGGACTTTTTGTATCTTTTGGCTCACGTATATGAATATGTCGCTAGCAGTCATATGTCAGAGAACCCGAGTCGACATGACTAGTTATAGACCCAAGTGGCACAACCGTATAGGGACATGCATACATAACCCAGCAATGCAGGTGTCAGTCTTCAGCGTGTGTAGACGAGTCATAACAAGCTACATGGACTCCATTACACCGCGTGACATTTCCCCATGGGGACACACACACATCTTCAAAGAAGGATACATGCTGGTCAATCAATGTGTCTGGACCAGTAGCAAGCTACCAAGGCTGAGTGGGAGCACAAAGAGGCATTTCCTTGTAAAGAAGGCTACTAAAGGCATACACCTAGGTGTCGAATCCCACACATACCAATGCATTTCAAAGCATACACACAATATGCATGATATATGTAGATACAACATGGCATCACAACACAACTCTCCAACTCAAGCATTTATTAAAGATTCATAAGAGTCAACATAGTGTGCTAATACAAACAGGGGTCACATGACCCAACACTCAAGTCATACAAGCATCAAATAGAAGCATAATATGTCTGGGTACACACATCTACTAAACGTGGCTGGAGGAGCCTGAAAATCTACAATGACCCTACCAAAGGAGCCAGACCTCTGTCTGGGATCCCCAAGCAATTCTGATCAACATCGAACACATCGCATATAACCAATAGTGAGACGAATGTCTCTACAAAAACACAGATCAGCAACCGTGGGTACAAAGGTACTCAGCAAGAGTTATATCAGAACTATCTACATATGCATCGGTATCAATGAAGGGCTTGTGGAGTTTAATTGCAGAAAGCCAACTTTGACTAACCTATACTACTATCGTGAACAGTTTCTTTGAGGTGGGGTAGCGCACACGAGTCCACATATTCACCAAAACAATACACCACTATGGATCCACTCTCGTCTCCCTACGAGAAGGCATTCCATAGTACTCACACTTATCTTGCATGTTTTAGAGTATCCGTTTCAAGTTGTCTATGTACCACGTAATGTTTCCAAGTGGTCCATATCCGAGGACGCGGCTGTTTGAATAGATTAATTCACCCTGCACGGGTATACTTCTTCACACACCCTCTCACCACTTATCATCATAAGAATGTCATGCATCTCGACAACCTTCAAGCGGAAGCACTAGCGTGGGCGTCGGCCATGACCTGACTAACCACACAAGACTCTAGTCCAGGTTTATCGCCTATTTGAGACTGAACCCTCAAAGATGGTCGACACAAGTTTCCATTACGGCCCCAAACGATGTGTACAAGGTTCCCAAGCCGATTAATAAGCTGAGAACTCCTGGACAGAGATCAAGGCGATTAATAAGCTGAGAGAGTCAATTAAGGATCCCAATGTGTGGAGTATCTTGTCTTGGATAACATACAAAGAACTCAATTCTTAAGGATGGTCCCAATGAGACGACCCGCCATGTACTCCTACATGGCCTCTCATCGCTACCTTTACCAAATTGTGTTCACACACTTAACTCTTACACAATAGGACATGAGCACAACCATTCTGATTCATCATCTAGATGGATCAGACCCGACACAACTCTAAGCACAACAAGCACTGTAAGCAAGGATGGATGAGTAAGCACAACAAGGCTCAAGCAATTTTTACTCATGCTAAGTGGTTTCAACTATTTACTTTGGCAAAAATAGGTCATGGAGAGGAATGGTTCAACTACCAAAACATGTAGCAATAGAATCATTGTTGTCCTAATGTCATAAAAGAGAGTAGGAGCGAGAGAGTGGGTTTATATCAGTATTCCGAAGCGGGGTTGTGTTGGGGATATTACCCACTGTATGACCCACCCTATTGGGCCGGGTCAGGTTCATGGTGAGTCAACATTCATGATTCAAGATGGGCTTAGACCTAGGACACAGAAGGCGTGAGGTGTTCTCCTGCAGAGAGCCGGTCGAGCCCAAGAGCCGAGATGGCGACTCAAGACCCAAGAAGAGGAAGACTCGCTGGGTAGTTTCCTTGCTTGAGAGACACGGCGTCTTAGAAATATGTCAGGTCAGGGCTTATGATGTGGCCTGGACTCTAGTAAACCTAGGGCCTCGACCTATATATAAAGGCGAGTCTCTAGGGTAGAAAGATTAAGTTAGAATCCATCAAGGCCTAGGTCAGGCGAGTTACGCACCCTTGAAATCGATTCCACCATGAATATACATAAAGCCGGACGTAGGCTTTTACCTCCATCGGAGGGGCCGAACCTGGGTAAACCCGAGTCTCGCTTCCGCTTAACCCCTTTGAGTCGCCACCATGGTGCGATGGCTCCATCTCTAAGTCCTTTCACAAGGACATCTGCCGTGACAAAACCACGACAGTTGTCGCCCACCGTCGGGCAAGCGCACGGTGGAGTTGAGTTCTCAAAGGGAGCCCTTCTAGGGTTTAGGAGCTACGCTGTGGGAAGTACTACATCAACAACTCTCAGTGGGGGCCTGACACCGATTCAATCGAGTCTGGGTATAGGGCCCCCTTCGGCAAGATCCATGTCTTCATTGGCAAGTTTGGGGTTCCCGTACCTGAGCCGGACACCTTCACTGACATCGTCGAGCTAGCTCGGTTCGCCCAACCCGCCAAATGTCATGTCAGGCCGCACCACGCTTTTGTTGGTTTCACGTAGGGGGCCGACCTGTCTGATGAGCCGGTGATCCAGGATAAGACCCTGTCAACTCGAACGACGAGTCGTCTATCGGTGATACAGATTCAATCTACCCTTTGCATGAAGGTTGGCTTGGGGATTGCTCGAGGCGGCGATTTCTGAGGTTTCGAAGAACCTCATCGTCTAGTCGCCGTCTACATGGGAGGAGTAGCGGCGGCTCAGCCGACCGCGATGGGCAACAACGGAGCCAGCGGATCAGGGAAGACTCCGGCTCAAGCGATGGCGGATCTAGTGGCGGAGATGTCTAAACTCACGGCGGTTGCCATGACCGCGGAGAACCAAGAAGAGGTCAACACCGAACTGGCAAAGCTGAGGGAAGAGATGACCAAGGTCCAGCGTGAGATCGAAGTCGAGGCCACCCAGATGGCGAATCAGAAGGCCCAGTTCACTGCGGAGACAGAACGGCTAAGGGTCCAGGGATGGAGGCTTGAACGCCAACAACATACTTCGGATGTGGTTCTCCAAAGGAGGCATCATAATTGTTTTCTAGCCAATTTGAACCTTGTACGACTCTTCGACAACCCACATACCCCTGGGGAGGGGGAACCTAACCTACCATGGTGGGTCACTCAGTAGGTTGAGCCAGCTCCGCCCCCGCCCAATCCACGGGCGCCTCTGCCTACGCCAGGCAAGCCGCCACGTTTCTAGACGCCGCAGGGTCAGTTTTTTAACCCCGTCGACAATGTGTTGGCTGCAACTCGCAACCTAGAGTCTCTTCCCATCCATGGAAACTGTCTAGCTGAGGTCGAGGCAAGGAACACCATCGAGATGTTGAAAGTGGCGGTGGTCCAACAGGCGCAATACTCATATAGTCGTGATCGCCTGCACTCTACACCTCACGCAAGTCATACCAGGAGGTGCCATGACGACCCGCCTGCAGTGTCTAGCAGTGAACAGCGTCGACATCCGCATACCAACCCACCTCGGCTGCCAGACACTCATGCTCAGGACCTTGTCGATGCAGCACGAGCCGCCCGTCTGGCGGGGGCGGCAGCCGCGGCACGACAAAGCTATCATGCTTATGCACCGCCTTCCCCCGTGCACGACGAGTCAGGATGCAGGAACATAGGGATACCCTATTTGTTGCCCACCCTCCGCAAAGAGCGTATGCTCAAGGACTTTAAGGGTCCGCGCAAGGTTCCCAACTATACGCCGCACCTTGAGTCAGGAGCATGGGTTCAGAGTTACGAGCTTGCAATGGACATTCTCGATGTTAACGATGCAGTGTGTGCCAAGTACTTTACAATGATGCTTGAGGGGTTGGCGCCCACTTGGCTGAAGAATTTGCCGCCCAACTCCATCAACACCTGGGCCAAGTTGAAGGAACATTTTGTCAAGAACTTCAAAGGACCATGTAAGCATCCAATGACTATTATTGACTTAGAGGACTGTGTCCAACGCCCAGACGATTCGGCCCATCATTGTACACGACGGGTTGCAGAAGTAATCCATTCATCGGATGGTATCACGACGGCTTAGGCCGTGCTGATCTTGGTGAAAAACTGTCACTACCAGCCCTTGTTGTTGAAGCTTGGGTGACTCAAGCGAAAGGTGCAAGATATGGGTGATTTGATGGACACCCTAACCAGCTACGCCGAGTCAGACGATACCAAAGATCCGGGGGAGGACGATGATAAAATTGGCAATGCTAGGAAGGGGGAATCATCCATAGGCCAATCTTAGGCCCAGGGACGAAATAACTGTTGGAAATATGCCCTAGAGGCAATAATAAATTAGTTATTATTATATTTCTTAGTTCATGATAATCGTTTATTATCCATGCTATAATTGTATTGATTGGAAACACAATACTTGTGTGGATACATAGACAAAACACTGTCCCTAGTAAGCCTCTAGTTGACTAGATCGTTGATCAAAGATGGTCAAGGTTTCCTGGCCATAGGCAAGTGTTGTCACTTGATAACGGGATCACATCATTAGGAGAATCATGTGATGGACTAGACCCAAACTAATAGACGTAGCATGTTGATCGTGTCATTTTGTTGCTACTGTTTTCTGCGTGTCAAGTATTTGTTCCTATGACCATGAGATCATATAACTCACGGACACCGGAGGAATGCTTTGTGTGTATCAAACGTCGCAACGTAACTGGGTGACTATAAAGATGCTCTACAGGTATCTCCGAAGGTGTTCGTTGAGTTAGTATGGATCGAGACTGGGATTTGTCACTCCGTGTGACGGAGAGGTATCTCGGGGCCCACTCGGTAATACAACATCGCACACAAGCCTTGCAAGCAATGTGACTTAGTGTAAGTTGCGGGATCTTGTATTACGGAACGAGTAAAGAGAGTTGCCGGTAAACGAGATTGAAATAGTTATGCGGATACTGACGATCGAATCTCGGGCAAGTAACATACCGAAGGACAAAGGGAATGACATACGGGATTATATGAATCCTTGGCACTGAGGTTCAAATGATAAGATCTTCGTAGAATATGTAGGATCCAATATGGGCATCCAGGTCCCGCTATTGGATATTGACCGAGGAGTCTCTCGGGTCGTGTCTACATAGTTCTCGAACCCGCAGGGTCTGCACACTTAAGGTTGGACGTTGTTTTATGCGTATTTGAGTTATATGGTTGGTTACCGAATGTTGTTCGGAGTCCCGGATGAGATCACGGACGTCACGAGGGTTTCCAGAATGGTCCGGAAACAAAGATTGATATATAGGATGACCTCATTTGATTACCGGAAGGTTTTCGGAGTTACCGGGAATGTACTGGGAATGACGAATGGGTTCCGGGGGTTCACCGGGGGGGTGGGGCAACCCACCCCGGGGAAGACCATAGGCATTGGGGGTGGCGCACCAGACCTTAGTGGGCTGGTGGGACATCCCAAGAGAGCCCTATGCGCCATAGGAAGAAAAATCAAACAGAAAAGAGAAAAAAAAGAGGAGGTGGGAAAAGGGGGAAGGACTCCTCCTTCCAAACCTAGTTGGACTCGGTTTGGAAGGGGAGGGTTCCCCCCTTAGGTTCGGCCGACCCTCTTGGTAGTCCTTGGACCCCAAGGCAAGGTTCCCCCCTCGTCCCCCTATATATACGGAGGTTTTAGGGCTGATTTGACACAACTTTGCCACGGCAGCCCGACCACATATCTCCACGGTTTTACCTCTAGATCACGTTTCTGCGGAGCTCGGGCGGAGCCCTGCCGAGACAAGATCATCACCAACCTCTGGAGCGCCGTCACGCTGCCGGAGAACTCTTCTACCTCTCCGTCTCTCTTGCTGGATCAAGAAGGCCGAGATCATCATCTTGCTGTACGTGTGCTGAACGCGGAGGTGCCGTCCGTTCGGCACTAGATTGTGGGACTGATCGCGGGACGGTTCGCGGGGCGGATCGAGGGACGTGAGGACGTTCCACTACATCAACCGCGTTCACTAACGCTTCTGCTGTATGGTCTACAAGGGTACATAGATCGACCATCCCCTCCCGTAGATGGACATTACCATGATAGGTCTTCGTGCGCGTAGGAAATGTTTTGTTTCCCATGCGACGTTCCCCAACAGTGGCATCATGAGCTAGGTTCATGCGTAGATGTCTTCTCGAGTAGAACACAAAAGTTTTTGTGGGCGGTGATGTGCGTTTTGCTGCCCTCCTTAGTCTTTTCTTGATTCCGCGGTATTGTTGGATCGAAGCGGCTCGGACCGACATTACTCGTACGCTTACGAGAGACTGGTTTCATCGCTATGAGTAACTCCGTTGCTCAAAGATGACTGGCAGGTGTCAGTTTCTCCAACTTTAGTTGAATCGGATTTGACCGAGGAGGTCCTTGGATGAGGTTAAATAGCAACTCATATATCTCCGTTGTGGTGTTTGCGTAAGTAAGATGCGATCCTACTAGATACCCATGGTCACCACGTAAAACATGCAACAACAAAATTAGAGGACGTCTAACTTGCTTTTGCAGGGTATGCTTGTGATGTGATATGGCCAACGATGTGATGTGATATATTGGATGTATGAGATGATCATGTTGTAATAGTTAATATCGACTTGCACGTCGATGGTACGGCAACCGGCAGGAGCCATAGGGTTGTCTTTAAACTAACGTTTGTGCTTGCAGATGCGTTTACTATATTGCTAGGACGTAGCTTTAGTAGTAATAGCATGAGTAGCACGACAACCCCGATGGCGACACGTTGATGGAGATCATGATGATGGAGATCATGGTGTGACGCCGGTGACAAGAAGATCGTGCCGGTGCTTTGGTGATGGAGATCAAGAAGCACATGATGATGGCCATATCATGTCACTTATGAATTGCATGTGATGTTAATCCTTTTATGCACCTTATTTTGCGTAGATCGACGGTAGCATTATAAGGTGATCTCTCACTAAAATTTCAAGACGAAATTGTGTTCTCCCCGACTGTGCACCGTTGCGACAGTTCTTCATTTCGAGATACCACGTGATGATCGGGTGTGATAGACTAAACGTTCACATACAACGGGTGCAAAACAGTTGCACACGCAGAACACTCGGGTTAAGCTTGATGGGCCTAGCATGTGCAGACATGGCCTTGGAACACATGAGACCGAATGGTCGAGCATGAATCGTATAGTTGATATGATTAGCATAGAGATGCTTACCACTGAAACTATTCTCGACTCACGTGATGATCGGACTTGAGATAGTGGATTTGGATCATGTACCACTCAAATGACTAGAGAGATGTACTTTTTGAGTGGGAGTTCTTAAGTAATATGATTAATTGAACTAATTGTCATGAACATAGTCTAATGGTCTTTGCGAATTACGATGTAGCTTGCGCTATAGCTCTACTGTTTTTATATGTTCCTAGAGAAAATTTAGTTGAAAGTTGATAGTAGCAAACTTTGCAGACTAAGTCTGTAAAACCGAGGATTGTCCTCGTTGCTATGCAGAAGGCTTATGTCCTTAATGCACCACTCGGTGTGCTGCACCTCGAGCATCGTCTGTGGATGCTGTGAACATCCGACATACAAGTTTCTAATGACTACACAATATTTCAGTGCAAAATACTTAATGGCTTAGAAGCAAGGCGCCGAAAACGTTTTAAAACGTCACAGAACATAAGTGATGTTCTAAAGAGACGAAATTGTGATTTCATGCTTGTGCCCTTGTTAAGAGGTACGAGACCTCCAACAAGATTCTTTGTCCACAAAGTAAAGGAGAAAAGCTCAATCGTTGAGCGTGTGCTCAGATTGTCTGAGTACGACAATCACTTGAATCAAGTGGGAGTTAATCTTCCAGATGAGATAGTGATGGCTCTCCAAAGTCACTGCCACCAAGCTGTGAGAGCTTCGTGATGAACTATAACATATCAAGGATGGATACAATGATCCTTGAGCGATTCGCGATGTTTGACACTGCGAAAGTAGAAATCAAGAAGGAGCATCAACAGTTGATGGTTTGTAAAACCACTAAGTTTCAAGAAAGTCAAGGGCTAGAAGGGATACTTCGTGAAATGGCAAAACAGTTGCTGCACTAATGAAGAGACCCAAGATTAAACCCAAACCCGAGACTAAGTGCTTCTGTAATGAGGGGAACAGTCACTAAGGCGGAGCAACTCTAGATACTTTGTAGATAAGAAGGCTGACAAAAGTCGAAAGAAGTATATTTGATATACATGATGTTGATGTGTACTTTACTAGTACTCCTAGTAGCATGAGGGTATTGGATACCGGTTCGGTTGCTAAGTGATTAGTAACACGAAATGAAAGCTACGGCATAAATGGAGACTAGCTAAAGGCGAGGTGACGATACGTGTTGGAAGTGTTTCCAAGGTTGATATGATCAAACGTCGCACGCTCCCTCTACCATCGGGATTGGTGTTAAACCTAAATAATTGTTATTTGGTGCTTGCGTTAAGCATGAACATGATTGGATCGTGTTTATTGCAATACAATTATTCATTTAAAGAGAATAATGGTTACTCTATTTTCTTGAATAATCACCTTCAATGGTTTATTGAATCTCGATCGTAGTGTTACACATGTTCATGATATTGGTGCCAAAAGACACGAGGTAATGATGATAGTACCACTTACTTGTGGCACTGCCGCTTGAGTCATGTTGGTATAAATTGCATGAAGAGGCTCCATGCTGATGGATCTTTATACTCACTTGTTTTTGAATCACTAGTGACATGCAAACCATACCACATGAGCAAGGCCTTGTTTTCATTGAGATGAAACAAGATAGTAACTTGTTGGAAGTGATACATTTTGATGTATGCAGTCCAATGGGTGCTGAGGCACGCAGTGGATATCATTATGTTCTTACTTCACTCATGATTTGAGTAGATACATGAGTATTTACTTAATGAATCACAAGTCTAAAATATTGAAAAGTTCAATTCCGTTTCAGAGTGAAGTTCGTCGTAACAAGAGGATAAACTGTCTACGATATGATCATAGAAATGAATATCTGAGTTACGAGTTTTGGTACGTAGTTAAGACAATGTGGAAATTTTTTCGCAGTTCATGCCACCTGGAACATCACAGTGTGATGATGTGTCTGAACGTCATAGCCACACACTATTTGGTATGGTGCATGCTATGATGTCTCTTATCGAAATACCACTATCGTTTATGGGTTAAGCATTAGAGACAACCGCATTCACTTTAAATAGGGCACCACGTATTTCCGTTGAGATGACACAGTATAGACTGAGGTTTAGAGAAATCTAAACTGTCGTTTCTTGAAAGTTTGTGGCTTCGACACTTATGTGAAAAGGTTTCCGTCTGATAAGCTCGAACCCAAAGCGGATAAATGCATCTTCATAGGATATCCAAAACAGTTGGGTACATCTCCTATCTCAGATCCGAAAGAAAAGTGTTTGTTTCTAGAAACAGATTCTTTCTCGAGGAAAGGTTTCTCTCGAAAGAATTGAGTGGGAGGGTAGTAGAACTTGATGAGGTTGTTGAACCATCACTTCTACTAGTGTGTAGCAGGGCGCAGGAAGTTGTTCCTGTGGCGCCCACACCAATTGAAGTGGAAGCTGATGATGGTAATCATCAAGCATTGGATCAAGTTACTACAAGCCTCGTAGGTTGACAAGGTCGCGTACTACTACAGAGTGGTACGGTAACCTTGTCTTGGAGGTCATGTTGTTGAGCAACAGTGAACCTACGAGTTATGGAGGAAGCGATGGTGGGCCCAGATTCTGACAAATGGCTGGAAGCCATGAAATCCGAGAGAGGATCCATGTATGAAAACAAAGTGTAGACTTTGGAAGAATTACTTGATGGTCATAGGACTATTGAGTAAAAATGGATCTTTAAAAGAAGACAGACGATGATGGTGATAAGTCACTATTAAGAAAAGCTCGACTTGTCGCAAAGATGTTTTCGACAAGATCAAACAGTTGACTATGATGAGACTTTCTCACTCGTAGCGATGCTAAAGGTCTGTTAGAATTATGTTAGTTGTTGATGCATTATTTATTAAATATTGCACGTAGGATGTCAAAACATTGTTTCCTCGACGGTTTCCTTGAGAAAACATTGTATGTGATACAACCAGAAGGTTTTGTCGATCCTAAAGATACTAGGAAGTATGCAATCTCCAGTGATCCTTCAATGGACTGGTGCAAGCATCTCGGAGTTGGAATATACACTTTGATGAGATGATCAAAGATTTTGGGTTTGTACAAGGTTTATGAGAAACTTGTATTTCCAAAGAAGTGAGTGGGAGCACTATAGAATTTCTGATAAGTGTATGTGGTAGACATATTGTTGATCAGAAGTAATGTAGAATCTCTGTAAAGCATATAAGGTTGTTTGAAAGGAGTTTTCAAAGGAATACCTGGATTGCGCTATTTGAACGTTGAGCATCAAAGATCTATGGAGATAGATCAAAAGCGCTTAATGAAAGTTTCAATAAGATGCATGCCTTGACAAGTTTTTGAAGGAGTTCAAAATAGATCAGCAAAGAAGGAGTTCTTGGTTGTGTTGTAAGGTGTAAATTTGAGTAAGACTCAAAACCCGACCACGGCAGAATAAAGAGAATAGACGAAGGTCGTCTTCTATGCCTTAGCCGTAGAATCTAAAGTATGCCATGCTGTGTACCGCACCTGATGTGTGCCTTGACTCAAAGTCTGTTGAGAGGTACAGAGAGTGATCCATGATTGAATCACTAGCAGCGGTCAAAATTTATCCTTAGTAACTAATGGACTAAGGAATTTTTCTCAATTATGGAGGTGGTTAAAGTGTTCGTCGTAAAGGGTTATGTCGATGCAAGCTTTGACACTAATCCGAATAACTATGAGTAGTGAAACGGATTCGTATAGTAGAGTAGATATTTGGAGCATTTCCGAATAGCACGTAGTAGCAGTATCTATAAGATGAAATAAAGATTTGTAAAGAACGCACGGATCTGAAAGTTTCAGAACTGTTGACTAAAACCTCTCTCACGAGCAAGACGTGATCAGACCCCATAACTATATGGGTGTTGGATTCGTTGGAATCACATGGTGATGTGAACTAGATTATTGACTCTAGTGCAAGTGGGAGACTGTTGGAAATATGCCCTAGAGGCAATACTAAATTAGCTATTATTATATTTCTTAGTTCATGATAATCGTTTATTATCCATGCTATAATTGTATTGATTGGAAACACAATACTTGTGCGGATACATAGTCAAAACACTGTCCCTAGTAAGCCTCTAGTTGACTAGCTCGTTGATCAAAGATGGTCAAGGTTTCCTGCCCATAGGGAAGTGTTGTCACTTGATAACGGGATCACATCATTAGGAGAATCATGTGATGGACTAGACCCAAACTAATAGACGTAGCATGTTGATCGTGTCATTTTGTTGCTACTGTTTTCTACGTGTCAAGTATTTGTTCCTATGACCATGAGATCATATAACTCACGGACACCGGAGGAATGCTTTGTGTGTATCAAACGTCGCAACGTAACTGGGTTACTATAAAGATGCTCTACAGGTATCTCCGAACGTGTTCGTTGAGTTAGTATGGATCGAGACTGGGATTTGTCACTCCGTGTGACGGAGAGGTATCTCGGGGCCCACTCGGTAATACAACATCACACACAAGCCTTGAAAGCAATGTGACTTAGTGTAAGTTGCGGGATCTTGTATTACAGAATGAGTAAAGAGAGCTGCCGGTGAAATAGGTAGGTATGCGGATACTGACGATCGAATCTCGGGTAAGTAACATACCGAAGGACAAAGGGAATGACATACGGGATTATATGAATCCTTGGCACTGAGGTTCAAACGATAAGATCTTCGTAGAATATGTAGGATCCAATATGGGCATCCAGGTCCCGCTATTGGATATTGACCGAGGAGTCTCTCGGGTCGTGTCTACATAGTTCTCGAACCCGCAGGGTCTGCACACTTAAGGTTGGACGTTGTTTTATGCGTATTTGAGTTATATGGTTGGTTACCGAATGTTGTTCGGAGTCCCGGATGAGATCACGGACGTCACGAGGGTTTCCAGAATGGTCCGGAAACAAAGATTGATATATAGGATGACCTCATTTGATTACCGGAAGGTTTTCGGAGTTACCGGGAATGTACTGGGAATGACGAATGGGTTCCGGGGGTTCACCGGGGGGGTGGGGCAACCCACCCCGGGGAAGACCATAGGCATTGGGGGTGGCGCACCAGACCTTAGTGGGCTGGTGGGACATCCCAAGAGAGCCCTATGCGCCATAGGAAGAAAAATCAAACAGAAAAGAGAAAAAAAAGAGGAGGTGGGAAAAGGGGGAAGGACTCCTCCTTCCAAACCTAGTTGGACTCGGTTTGGAAGGGGAGGGTTCCCCCCTTAGGTTCGGCCGACCCCCTTGGTAGTCCTTGGACCCCAAGGCAAGGTTCCCCCCTCGTCCCCCTATATATACGGAGGTTTTAGGGCTGATTTGACACAACTTTGCCACGGCAGCCCGACCACATATCTCCACGGTTTTACCTCTAGATCACGTTTCTGCGGAGCTCGGGCGGAGCCCTGCCGAGACAAGATCATCACCAACCTCTGGAGCGCCGTCACGCTGCCGGAGAACTCTTCTACCTCTCCGTCTCTCTTGCTGGATCAAGAAGGCCGAGATCATCATCTTGCTGTACGTGTGCTGAACGCGGAGGTGCCGTCCGTTCGGCACTAGATTGTGGGACTGATCGCGGGACGGTTCGCGGGGCGGATCGAGGGACGTGAGGACGTTCCACTACATCAACCGCGTTCACTAACGCTTCTGCTGTACGGTCTACAAGGGTACGTAGATCGACCATCCCCTCCCGTAGATGGACATTACCATGATAGGTCTTCGTGCGCGTAGGAAATTTTTTGTTTCCCATGCGACGTTCCCCAACAGTGGCATCATGAGCTAGGTTCATGCGTAGATGTCTTCTCGAGTAGAACACAAAAGTTTTTGTGGGCGGTGATGTGCGTTTTGCTGCCCTCCTTAGTCTTTTCTTGATTCCGCGGTATTGTTGGATCGAAGCGGCTCGGACCGACATTACTCGTACGCTTACGAGAGACTGGTTTCATCGCTATGAGTAACTCCGTTGCTCAAAGATGACTGGCGGGTGTCAGTTTCTCCAACTTTAGTTGAATCAGATTTGACCGAGGAGGTCCTTGGATGAGGTTAAATAGCAACTCATATATCTCCGTTGTGGTGTTTGCGTAAGTAAGATGCGATCCTACTAGATACCCATGGTCACCACGTAAAACATGCAACAACAAAATTAGAGGACGTCTAACTTGCTTTTGCAGGGTATGCTTGTGATGTGATATGGCCAACGATGTGATGTGATATATTGGATGTATGAGATGATCATGCTGTAATAGTTAATATTGACTTGCACGTCGATGGTACGGCAACCGGCAGGAGCCATAGGGTTGTCTTTAAACTAACGTTTGTGCTTGCAGATGCGTTTACTATATTGCTAGGACGTAGCTTTAGTAGTAATAGCATGAGTAGAACGACAACCCCGATGGCGACACGTTGATGGAGATCATGATGATGGAGATCATGGTGTGACGCCGGTGACAAGAAGATCGTGCCGGTGCTTTGGTGATGGAGATCAAGAAGCACATGATGATGGCCATATCATGTCACTTATGAATTGCATGTGATGTTAATCCTTTTATGCACCTTATTTTGCGTAGATCGACGGTAGCATTATAAGGTGATCTCTCACTAAAATTTCAAGATGAAATTGTGTTCTCCCCGACTGTGCACCGTTGCGACAGTTCTTCATTTCGAGATACCACGTGATGATCGGGTGTGATAGACTAAACGTTCACATACAACGGGTGCAAAACAGTTGCACACACAGAACACTCGGGTTAAGCTTGATGGGCCTAGCATGTGCAGACATGGCCTTGGAACACATGAGACCGAATGGTCGAGCATGAATCGTATAGTTGATATGATTAGCATAGAGATGCTTACCACTGAAACTATTCTCGACTCACGTGATGATCGGACTTGAGATAGTGGATTTGGATCATGTACCACTCAAATGACTAGAGAGATGTACTTTTTGAGTGGGAGTTCTTAAGTAATATGATTAATTGAACTAATTGTCATGAACATAGTCTAATGGTCTTTGCGAATTACGATGTAGCTTGCGCTATAGCTCTACTGTTTTTATATGTTCCTAGAGAAAATTTAGTTGAAAGTTGATAGTAGCAAACTTTGCAGACTAAGTCTGTAAAACCGAGGATTGTCCTCGTTGCTATGCAGAAGGCTTATGTCCTTAATGCACCACTCGGTGTGCTGCACCTCGAGCATCGTCTATGGATGCTGTGAACATCTGACATACACGTTTCTAATGACTACACAATATTTCAGTGCAAAATACTTAATGGCTTAGAAGCAAGGCGCCGAAAACGTTTTAAAACGTCACAGAACATAAGTGATGTTCTAAAGAGACGAAATTGTGATTTCATGCTTGTGCCCTTGTTAAGAGGTACGAGACCTCCAACAAGATTCTTTGTCCACAAAGTAAAGGAGAAAAGCTCAATCGTTGAGCGTGTGCTCAGATTGTCTGAGTACGACAATCACTTGAATCAAGTGGGAGTTAATCTTCCAGATGAGATAGTGATGGCTCTCCAAAGTCACTGCCACCAAGCTGTGAGAGCTTCGTGATGAACTATAACATATCAAGGATGGATACAATGATCCTTGAGCGATTCGCGGTGTTTGACACTGCGAAAGTAGAAATCAAGAAGGAGCATCAACAGTTGATGGTTTGTAAAACCACTAAGTTTCAAGAAAGGCAAGGGCTAGAAGGGATACTTCGTTCGGCCGACCCCCTTGGGAGTCCTTGGACCCCAAGGCAAGGCTCCCCCTCCTCCCCCTATATATACGGAGGTTTTAGGGCTGATTTGACACAACTTTGCCATGGCAGCCCGACCACATATCTCCACGGTTTTACCTCTAGATCGCGTTTCTGCGGAGCTCGGGCGGAGCCCTGCCGAGACAAGATCATCACCAACCTCCGGAGCGCCGTCACGCTGCCGGAGAACTCTTCTACCTCTCCGTCTCTCTTGCTGGATCAAGAAGGCCGAGATCATCGTCGAGCTGTACATGTGTTGAACGCGGAGGTGCCGTCCGTTCGGCACTAGATCGTGGGACTGATCGCGGGACGGTTCGCGGGGCGGATCGAGGGACGTGAGGACGTTCCACTACATCAACCGCATTCACTAACGCTTCTGCTGTACGGTCTACAAGGGTACGTACATCGACTATCCCCTCTCGTAGATGGACATCACCATGATAGGTCTTCGTGCGCGTAGGAATTTTTTTGTTTCCCATGCGACGTTCCCCAACAATAAGTACAACCCCGCGAGCCAAGGGAAGAAAAGGAAGTAGGAAGGTGTCACTGATTTCGTCGCCAGTACTAACACCAGACGGAGAATCAGCGTCAGAAGAAAAGGGGCTTCAGTCGGAAAAGGCAACGTAACTATCACGAGATGCTCAAGGGCCCCTGTCCACAACATACCACGGCGGAGGGTCCAGCCACTCATTCATGGGAAAACTGCTATGTGATGCATGAGTTTCGTGCCGAGGCACTCAAGAACAACCAAGGAGGTAGTAGTGGTGGACAATCAGACCAATTTGGATCGGGCAGCTCACACGGGAATCCGATTTGGCGGTTTTCCCAACCCTGGTCCACAAGGCGGTTCACACTCGAACGATGGGCACTACCCGGTCCAGAGTAGCCAGCAATATAATGTGCAGGGTGGTTTCCAGCAGCAGCTTCACCAGGGCGGCTCTCAACAGCAGAATGACAAGAGCGGTTTCCAAAACAACCCCAAGCAGTTGAATAGCGGGCAGTATCACATGTTTACCACTAATGCTTGCAAGAGGGACAAGAAAGTTAAGCAGAGAAGCCTCAACATAGCTGAGCCGACGCTTCCCAGGTATCACAACTATTCCGAGCAGCCTGTTACCTGGAGTAGGGAGGACCACCCGCCCCGGGTTGATAACCCTGGCGACTTGGCTTTGGATGTGGCACCACAGGTGGGGGCTATACCCTCTCCAAAGTCCTCATGGACGGCGTCAGTAGTATCAACATCCTATACTATGACACTTTCCGGAGAATGAATTTCTCTGAAGGCGACTTGATACCTTCCTCCATGGTCTTCAACGGCATTGTCCCGGGTAATTTGGCATATCCTTTTGGGCAGATTAAACTCAATGTGGCATTTGGCACCGAGTCTAACTACAGGAGTGAGTCTCTCACGTTTGAGGTGGTCAAGATCAAGAGCCCTTGTCATGCGCTTTTTGGTCGGCCGGCTTACGCCCGCTTCATGGCCCGGCCGTGTTATGTCTATATTAAGCTCAAGATGCCAGGCCCTAGAGGAACCATCACGATAAGTGGAGACCGAAATATAGCTCAGGAGTGCGAAGAAGGAGATGCCGCTTATGCTCAGTTGGCTTGCGCTGCTGAGGAACTCAAATTTCATCAGGCCAATGTTGACCCGGCAGACATGACCCCACTCAAGAAGACCACAATCGATTCAGAACCGCCCTTAAGTTTAAACCTATAGATGACACCAAGCAGGTTGATTTCACGTCTGGCAACTCTTCCAAACAATTCACTATTGGGACGGGTTTGGATCCAAAATAGGAAAGCGCGTTCATTGAATTCATCCATGAGAATCGGGACATTTTGCATGGAAACCTTCTGACATGCCAGGTGTATAGAGAGAATTCGCTGAGCACCATCTTAATATAGATCCCAAGATGAAGCCGGTTCGGCAGTACCTCCGTCGTTTCAAGGAGGAGGGACATAAGGCAATCGGGGAAGAGGTAGCCCGCCTCTTGGCTGCTGGGTTCATTGTGGAGGTTTTTCATCCAGAGTGGTTGGTCAATCCAGTCTTGGTCCTCAAGAAGAATGGCACTTTTTAAATGTGCATTGACTACACTAACCTTAACAAGGCCTACCCGAAGGACCCTTTCGCTCTCCCTCATATGGATCAAATCATTGACTATACTGCGGGTTGTGAGCGGTCGTGTTCTTTGGATGCATACTCAGGTTATCACCAGATCAAGATGGCTCTGGAGGATCAAGAGAAGACAGCCTTCATAACTCCTTTTGGTGCTTTTTGCTATGTCTCCATGCCATTTGGGCTCAAGAGTGCAGGGGTGACTTATCAGCACTGTATCCAGAATTGTCTACACAATCATATCGGGCGCAACGTTCACGCCTATGTTGATGACATAGTGGTGAAATCCCAAAATAAAGAGTCACTTCTGGAGGATCTCAAGGAGACGTTTAACAATTTGCGTGTGTATCATATGAAGCTCAACCCGACCAAGTCTTTTTTTTCCTGCAGGGATGTTATTAGGCTTCTTGGTGTGAGAGCGAGGTATTGAGGCCAACCCGGACAAAATTAAGGCGATTACTTCCCTTCGCAAGCTGGCCAATATCAACCAGGTCCAGCGTATGGTGGGTCGTATTTCGGCTTTGAGTCGCTTCATAAGCCACCTTGGCAAGAAGGCCATCTCTCATTATCATCCGCTCAAGAAAACATACCGTTTTGTGTGGACAGACGCGACCAACGAAGCCTTTGAGGCCGTGAAGAAACAATTGACAGAGCCGTCCGTTTTAGCCGCCCCCATCGACAAAGAACCTATGCTCTTGTACATTGCTGTTAACTCTAAAGCAGTCAGTGTGGCAGTGGTTGTCGAACACAAGGAAGAAGGAAAGGAATATCCGGTCCAAAGACCTGTGTACTTTTTCAACGAAGTTTGACTCTCTCCAAACTGTGTTATCCACACTCGCAGAAACTGGTTTTCAGGATCTTTATGGCGAGTTGGAAATTGAAGGATTACTTCCAAGAGCATCCGATCACGGTGGTCAGTTCCACGCCACTTGGCGATATCATACAAAACCGTGAAGCAACCGGGCGGATTGCTAACTGGGCTGTCAAGCTTGGTCCTTCCCATCTAAAATATCTGCCCCGCACGACCATCAAGTCTCAGGCTTTAGTTGATTTCATCAACGACTGGACCGAGTTGGAAATTCCAGAAGACAGGTCTGATAACACATATTGGACTATCCACTTTGACGGGTCCAGGCAGATGGAAGGCTCGGGGGCCGACGTGGTACTGACCTCCCCATAGGGTGACAAGTTTTGCTACGTCCTACGGCTCATGTTTCCATGTACTAACAATGTAGCAGAGTACGCGTCTTTGCTCCATGGGCTTAGGATCGCCAAAGAGATGAACCTCAGCCAAGTTAGATGCCTGGGCGACTCAGATCTGGTGGCGCAGCAAGTTTCCAGAACATGGGATTCCAGGGATCCATTGATGGCGGCTTAGACATGTGCCATATCATATGTGGCGGGTCACTTTCATGGTTATCAAGTTGGTCATATTGACCATCGGCTCAACGATGCAGCTGACGCTCTTTCGCAACTCGGGTCATAGCGTAAGCCATTACCTCCCATTGTATTTTTAGATATCTTACATAACCCGTCGGTGAAGTTGCCCTCCGAGGAGGATATAGCGGTCCCTGACCCGGAATCTCAACTCGTGGCGGCTCTTCATGCCACTCCAGATTGGGCGGTCCCTTATATGGCTTATTTGGCATGGGGTGAGTTACCTGCTGAGGAGTTGCTGGCTCGCCAAATTATCTCGCGATGGAAGTCCATGGTCATACATAAGGGCGAGTTGCACAAGCGAAGCCCTTGCGGATTTTTTCAAAGATGCGTCTCGCTCGAAGAGGGACGTGTGATCCTTAATGAGATTCACGCTGACGACTGTTGTCATCACGCCGGGTCATGATCTTTGGTATCAAAAGCCTTCAGACATGGATTCTATTGGTTGACGGCGCACGCAGATGCTGAGGACATAGTTTGCATATGTGATGGGTGTCAGAAATTTGGGCGTCAGATGCATGTGCCGGCTCAAAAATTGCGGATAATCCCAATTACATGGCCTTTTGCAGGCCGGGGACTTGACATGGTTGGTCCTTTTAAGATGTCTTCCAACAAAAAGACTCATCTACTGGTGGCGGTTGACAAATTTACCAAGTGGGTTGAAGCAGAGCCAGTTAGCAGTTACGATGCAGACACAGCCATCAAATTCCTCAATAAGTTGATCTTTCGCTTCGAGTATTCTCATAGTATCATCACTGACATTGGTACTAATTTATCCGAAGGAGCCATGCAAGAATTTTGTGAAAAGGAGCACATCTGACTTGATGTCTCTGCGACTGCACATCCCCAATCCAATGGACAGGCGGAACGAGCGAATCAAGAAATCTTGGATGGGATCAAGCCCTGACTCATGGTTGCTCTGGAGCGCACTCCGAGTTGCTGGGTTGAAGATCTTCCTTCCGTACTTTGGAGCATAAGGACTACCCCCAACAGATCCACTAGTTACACGCCCTTTTTCTTGGTCTAAGAAGCCGAGGCGGTCTTATCAAGTGACATCAGGCATGACTCGCCACGAGTCGCCGCTTATGTTGAGGAGGACCACGAGCTGGCGCGTCAAGATTCGTTGGATGCTTTGGAGGAGGAGCGTGACTTAGCCACAGCACGGTCGGTGATTTACCAGCAAGACCTATGACGCTATCATAGCCGCATAGTCAGAAGCCGGGTCTTTCAGGAGGGCGATTTAGTGCTTCGATTCAGGATCATACTGGTATGCATAAGTTATCACCTCCATGGGAAGGACCTTTTGTCATGAGCAGAAGTCTTCATAACGGTTCTTACTACGTGGTGGACCTTCGTCCAAATAAGCCAACGACAGAGGTAGAAACAACCCGGCCGTGGAACATTGCCTACTTGCGGCCTTATAATACTTAGAGCCATTGGCTCCTTATCATTGTACATAGTTTAATTCATGTACACTTATTTTTACATATATAGCAATAAAGCTGGTGCCCATGAAATTCGGGGTCTCTTCCGTTTCAGCTTCTTGAAAGCATGAGTCTTTATTGTTTCACAAGCCGTCCAAGCATGGACGCTATCAATATCAAAGAGCATAAGTCGCCATGCTGCACTTATTTCAAAACTAGATATTGGTAAGCCAAAGAGGACCAAAGTTGCCACGTTGCACGGTTCAAACATGGGCGTCTTATGTGATTTTGAGACTTAAGCCGGCTTACTTGGGGGCTACTAGTTCCCAAGTCGTTTTGAAGTAAGAGCTTAAACGCTTCTGCAATCCTATGTTTGACTTTTCCCTAATCATAGGTCACTTGGGGGCTTCTACTCAGTGAGTTCAGCCTGAATACCCTCTTGGCTAGGAAAAAATTAACGCATTACAATGGTTATACTGGACTGTATATTTGTCGACTCACCCTATGGTCTCATGTACTCTTGGCGATTCAATCCAGTATTGGACCCTGAACTTGCCTTGGTTAAAACATGAAGGGTGCTTGCGGAAGCCGACATACGGAAAATAGAGAAACCATGGGTTCACTGAACCTGCTTCACTGAAGCTTGACTCGCGCCTCATCAGCTGGCCTAAACAACTAAGGCTGTTGCAAAGGCCTCTCTAGGGTAGCACTAGAGCCTTGCAAGCTCGTCCTACCCTGTCGCGACTCCTTGAGCCGACAAACTTTATGACTACAAAGCAAGAGTTTTCAAGACTTATGATTACTCGTCGCGTCTCATTGAGCCGGCTCAATATTCTTCTATGATCACATGAAGCACAATTACTTTGATGAAGACATAGCATAACGCCTCGTAAGGCGGCTCATATTCTCCAAAGGGCGAGACATAAGAGTCAATAAAGGTACGGTGCAAAACACTACTTTTTTCATCTCTAACCTATTACATCGCTCAGAAGGCCACCAGAATTCACATGACCCGGAATTGGATCTTCGGGGTCGATCTCCATGGGCAGTGTTCAAGTACCACCTTGTTAAAGGCCCCTCCAGGTTATCCTGCGTCGAGATTTCGCCTCCTGGATCTATAAGTCGCCCATTGTCCAATTGCAATTGGTTAAGGCATGGAACTCAGCCTTGTCGGTCAAGATGGTGGATGGGTCAGCATCAGAGTCAAAAAGGTGCTTACGGCGCTGCAGAGTCAGAACAGTGATTTCAAAAGAGGATGGAATCACACATTTGTTGTTATCATCATAAGCCGCCTGATACTTGGCTAAGTCAAGACTGGCTGCCAGTTGAGTCGCCGCTAGGCGAGATTCCTTCACACAGCGATTGTAATCCTCTTGAGTGAATTCTGACCCATCGTCTTTATATTCTGGAAACCCGCCAGTTATCTCCTCTAGCTTGAGCTCTGGAGCGTAAGCCAAGCATCGGCTCAGCGTGGTCAGTACTCCTTTCCGGGCGGCTGATCTTTTCAATTCTTTAATTTGCTTTGGCATTGTACACAAGCACCCCAACATGTACTTGATTGTCTTCACGGGCTCCTTATCGCCCATGACAACCTTAATAGTCATCACACCACCAGCATAAAGTTTCTCTGTTAAAGTGTATATTTCCTTTAGCTTCAACGCACAATCATCATGGAGGTTGGCGAATGATACGTCCATTTTGCATCATGATTTCATGTTGATATTTATCGCTTTATGGACTGTTATTATACATTGTGGAACCTTACTTATGCCTTTTCTCTCTTATTTTGCAAGGTTTATTTGAATAGGGAGAACACCGGCAGCTGGAATTCTGGACTGAAAAAGGAGCAAGTTTGAGTGCTCTATTCTACGCAACTCCAAATGTCCTGAAAATCAACATGGATTTTTTTTGGATTTTATAAAAAATACTGGGCGAAAGAAGTGTCAGAGGGGAGCAACCAGGGGCCCACAAGCCTGGTTGCCGCGGCCTACCCCCCTCGCCGCGGCAACAGGGCTTGTGGGCACCCTGGCGGCCCACTAGCCCCCCTCTTTTTCTATATGAAGGGTTTCATTCCAGAAAAAATCATTCAGGAGCTTTTTCATGGATTCTCCGCCGCCACGAGGTGGAACTTGAGCAAATCCAATCTGGAGCTCCGGCAGGACGATCCTGCCGGGGAAACTTCCCTCCCGGAGGGGGGAATCATCCCCATCGTCATCACCAACACTCCACTCATCGGAGGGGAGGCATCTCCATCAACATCTTCATCAGCACCATCTCCTCTCCAATCCCTAGTTCATCTCTTGTAACCAATCTCCGTCTCGCGACTCCGATTGGTACTTGTAAGGTTGCTAGTAGTGTTGATTACTCTTTGTAGTTGATGCTAGTTGGATTACTTGGTGGAAGAGTTTATGGTCAGATCCTTGATGCTATTCATTACACCTCTAATCATGATTATGATTATGCTTTGTGAGTAGTTTCTTTTGTTCCTCAGGACATGGGATACGTCATGCTAATAATAGTCATGTGAGTTTGGTATTCGTTCGGTATTTTGATATGCTGTATGTTGTTTTTCCTCTAGTGCTGTTATGTGAACGTCGACTACATAACACTTCACCATATTTGGGCCTAGAGGAAGGCATTGGGGAGTAGTAAGTAGATGATGGGTTGCTGGAGTGACAGAAGCTTAAACCCCACTCTATGCGTTGCTTCGTAAGGGGCTAATTTGGATCCACTAGTTTAATGCTATGGTTAGACGTTGTCTTAATTCTTCTTTCGTAGTTGCGGATGCTTGTGAGAGGGGTTAATCATAAGTGGGATGCTTGTCAAAGTAAGGGAAGTACCCAAGCGCCGGTCCACCCACATATCAAACTATCAAAGTAACGAACACGAATCATATGAACATGATGAAACTAGCATGACAGAAATTCCCGTGTGTCCTCGGGAGCGCGTTTCCTCTTATAAGACTTTGTTCAGGCTTGTCCGTTGCTACAAAAGGGATTGGGCCACTTGCTGCACCATTGCTACTACTTGTTAGTTTTCGCTTGCTACTTTTCACCTCACTACACCATCACTTGTTACCGCTACTTTCAGTGCTTGCAGTTATTACCTTGCTGAAAACCGTTTATCATATCCTTCTCCTCCTCGTTGGGTTCGACACTATTACTTATCGAAAGGACTACGATTGATCCCCTATACTTGTGGGTCATCAAGACTCTTTTCTGGCGCCATTGCCGGGGAGGGAAGCACCTTTGGTAAGTGGAATTTGGTAAGGAAACATTTATATAGTGTGCTGAAATTTATTGTCACTTGTCACTATGGAAACTGTTCCTTTGAGGAGTTTGTTCGGGGTATCTTCATCACGAACGGAAGCACGAGGAGTTGTTCCTCAACCTGAGGTACCTACTGAAAATATCTTTTATGAAATTCCTTCGGGTATGCTTGAGAAACTGTTGGCTAATCCTTTTATAGGAGATGGATCATCACATCCAGACTTGCATATGATCTATGTAGATGAAGTTTGTGGTTTATTTAAGCTTGCAGGTTTGCTCGAGGATGAGGTAAAGAAGAAAGTCTTTCCTTTATCTTTGAAGGATAAGGCGTTGACATGGTATAGGCTATGTGATGATACTGGATCATGGGACTATAATCAGTTGAAATTGGAATTTCATCAAAAGTTTTATCCTATGCATTTAGTACATCATGATCAGAATTATATTTATAACTTTTGGCCTCGTGACAGGGAAAGCATAGCTCAAGCTTGGGGGAGGCTTAAATCAATGCTATATTCATGCCCCAATCATGAGCTCTCGAGAGAAATTATCACTCAAAACTTTTATGCTCGGCTTTCCCATGAAGATCGTACCATGCTTGACACTTCTTGTATCGGTTCTTTTATGAAGAAGGATATTGACCACAAGTGGAATTTATTGGAAAGAATCAAACGTAACTCTGAAGATTGGGAGCTGGAAGAAGGTAAGGAGTCAGGTATGAATTTCAAGTTTGATTGCGTTAAATCTTTTGTTGAAACAAACACTTCTAGAGATTTTAGAGCTAAGTATGGACTTGACTCTGAGATAGTAGCTTCGCGATGTGAATCTTTTGCTGCTCATGTTAATCTTCCCAAAGAGAAGTGGTTTAAGTATCATCCTCCTTTAGAAAGCAACATAGTCAAAACCAATCTAGTTGAGGAGAAAGTCATTGCTTTTAGTGATCCTGTTGTTCCTTGTGCCTACGCTGGGAAACCACCATACCCTGCTAGGAAAAAGGATCATTCTAAAGCTCCACCTGTGATACGTAGGGGTTACATTAGATCACTTGCACCCCTAAGGAAATTAGAGTTGAACCTAGTGTTGCTATTATCAAAGATCTCTTAGTCGAAGACATAGATGGGCACGTTATAAAATTCTGTGAGGACTCCGCTAGAATAGCTAAACCTCACACGAAAGACAAATACGGACCTGTAGTTGGCCCGCCCGTAGTTTCTGTCAAGATAGGAGATCACTGTTACCATGGTTTATGTGATATGGGTGCTAGTGTTAGTGCAATACCCCATTCCCTATATGATGAAATCAAAGATGAGATTGCACCTGCTGAGTTAGAACCCATTGATGTCACTATCTGCCCTCTGGGAATTGTGAGAGACATAGAAGTCTTGTGTGGTAAGATGAAGTATCCTATTGATTTCCTTGTCCTTGCTACCGCACAAGCTAGCTTTTGTCCCATCATATTTGGTAGACCCTTTCTCAACACTGTCAATGCTCACATTGATTGCATTAAACATACTGTCATTGTTAGTTTCGAGGGTGTGTCTCATGAATTTAACTTCTCCAAGTTTGGAAGACAACCCCATGAAAAAGAGTCGTCTTGTAGGGATGAAATCATTGCTCTTGCCTCTATTGCCGTACCTCCTATGGATCCTTTAGAGCAATATCTGCTTGAGCATGAAAATGATATGCATATGGAGGAAAGAGATGAGATAGATAAAATTGTCTTAGAACAATAGCCTATTCTCAAGAATAATCTAGCTGTTGAACTGCTTGGGGATCCTCCCCCACCAAAGGGTGATCCTGTGTTCGAGCTAAAACAGTTACCAGATACTCTTAAGTATGCCTATCTTGATGAGAAGGAGATATATCCTATTATTATTAGTTCTCACCTCTCGGATCACGAAGAGAAGAAGTTATGAAAATCCTTGAGGAAGCACAGTGCTGCTATTGGATAACCCTTGATGATCTTAAGGGTATTAGTCCCACTCTATGTTTGCACAAGATTAAAACCGATCCTGATTCTAAGCCAGTTGCTGATCATCAACGAAGATTAAATCCGAGGATGAAAGAGGTTGTGAGAAAAGAAATATTAAAGCTTCTGGAAGCAGGAATCATCTATCATGTTGCTCATAGTGATTGCGTAAGTCCAGTTCATTGCGTACCTAAGAAGGGAGGTATCACCGTCGTCCCTAATGATAAGGATGAACTAATCCCGCAGAGGATTATTACTGGCTATAGGATGGTGATAGACTTTCAGAAACTGAACAAGGCAACCAGGAAGGACCATTATCCTTTGTCGTTTATCGACCAGATGCTAGAAAGGCTATCTAAACACACACACTTCTGCTTTCTAGATGGTTATTCAGGTTTCTCGCAAATACCTGTTGCACAATCTGATCAAGAGAAGACCACCTTCACATGCCCCTTCGGTACCTTCGCTTATAGAAGTATGCCTTTTGGCTTGTGCAATGCACCTGCCACCTTTCAAAGATGTATGATGGCTATATTCTCTGACTTTTGTGAAAAGATTGTTGAGGTTTTCATGGATGATTTCTCTGTTTACGGTTCTTCCTTTGACGATTGCCTCAGCAACCTTGATCGAGTCTTACAGAGATGCAAGGATACCAACCTCGTCTTGAACTGGGAGAAGTGCCACTTCATGGTTAATGAAGGCATCGTCTTAGGACACAAAATCTCTGAGAGAGGCACTGAAGTTGATAAGGCTAAGGTTGATGCAATTGATAAAATGCCTTGCCCCACAGATATCAGAGGTATACTAAGTTTCCTAGGTCATGCTGGTTTCTATAGAAGGTTCATTAAAGACTTCTCTAAGATTTCTCGGTCTCTTACCAACCTCTTGCAGAAGGATGTTCCTTTTCTTTTTGATGAGGATTGTGAGGAAGCTTTCGAAATACTTAAGAAGGCCTTGATAACTGCACCTATTGTTCAACCACCTGATTGGGACTTGCCCTTAGAAATCATGTGTGATGCCAGTGATTACGCTGTTGGTGCTGTTCTAGGACAAAGAGTTGACAAGACATTGAATGTCATTCACTACGCTAGCAAAACTCTACACAGTGCCCAAAGAAACTATGCCACTACGGAGAAGGAGTTTTTAGCAGTCGTGTTTGCATGTGAAAAGTTCAGATCTTATATAGTTGACTCCAAAGTCACTATTCACTCTGATCATGCTGCTATTAAGTACCTCATGGAGAAGAAGGACGCTAAGCCTAGGCTAATCATATGAGTTCTCCTGCTATAGGAATTTGATTTGCATGTTGTTGACCGAAAGGGTGCTGATAACCCTGTAGCAGATAACTTGTCTAGGCTAGAGAATATCCTTGATGACCCACGACCTATTGATGACAGCTTTCCTGATGAGCAACTGAATGTCATCCGCACTTCACATAGAGCACCATGGTATGCTGATTATGCAAACTATATCGTAGACAAATACATACCACCCAGTTTCACCTACCAACAAAAGAAGAAATTCTTCTTTGATTTGAGACACTACTTTTGGTATGATCCTCACCTCTATAAGGAAGGAGTAGATGGTGTTATTAGACGTTGTGTGCCTGAACATGAACTGGGACAAATCCTGTAGAAGTGTCATTCCGAGGCTTACGGAGGACACCATGCTGGAGACAGAACTTCTCATAAGGTATTGCAATCAGGTTTCTATTGGCCCACGCTCTTCAAGGATGCGTGTAAGTTTGTCCTGTCTTGTGACGAATGCCAAAGAATAGCGAACATAAGTAAGCGTCAGGAAATGCCTATGAACTATTCACTGGTCATTGAACCATTTGATGTCTGGGGCTTTGATTATATGGGACCCTTCCCGAGTTCCAATGGGTACACTCACATCTTAGTTGCTGTGGATTATGTACTAAGTGGGTAGAGGCTATCCCCACTAAGAATGTTGATCACCACACCTCTAGTAAGATGCTTAAAGAAGTCATTTTCCCATGATTTGGAGAACCTAGATATCTGATGACTGATGGCGGTTCACACTTCATTCATGGTGTTTTCCGCAAGATGCTCGCTAAGTATGATGTCAACCATAGAGTTGCATATCCTTATCATCCTAAGTCTAGTGGTCAAGTGGAGTTGAGTAATAGGGAGATCAAATTGATCTTACGAAAGACCGTCAATAGATCTCGAAAGAATTGGTCTAGCAAACTTGATGATGCATTATGGGCTTATAGGACTGCTTATAAGAATCCCATGGGCATGTCGCCGTATAAAATGGTTTACGGTAAGGCATGTCATTTACCTCTTGAGCTGGATAACAAAGTTTATCGGGCAATCAAAGAGCTCAACTTCGATTTCAAACTTGCCGGTGAGAAGCGGTTGTTTGATATCAGCTCATTAGATGAAAGGAGGGCCCAGGCATATGATAATGCCAAGTTGTCCAAGGAAAAGGTTAAGAGATGGCACGATAAAAGAATACAAAAACGAGAGTTCAATGTAGGCGATTATGTCCTCCTATACAATTCTCGTTTAAGATTCTTCGCAGGCAAGCTTCTCTCTAAATGGGAAGGTCCCTACGTTGTCAAGAAAGTATATCATTCCGGTGCCATCAAAATAAAAAACACGGAAGACAATTTTCCTAGAGTGGTAAACAGGCAAAGAATCAAGCATTATATCTCTGGTACTCCCATAAATGTTGAGACCAATATCATCAATATCATAACTCCAGAGGAGTACATAAGGGATGTTTATCAGCATGTTTCAGACCCTGAAAACCAAGGGCTATCTGTTTCGGTAAGTAATTGGACTCCGAAACTTTTGCAATCGGAAATTTTCTCCGTTTTGGAATTGATGGAAAATTAGAAAAATAAAAACAAGTCCGGAGAGAGCACGACGAGGCCATAAGCTTGGTTGCCGCGGCCTCCCCCTTGGCCGCGGCAACAGGGCTTGTGGGCAGCTCGTGTGCCTCCCGGACTCCGTTTTCTTGCGGTGCACTCCTTTTGGTCCAGAAAAAATCATTATATATACGCCCGAGGGTTTTGATCTCCGTATCACGCAGTTTTCCTCTGTTTTCGTTTCGAGCCTGTTGTCTGCCGCATATTTAGGTCAAGATGTCTTCTCAAGATTTAGAAGAAGAGATCTATGTGGCCGATGATCGTGCTAACTCCAGGATTAATGGGGACTTGGAACCTTATGGCTCGACCACTGATGAAGAAGAGTACTATGAGCCCAAGGGGAAGGAACAAATGAGTTCCGATGAAGAGGAGGCTCCTCTACCCCACCCTAGACGCACTCATGTGGAGTTCAAGAAGTCAAGCCTCCCTGACCAAAGGAAGAAACCTAAGACCTTGTTTATCCCTTCTCGTTTCTTGCAGGAGAGTAAGCAGGAACTTTGCCATAGAGTGTTGAAGCTTGAGGAGGAAAATGACGATCTGAGGGAGCAGAACTTTTTGCTCAAGTGGAAATTAGACAAGCTCAAGACTGCTCCAACAACACCACCACCATCACCACCAAAGGAAGACAACTAAGCATTGGTATGGAAAAGCCCCTTGGCTTTTGCCAAGCTTGGGGGAGTTGCCCTGGTATCGTATCACCTTTTTATCTTTTTCTTTTACCTTTGTTTTAGTTCTTTCCTTTTCAGTTTTTATTTCTTCTCTTAGTGGAATAAGTCTTTGGTGTTTAGTTTGAGTCTTTTTCCTTGTGTCTCCCCCGATGTATTTGAGCTTGCGAGCTATATAATAAAGAGTATCTTAATCAAGGGCTTTGTTTTGTATCGTGATCAAAAGTATGAAAAGAACGATAGCATGAAAGATCATGAGATGATCTTATGGAAAGTGATAGCTGATTGAAACTTGTTGAGAGTAGACCAACATAGACCTCATTCATTGCTGCAATTAATAAGAAGTAATAAGGAAAGAGAGGTTCACATTTAATTATATCATCTTAGACACTTTCTATATTTGTGAGCACTCACCAAACTATTACATGCCTAGAAGTAGATGTTGGACAAGGAAGACAACATAATGAATTGTGTTTGCTTAGTTCGAAACAATGTTATATGATTAGAGATCCCTTAGCATGTGACGATTGCTTCCACCTCATATTAGCCAAAACTCCTGCGCCAAGTAGAGATACTACTTGTGCATCCATAAACCTTCAACCCAGTTTTGCCATGAGTGTCCACCATACCTACCTATGGATTGAATAAGATCCCTCAAGTAAGTTGTCATCGGTGCAAGCAATAAAAATTGCTCTCTAATATGTATGATCTATTAGTGTGTGGAAAATAAGCTTTGTAAGAACCTGTGATGAGGAAGACATAAAAGCGACAGACTGCATAATAAAGTTCTTTATCACAGGGGGCAATATAAAGTGACGTTCCTCCGCACTAAGAGGACACGCATCCAAACCTCAAAAGCGCATGACAACCTCTGCTTCCCTCTGCGAAGGGCCTATCTTGTACCTTTACTTTTTTCCCTTGTAAGAGTCATGGTGATCTTCACCAATTCCTTATTTAGCCTTTTTCTTGGTGAACGTCATATGCTTGGGAAAGATCTACATTCATATATCAACTTGTTGCTGAGTACTTATGCTTTATTATTGTTGACTTTACCCTTGAGGTAAATGGTTGGGAGGCAAACTATAATCCCCTATCTTTCTCTGTGTCCAACTGAAACTTCGATACCATGAGTACCACGTGAGTAGTAACAATTGTGGAAAACAAAAGAGATGATTGAGTATGTGGATTTGCCTTACAAGCTCTTAGTGGACTCTTTCTGATAATGTGATAAATTGCAATTGCTTCAATGACTTTGGACGGTTGTTGGTCACTTCTCGGTAAGGTTTTTGTCTCATACTTTTCTTTGTGAAGGAATTGTTACTTTCCCATAAGAATCTCTATGATGTATTGCTGTTCTATGTGTCATCATGATGCCCTCGTGTCCGTATTATGTTTTATCGACACCTTCATCCCTAAACATGTGGACATGTTTTGGGTCTTGGTTTTCGCTTGAGGACAAGTGAGGTCTATGCTTGGGGGAGTTGATACATCCATTTTGCATCATGCTTTCATGTTGATATTTATCGCTTTATGGACTGTTATTATATTTTGTGGAACCTTACTTATGCCTTTTCTCTCTTATTTTGTAAGGTTTATTTGAAGAGGGAGAATACCGGCAGCTGGAATTCTGGACTGGAAAAGGAGCAAGTCTGAGTGCTCTATTCTGCGCAACTCCAAATATCCTAAAAGTCAACGTGTATTTTTTTTGGATTTTATAAAAAATACTGGGCGAAAGGAGTGTTAGAGGGGAGCAACCACGGGCCCACAAGCCTGGTTGCCGCGGCCTACCCCCCTGGCCGCGGTAACAGGGCTTGTGGGCACCCTGGCAGCCCACTGGCCCCCCTCTTTTGCTATATGAAGGGTTTCGTTCCACAAAAAATCATTCAGGAGCTTTTTCGTGGATTCTCCGCCGCCACGAGGCGGAACTTTAGCAGATCCAATCTAGAGCTCCGGCAGGACGAACCTGCCGGGGAAACTTCCCTCCCGGAGGGGGAAATCGTCGCCATCATCATCATCAACACTCCTCTCGTCGGAGGGGAGGCATCTCCATCAACATATTCATCAACAGCATCTCCTCTCCAATCCCTAGTTGATCTCTTGTAACTAATCTCCGTCTCGCGACTCCGATTGGTACTTGTAAGGTTGCTAGTAGTGTTGATTACTCTTTGTAGTTGATGCTAGTTGGATTACTTGGTGGAAGAGTTTATGTTCAGATCCTTGATGCTATTCATTACACCTCTGATCATGATTACGATTATGCTTTGTGAGTAGTTACTTTTGTTCCTAAGGACATGGGATAAGTCATGCTAATAATAGTCATGTGAGTTTGATATTCGTTCGGTATTTTGATATGTTGTATGTTGTTTTTCCTCTAGTGGTGTTATGTGAACGTCGACTACATAACACTCACCATATTTGGGCCTAGAGGAAGGCATTGGGGAGTAGTAAGTAGATGATGGGTTGCTGGAGTGACAGAAGCTTAATCCCCAGTCTATGCGTTGCTTTGTAAGGGGCTGATTTGGATCCACTAGTTTAATGCTATGGTTAGACGTTGTCTTAATTCTTCTTTCGTAGTTGCGGATGCTTGCGAGAGGGGTTAATCATAAGTGGGATGCTAGTCCAAGTAAAGGTAGTACCCAAGCGCCGGTCCACCCACATATCAAACTATCAAAGTAACGAACGCGAATCATATGAACATGATGAAACTAGCATGACAGAAATTCCCGTGTGTCCTCGGGAGCGCTTTTCCTCTTATAAGACTTTGTTTAGGCTTGTCCCTTGCTACAAAAGGGATTGGGCCACTTGCTGCACTATTGCTACTACTTGTTACTTTAACTTTTCGCTTGCTACGTTTCACCTCACTACACCATCACTTGTTACCGCTACTTTCAGTGCTTGCAGTTATTAGCTTGCTGAAAACCGTTTATCTGAGCCTTCTCCTCCTCGTTGGGTTCGACACTCTTACTTATCGAAAGGACTATGATTGATCCCCTATACTTGTGGGTCATCAGCGAATCGAGGACCTGCAGCAAGGATACACAATCATAAGTCACCGACGTGTTTTAAAGCATCCCTTTACAAATAAGGAAAGTGGCGGACACTTAGAAAACACATCAGTAACCATCTTGGAGATATGAAGTTTCAACCGAGTCAGTTCCTGCACGGCGACTTTCATTTGTTCTTCGTCTTGTTTGGACCTTTTCAGCAAGGCGGCTCATTCAGCCTCGGCTTTTTCTTCAAATTATTTATGATCCGCCTTCATTTTCTCCATATCAACCAGTGCAAGGCGGAGTTTTTCTTCAAAATTAGCTCGGGCATCTTGTTGTTTGGATAAGCTTTGCTTCAAACCACACACGGTTGACTCGGCCTGGATCAACAATTCCTACAAAAATCTAGACATTTATGACAAGTTTCATGCAGATTGCCAGCAATATCCCTCATACTTGGGGGCTAATGTATGATTCAAATTTTCCATGGTAATACCTTAAAGAAAGACCCGGCTCATCTTCCAAGAAGATGACCCGACCTTTGGGGGCTACAGGTTGAAGCTTTCTTCACTTTAAATAGAAGACCCGGCTCGTCTTCAAAGAAGATGACCCGGACCTTGGGGGCTACATGTTGAAGCACTATTCAATTTAAATTACAGACCAGACTCATCTTCAAAGAAGATGACCCGGCCCTTGGGGGCTACAGGTTGAAGTTTTCTTCACTTTCAACTACAGACCCGGCTCATCTTCCAAGAAGATGACCCGACCCTTGGGGGCTACAGGTTGAAGCTGTCTACAAAGCTTGTTACAAAACACCGACTCATCATTATAAAGATGACTCACCTTTTGGAGGGCTAATGGGAGTACGTGTGAAGGAGGATAACATGTATCATACCTCATGTTTTTTCTTCATCATGTTGACCAGGCTTTTTTCCATGCCATGACTCGCCGCTAGGCGACTCAGATAGCCGACATGTAACTCATCAAAGTCTAGCTTCTCAATGTTCGGAAGCTTCAACTTGGTCATGCCCTTCTCTATAAGGATTGGGGTATCCTTGGGCGTATGCTTGGTCAACACTTCAGATGCAGGTTCAGAATAACCTGTCCCAATATTGAAGAGGTGATCTGGATCAGGTGTCATGTCGTTAGCCGCTTTTCAGGGCATGGCGGGTTGAGATTCTCAGCAACTTCCTTCTGTGGGCTCCGTAGCTCATCTTGAATATCACGGAGATCGTGAGGAGCTTCGGCGTGAGTCTCCGTCGGTTCCTCCTAAGCTTCTGGAATGGATGTGCTCATTCCCACCTTCTCAGCCGCCTTGAGGTTTGATGATGACTCGCTGGTTTTCTCTTTTTGGCTTGAGCCCTACAAGGATAGTGGTTATGTTAAAATTGAATGACTAGCGCCCAAAGAACATGTTGGCAAGAGGATTTACCTCTGAAGGTGGATTAATGGAGGAAGAGCCAAAGCAGCTGGGTCGCCAGATGAAGGAGGTGAAACCTGTTAGACATAAGAATCAAAGGATTGAGTAGGTCGTGAGAATCAGTTGCACAGGAAAGAAGGACATTTAATGTAAAACATACCTCGCTGTGTCGCTTGGAACCGATCGTTTTCTCAGGCAAGCCAGACAAGAGATCCCCAGAATGGCTTCGAGTGTGATGTTTTGGTGTATAACCCGCCTTCTTCAAAAGGAAATCGGGATCCAGATGAGCATCTGGGTGAGACAGGGGGACTTTTCTACAAACTCGCCTTGTCGGCTTGGGAGAAGAAGAATCTGAGTCTGAAGAAACGGAAATTACCTTGATGTCTTCATCTTGGCTCTCCATGACCCTATAAATAAAAACTGCAATGTTTAAGTATGGATTGTGTTGGAATTGGAAGAAGTACAAAAGCATTTACCTGTGAGTGTTCTTCCGCGACCCGAGACTTGCCCACAACGGATGACTCTACTATGGAGGCTTTGCCCTTGGTTTTCTTCTTTGGGGCGGTTTTCGTCGGCACCTTCTTGACGATGGTTCTCGGTGTTCGTTTCCAGAAAGGCGAGTTCTTCTGGTTAACATATTTGGAACCCGGGTCAGAAACAAGCTCAAAATTATAAAAAGCAAGACATGCGAGTTGAATTATTTTACCTCTGGAGCCGGGTTGGAGAGGCAAAATGGCTTTAAACCAATCTTGGAGCAAGTCTCGAGTGGTTTGCCACATAGTTTCTTCATAGTATTGTCAATATGTTCCTTGTCACCGTTTAAGTCGCCGTTGTATTCGCACATTAAGCCACCCCGGCGGCTCAAAGGCATGATGCCCCAGTCTACCCAGCAGCGGATCAAATCGACACTGGTAAGGCCGTTGGCAATCAAGGCCCTAAGCTTTGTAAAAACGGGGGCAATTGGGACCTCTTCCTCATCAGTCAGCTTCTTGGACAGCTTAAAATCCATAGGCAGACCCTCCTGCCTGAAGCCTGGTAAGGGGTTCTCATTGGTTGGAGCAGTGTTGCGGCAATAAAACCAAGTTCCCCTAACATTTGAGGTGACTGGGTAGAGCAGCAGCCGGGAACCCGCATTCTCGTCGTCTCTGAATGTTGACCCCTCCGAGTTTTAGGCAGGGGCCGTCGGTGAACTCAGTTTGGCGGTTCAAATAGAAGAACTTCCTGAACAGGAGCACGGTAGGCTACGTTTGCAAGTAGGCTTCACAAAATACTTGGAATTGGCAGAGGTTGCTGATGGAATTTGGGCCTAAATCTTGGGGATGGAGGTTAAAGAAGTGAGGGGCATCTCTGAAGAATTTTGAGCCGGGTGGTGAAATCCCCGCTCGATGTGGTCATTAAAGACCACCACTTCCCCACTGGCAGGTTGTGGACGTCGCTCTCCTAAGGTGGGTCGCCAACCGATGGCTTCTTGTGGGGCTACAGTTCCCACCTTTACAAAATCTTCATGAACGACAGCAGTGGTCTTTGATGGCATCCAATTACTTTTGGAGATGGTACCCATGGCCGCCTACTCGAGAGACAAGGAAAAAAATCTACATAAAGGCGATTGGCGAGTTGTAAGGATGGTACTAACTCTCCAACAAGTGGCTGGGGAGACATCTAAACGAAAATTATGACTCGCCGCAACCTAAGGACGGGTTACATATTAAACTCCCTTAGAAAATTTCCTGGATCTGAGACAAACACATTTCCAACAGGGTGCCAGAAATTATGGATCTATGGGTGGTTCTAAAAAGAAAAATAATTCGTAATTTCAAGAACCTTGAGAACATAGGGGCACTATAAAATCTGTGAGTTGATCTTGCGAATAAATAAAGGGAGCAAAAGATCTGCTGCAAACTATTGATGGATCTACCGTGGTCTTTTACTAAATTACGGGATTCAAAAAATGCCTATGTGGTTAATGGTGCGATGGACAGACGTTTGAAGAACTCCAGCACCGCCCTAAGAACAGGGGTGATTTGTGAACCAGATCTACGAGGAAGAAGAAACTCACCTGATAAGTGCAGACATTGGCGGAGGTAGACCGCTCAGATCTGAGCCGAGTGTCACGCCCGACCAATCCGAGAGGCGGTAGATCCGAAGTGGTAGTTCTGCGATGGCGGAATGTTTGTAGCGCGAGCTCGAGGAGGAATAAGAAGTGAGGCGACGATGCAGACGAAGGTGAGGGAACCCCTCTGTGACTATTTAAAGACCCGAGGCCAAAACTGAAACGACAGGCGCTGGAGTCAAGGAGGCGCATTAAAAATCAGAAATGATGGCGCCTAGATTTTTGGGGTGATAGGATAAGTCAAAAGATCCGTTGAGATGACGTCACTAAGATCCCTGAAATGATGGGGTAGATGACGTCATCCATAAGAAATCCGCTGATTTGGATGGAGCATGAAGGTTGGCGGCTTGTCACTTTTTAAAGAAGCTAAATCGGAGATTCCATGTGAGTCGCCATGGTCAAGAATAAACGTTTATTGGCGTTAATAAATTCAAGTCAATATGCCGCCTAATGATGGGGATATTACCCGCTATATGACCCACCCGATTGGGCCGGGTCAGGTTCATGGCGAGTCAACATTCATGATTCAAGATGGGCTTAGACTGAGGACACAGAAGGCGTGACGTTTTCTCCAGCACAGAGCCGGCCGAGCCCAAGAGCCCAGATGGCGACTCCAGGCCAAAGAAGAGGAAGACTCGCTGGGTAGTTTCCTTGCTTGAGAGACACAACGGCTTAGAGATATGTCTGGTCACGACTTATGATGTGGCCTGGACTCTTCTAAACCTAGGGCCTCGACCTCTATATAAATGCGAGTCTCTAGGATAGAAATATTAAGTTCAATCCATCGAGAGCTAGGTCAGTCGAGTTACACACCCTCGTAATCGATTCCACCATCAATATACATAAAGCAGGACGTAGGCTTTTACCTCCATCGGAGGGGTTGAACCTGGGTAAACCCTGAGTCTCGCTTCCGCTTAACCCCATTGAGTCGCCACGAAGGTGCGATGGCTCCATCTCTAAGTCCTTTCACGAGGACATCTGCCATGACAAAACCACGACAGATTGCTTGCGTGACAGTTCTGAAGATAACCATGGGTCTTCATTAGTGCCAACGATCACAATGTCGGAACCATCATCTACCAAGGGGGAACAACACCGGCAAATAGAAAAACAATGACATTTACTTCATACAAATGCAACACTATGATGCATGATCATGGCATGGCAATATGCGGTTGATTGAGCTAATGCATCTAGCAACAACATTAAATGAAGTTCGTTTGAACCAAGGTTCAAATTCAATCTTCATATGTGGTTATTTAAATGGCATTTATTTGATTTGTCCAAAACATAGGACATATGTTGTTCTAACATGCATGAAAATGCCGTAAACAGATTCCTTACATTTTATGATAATTTTTCATTTATAATTTATTTCCAACTAAGTTACAGTGGATTTTCTATGAATTTTAGAAGTTTTGAATATTTTTTGAAATTCATAAATAATTTCCTGATTTATTTTAATTCTACAAAGAATTTATAATGTTAGCATGACATCATGGTGAGATAAGCAGGTCAACTGACCTGGTCAAAGTCAAACTGACGCGTGGAGTCCATACGCCAGTGTCACACCTAGTTAGCACTGTGTATTTAACTCACTAATCAAAACTAGTTAGCTGTGGGGTCTGTTTGTCATTGGCTGTGGGGTTAACTAACTAGGTGGTTAACACATAATGACGGTGCCATGTCATTCTCGCGAGAGCTCCACCGACGGTGACCAATACCACGGTGGAAGTTCGCCGGAAACACTACTCCAGCATCGGTTGGACATGCGGCTAGGCTCTCTGGATTGGGCTTAGTGCAGCGCATCCGATGGTGGTGTTCGCAGGTGCTTGGGACAGATGTGGCAAAGATGGCAACGAACGGAGCAGCGGCCGGAGCACGGGGTCGACGAAACCTTGGCGCAGGAGCACATGAGGAGCAGTTGGAGCTACCCACAGCCTCTTGGAAGGATCCTAAGCATGCTAACATGCTCAGGTGTGGGCCGTAGTGGCTCTGGCCACGACCACACCATCGCCACCGGTGAGGAGATCGGGTTCCACTGGAGTGTGGCACTATGGAATGAATTAGACGGAGAGAGCTGAGGGGAGAGAGGAAGGAGCTCACGGTAGGGCTTTTGATGTAGTCCGCGAGCTCGGGGGTGGTCGGAATGCAGCGAATCGACGATGGTCTTCTCTGGTGGCCGATGACAAAGACGAAGAACATGACGTCGATGTAGGGCTTCTAGCGTCGCATGTCTCGCGAGGAGTATGGGCGCGTCGAGGCGGGGCTCGTAGACAACACGGGGAAGCGAGGGGGATGAAGTGGCTACGGGGACGACAGATGGCATGACCATGGCTGCTTCAATCATGGAGGGAGGAGGGCGAGCGAGAGACGAGGGGGAATGTAGGACCGGTTTCCAAATAAATAATTTTACTGGAAATCAGCCATGAATGTCACCAGTGTATAAAAATCTTTTCCACTGATAGCCCAATCTTGATACAGAAACTAGTAGTATTTAATATTAGACAAAATAGAGCGGAGGTCGCTCTACAATTTATTACAACATGTCCATAGTATCACAATGACGGGTATATTATGGTGGTCATGGGGTAACTCTACCGCTCGCAATAAAGTGGGCATGTCACATCAGAGTGAAGTGACAATGACATAAGTCCTACTACGCGCCAAGCGTTAGAGTGAGGCTTGACGATTTATTCGTGGTGGTGGAAGCGATGAAATAATACAACGACAGACTCCATGATCGCAAGACTGACTGGGACCCCTCTAGGCGTTGGACTCGCTATCTAACTCTTCATCCATGAGTTCTCCTTCATCCATATCTGGCCACATCAACAAGCCTGTGAGTAATTCGAAAAGTACCCGCAAACAGTTTGCAAAAAAGATAAGATGAATGCAACAATTTAATATGCATGATTAAATATCACAGTTATCATGACAACGAATTTAATAGCAGCTAAGTTAGAATATATAAGTCGAGCGATAGTCCTCCCAAAATATACGAGCCAAAATAAAATGCGCCGATCGGGTGTCTAAAGCAATGCCTCGAAAGGTTAACAAGTAAAAATAAATAACCACCGTCGGGCGTCTAAGAGACACCGCATATAGGGCATGCTAATTAACAAGCCGCAGTCGGGCATCTTAGCGATGCCACAGAAAAGGCATAAATGAATAACAAGCCATAGTCGGGCATCTTAGCGATGCCACATAAAGGGCATCCATAAATAACTAGCCCTAGTCGGGCATCTTAGCGACGCCACATAAAGGGCATAAATAAATAGCAAGCCAGAGTCGGGCATCTTAGCGATGCCACAGAAAGGGTATAAATAAATAACAAGCCACAGTTGGGCATCTTAGCGATGCTAGAGAAAAGGCATAAACTAATAACAAGCCACAAACGCGCATTTTAGCGATGCCACCGAAATGGCATAAATAAATAGCAAGCTACAGTCGGGCATCTTAGCGATGCCACACAAAGGGCATAATAAATAACAAGGATTATCCGGGTGGTACAACCAACCTTCATGATATTCCAAATAACCATGTTTCCATCAAGTTAATTTCCACATCATCGTCAGATGTCCATAACCATTATTTTTGTAACCCAATACTTGTGCTCCACGGACCGACAAGAAAACTGATACTTGACCTGTCAACCAGCCATCCTTGATCGTGGACACGGCTACTTGAATAGTTTTGACTCTGCATAGGGTGTACCCTTTACCTACACCCAATGGGTTCCAATAGTCATTGAGACTAATCCCGCATACATCATTTTAGAAGAAAACACTCAGAACCAGTACACACCCATTTTTACCCCCGCGGAAACCGGTCTCACCCGGGCTACGCTGCCAGGGAAAAACCATAAGACGGAGAGGCTCCAACCTCGACTATCATGGGATGGAATTTATACCGCGTGCTACAAGGGAATGCTCTCCCTCTTGGTTCCGGACCGGAAAGACCCATGCCCCGTGACCGGATGACTGGATTTATTCCAGGGCCATGAATACCTTCATCCCGGCCCCTCTACTTGGTGTGTAACTGATAATAGGTTCATGACCGACTACACCGCATTCTCTTTCGAAAAAACTGTGGTAACACGAACTAAAAGGTGACACACTTGCAAGACACGATCCATGTCGATACTATAGTTATTTAATTTCATCTTACCATGATCATGCATCTGGCATGACCAGGCCACAACCTATCACGTCCAACGTGACTAGGCTATCCACGACCTATCATAGCCACATGAGTCATCATAGTCCCATATTGAGTTATATTAAGTAATATGCAATGCGTTAGTTAATGTAGCAGGATTTTTTATTCGCAAACATCACATCAAAAGGTCAAACATGCTTGCCTGATTCCACGTAGTCGGGATCTATCTCGGTGAAGTTGACGGCGGCGTTTCCCTCTCGGAATCTACATCACATATATCATATGCTATCATAAGTGCTAGGGCTCAAATTACTATCTCCAAATATTTTGAAATAAATCTGAAAACAAACTAGACAGAAAGAGAAAAAATTGCAAAAAGAATCACTGAAAAAGCATTTGTGGTTTAAAAGATATGAAGGAAATGGCACCATGATCTAATCTGTGATAAAACAGAAATGCCCCACGGGCGCACTGAAAGATAGAACACACCCTTAGAGTAAACATGCGAGCCCGAGGGGAAGGCGTATTCCATAGCTATGTGCTTTCAAAAAACGATTCTGAAAAGAATAGAATCTTGACAAGGGGGTACCATCCGTCATGTTTGAATGGCCACCCGCGACAAAAACCTGCGATGGTCGCGTGCCATGATCAAAGGTAGGGTAGGGACAACTAAGGGCACAACTGCATTCTCCGTGTCCTTCCGCGTCGGTGGCAGGTTGAACGGGTTGTCGGTGAGCACCACCTCGACGGCGGCGTCGGGCATCACACGAACACACTGGAGGGAGATCATACCACCAAATTAAGGCGCGGTTTAGGGGATTGGATTCAACAGGAGGCTACTGAATAAGTTTGGGGCGCTTAGATTCACTCGCTAGAGAGAATTTTGCCGGGACGTGAGGCGGATCGAGGCGGCTGGAGTCAGGGAAGAAGACCTCCCCAAGGCTCTTGCTGGCTTGTGCGTGGCTCCTAGAGGTGGGGGAGTGGTGCTGAGGTGTTAGGCTGCTCGGGGCCTCCTACTTATAGGGGTTTCGAGGCGGTTGTTGTGACAGAGTTCTGTCCGGTGCCGATTACGATGAACGGCGAGGTTAGCAGTGGCTTAGGTTGGCCGGGCGGTCTACTATACTATGTGGGATCTCCATTTTTGCACTAACTCGAGCTGATTACGCACGGGTGGCTCGACTCGACAGAATGGTGGCCGACGGCCACGGCGGGTGCAAAAAGCACGCTCTATGCTACTCAGGCCACGCCGATGGCTCTACAACACACGCAGGGTGGGGGGATGGCCACTTGTAGGCTTGAGAGTGATTGGGCGGTGCTGGTAGGCGCTCTCTATCGATGGAGTCCCCTAAGAGCATGGTTAATAGTATAGCCAACTACTGGCTATAAGCAGTCTTATAGCCCACCTTATAGTCAGCTTGTACAATAATTAGCTATAAAAGACTACTACTTTTATCATATATGGCCTACGTTTCATTCTCACAAAGCACCTAGGAGCACGTGCTAGAGCTGGCTCTTCACGAAGAGCCCGCTTCCCTTCTCCCTCCTCTTCTCTCAGATCCAACTTAGCAGAAATATAATATTTTAATCCTTACAGCCTGCTGACTGGACCTTATTGTACTTGCTCTAACAGCTGTAGCGAACGGCTCTGGCGTCGCGGAGGAAGTTGCGACGGGCGTGCCAGCTCACCACCGACACCCACAGGTGGCCAAACGATCGAGCGATGCTTGGGATAAGAGACAAGCACAGCGAGCAATATGCCTCTTTCGATACTGCTGAGATTGACACTTCAAATCTTCTGAAACTCTGAATGTCTGAATTTTGGCTAGCAACTGTGCATGCCAGGTGCTCGGCTGAATGCTAGAGGGCTCAAAACAATTTTTCTGGGGCTGAAACTTGGAGTTCTTATCCACTAAGGGTACTAAAGGTCCCCTAAATTATGTCAAAAAAATTTAAGCAAGGTAGGAGGTGTAACCAGCAAGAAAAAGGTTTTTGGTCCAATTTGCTTATGAATACAATTTGAAAATCATGAACTATGGACCAGAAGGTTTTTGCATGATTAGGATGTAGGTACTAAGGTGTACTAGTGGTAATTTATTTGAGGTTAAATTCCAAAGAAATATGGTACTTCCTTTGCAAATCTTGAGACCCCAAAATAAAAGGCAGAAATAGCTTTTAAGACATTTTATGAAGAAGAATATATTTTTCATGGTTGGCAAAATTTAGAAAAGTTGGATTGCCTTCCTAGGTGAGAGAGAAACTTTAGAGGAGAATGTTTTGAAATGTAGGGCAAGCCAAGGATGAAAATGGTTCTCAAGTTAATGCATTTGAAAATAATTCGTCTAAGGTATTCTCACATGAAAAAACAAAAATGCCAAGGACAAATTCTTGTAGGCAAGAATCCCCAACAGAAATATTTGAAGACCAGTTCCAATGTTGTTTTTGGAGTTTTTGTCAAAAAGATTTTGGAAATCCACTTTAAAAATAATAAGGATGTGTAAATCCAAATTGAAAATTTGTGGGTGTTACAAGAGCTACCCCCATAAGAAAATTCTCGTCCCCGAGATTTCAGCTAGTGCTCAAGTAGTTGTGGGTGTTCCTTCTACAGAAAGTCTTCTCTTTCCCAAGTGGCCTCATCCTCTGAATGGTTACTCCATTGTAACCTTAATAGTTTGGTGATCTTCTGACGCTTCCCACTTTCTGCTTCCTCTCGTATCCTTACGGGGCTTCTTGGTAAGAGAGGTCTGGTTGTACTTCTATGCTGTCATGGGATACCTCTGGATCTGGATTCCCCACACACTTCCTTAGTTGAGAAATGCGGAACACGTCGTGTACGTATGGTAATTCCGCAGGTAGGTCGAGCTGATAGGAAACCTGGTCTCTTCGAGCGAATATCCAGAACGGTCTGATGAAGCATGGTGCCAGCTTGCCTTTGACCTTGAACCTTTGTAATCCCCTCATTGGTGATACTTTGAGGTACACATAATCGTTTGGCTCAAAGTCGGCGTCACAGTGTTTTTGATCGTAATAGCTCTTCTGACGGCTTTGGGATGTCTTGAGTCTGTCCCTGATGAGTTTTACCTTATCCTCTGGTTCGTTAAGCATCCTCGGGCCGAAGATACGGCTATCTCTAGTCTCAGACCAGCTTAGTGGTGTACGACGCCTCTGTCTATACAAAGCCTCAAAAGGTGACATTTGCAGACTTACATGGTAGCTGTTGTTGTAAGGAAACTTGGCGTAAGGCAAACTATCCTCCCAACTTTTCCATATGTTAGTACACATGCCCTGATTATGTCCTCGAGAATCTAATTCACACGCTCGGTTTGTCCTCTAGTTTGAGGGTGATATTCTGTGCTGAACACTAATTGTGTTTCCAAGGCTTGTTCTAAATAATCCCAAAACCATGATGTAAATTCAGTGCCTCGGTCGGATAGTCGGTCGGATAGTACGGAAGGACACTTAGGTCAGGCATGTGGCCCTACCCTAGGTACATATCCCCATCATTAGCACCCGAATGGACCGGGGTTCGACTACGGAAGGGGCCGATGTGGATTCTGTCGAGCCATACTGATCTTGAACATACTTCTGGGTTTGATTGAACTTCGTGTTGACTGAAATCTTCGTCATTCACCTTGGGATGTGACGGATCACTTCGTTAGGTCCGGATTTAAGTGCTTGAAGTTACTCCGAGTGACTGGCGAGATCTTGGGATGTTGATTTGGAGTAACTTCGTCAGGTCCGTATTCATTCTAGGTTTGATCAATAATGTTGTGAAGCATGTCCGAGTGAATTTAATTGCTTGAAGTTACTCCGAGTGACTGACGGGATCTGGGGATGTGACAGATCACTTCGTCAGGTCCGGATTTCACGGGAGTCGAAATTTCGGGTTCTGTGTGCTGCACGGTGATGACGCAACCACCAGGGCAAGTGGGACAACGATGCCTCGATTATCGCAACGTCATTATCGCCATGCGTCACATCTCCTCTGGTATCAGGATAGGTAGAGATCTGGGGGGAGGTCCACTAGTGAACGGCTCACTCGGGCGATTATATAAATCCGGCCAGCGCAAGAGTTGAGGCAGTGTTTTCCTTTGATTCTTCCTGGCCTTCTCTCCACCTCCATTTTGCAGGCGCTGCTTGGGTTCGTCTCTGCCGCTGCAGCAATGATGAAGAGTAAGACTACCAAGCTCGAGCACGCCAAGAAGGGCGGGAAGATGAAGAAAACAGGCAGACGAACTGCGCTGCCGCCACGGTGGATTCAGGGAAACTTTCTCCCATCCACCGTCAAGAAGGAAGACGTCCTGGAGCTTGTGGAGCATGGGATGGTAGCCGAAAAATCTCAGAGACTTCCATAAGGAGAACTCGAGCAGGATCCCCGCGAAGGGGAACGAGTCCTTTTCCTGACCCACATCGAGCGAGGTTTCTCCCTGCCCCCGCATTCTTTTATCCGCGGCTTTCTTTATTATTTTGGAGCAAAACTTCATCATGTCTCTCCAAACACCATTGTGTATCTCTCTGCATTTGTAACACCGTGCGAGTGTTTCCTGGGCTGTCCTCCTCACTGGGGGCTTCAAGCACATCTTCTCTGTGCGATCCAAAAAGTGAAGAAAGCGAACCCGAGTGACAGTAGAACTCACATCATCCAGTTATGCGGTGGTTTAGGGATCCAAAAGAGGGGTAGGAATACATATCCCCAAATGACCCTTCCTGAATCGGCCCGGAATTGGCAATCGACATGGTTCTATTGCAATGACGTTGTGTCTCCGAACATGTTGACTAGCCTTCCTCCTTTCACCTTAGATCAACCGACTGCTCCTAGATTGATAAATGTGTTCAAAGATGAGAAGGCTGAGGTGGAGATTTTGGTGGCCGAGGTGATTAACTTGGTCCGATGTGGAGTGACATGAATGGATTTGCTCGAGACATTCCTTGCTCGGCGCAACCAGCCTCTCCATGCTAGAGACCACGCCATGTGGCACTACTCGGGCCCTGGGGACTCCACTCGGTCGCATCCTGAGGAGGTTTCGGAAGAAACCGTAGCCCAGTGGATCAAGGGCATCACCGGACCTTGTGACAATCCCATGGGAACCAAGCGGGTTGCACCTTATTCTGCTGAAAACAAACCACGTAAATTGGTACGTTATATCCTTTCTGATTGCTTTCATGTTTCTGTCGAGTGTCTGGATATTTGACCGACTGATTTTGTTACTCTTGTTCCTTGTAGGAGTGGACGAACTTGCATTCTCCTGTACCTAACGGGGATGAGTTTGACATCGGAGGGGAAAGTGAAGGTGGCAGCATCGACATCGACTACGTTGATGATAGTGAGGAGAGTGAAGATGACTTAGATGACAGTGAGGAATTAAAACAGTCTCTTCCACGCCTTGAATTGCGGTCCAAGCATCGCCATGATCCAATGACTTCTCCAAGCAAGACCTTAGCATCCAGCAGTAGGAATGTGAAGTGCGACAGGGCTGTTGCGACTGACTTTGAAGAAAAGGCTGCCAAACAGCCCAAGCCTGATGCGCCCAAGCCTCAGAAGGCTCTGCCCCGTATGAGGATTGTCGTGCCAGTGACGATGTCCATTGAGGCCGAAGAAGATCCCATGGACTTGGAGGTTGTGGACATGCCTGCTCCTCAACAAGGTATGATAAGTATTTGTTTTACTCTATTTTCTAGATTGAATCCGTCGACTGAATCAACCAACACTGTCGATTAACAACCTCAGATGTCATTCTCTTGGACGATCAACAAGAACCGCATCGTACAGGTGCGGAACAAACTCAAGCCATGCCAGCAGCGCCTATGTCGAGTGTTCCTCCAGCTAGTTCGACTGCTCTGATTACAGCTCCTTCGAGTGGTTCAACTGTTGTGCCGACTGTGCCGACTGCGTCTCCTCTGGTACCTCGTGTTACCACTGCTGCGATACTGACCCCTTCAAAACTTGCATATTATATGCACCATGTCCAGCAGGATCAGTCTGGAGCCACCAAAGAGGCTATGATTCAAGCCAGGCTGATGATGCAACAGACCAGAGAGGCGTACAAGGCTAGTAAGTTGGCAAAGGTTGCCAGTTCGGCGCTTCAAGCGAACATCCGAGTAAGTGCCATTGTAAGTTAATTTCCGATTGAATCTTGTCAATCTTGCTTTCGGATTGAGTCTTGTCAATCTTGGTTTTACACCCACTGGGGGGTACGATGTGTGGTAGTTTGTCTTTATTCCAGTGGGGGCACGCTGAGTGAACCCACTGGGTGTAGTCCCCGAGACTGCTATCGAATGCTTGCATCGGCAGGGGTCTGATGTGAAAAGTTGTTCTCTTTTCTTTGATTCGGCCAGGCCAGACCTGGTCGGGTAGCCTTGTATCCAGTGGGGCACGCTGAGTGCACCCACTGGGTATAGTCCCCGAGACCGCCGTCGGGTGCTTTCTTTGGCAGGGTTCTATTTGGAAAACACGCTCTGTTTCTTTGTCGTGACTTGGCCAGGATGGACCTGGTCGAGTTGTTTCATTTCCAGTGGGGGCACACTAAGTGCACCTACGAGGGTGTAGTCCCCAAGACTAATGTCGATCGTTTACGAAGGGCATTAGTCTTAAGAACTTGGGTGGGTGCGGCGAGCTGCTATTTGGTCGAATGAACTGTATTTCTCCACTCAGAAGTAGAAAAATACTAGTGTCGACTGAATTATTCCCTTGATGTTTTTCAGAAAGCCTGTGATATTAGATTTAAGTACGCCAAGGTGGAATCAGAAAAGAACCAGCTTCATCTAGATTTGGAGGTGAAGACCAATGACTTGGATGCCTTGAAGAAGACACTTGAAGACAAGGACAAGGTCCTTGCATAGCTTAAGGAAAGGTCCCTTAAGGAGAAGAAGCTTTCGGACGTTGGTAAGTTGGAAGAAGAAAACCCGAAGTTAAAGAAAGAACGACTCAAATGGGGAAAAGAGCTTGATAAAATCGTGAAGAGGGGAAAAGCCATGGAAAAGTTTGTGAAGGACTTCCTGACCAACATGCTTGCGACGCTTATTGGTATGCTTCCTTCACCGAGTGAATATTTTTGAACTTTAGCGAATAAATTGTGACTAATTTTTCGTTGTTCCCTTCGTACATAATTCTGCCCGGACTTCTAGAAGGAGAATGATGAGGTGGAGCCGTATCTGGATCCCACCAAGTCAGCTGTTCCAGATGCTATGGTTGTAGACATGTTTCGTCTCAACACTTGCCTCTTGAAGGTTAAGGGGTACATTGCCTGACTACGAGTTGCTATGGGGAAGATTGACAAGGAGTTGTGGCCTGAAGACACTTTCCAAACTGATCTGGAAGTTGTGATGAGCCGCTTGGGTCAGATTCCCAACAGGGTGCAGGCGTAGAAGAAGTCTGCTGCGCGATGCAGAGCCGATGCAACCATTTCACTCGTCAGAGTCCATTGTAAGGAAGCAAGAGAAGACAAGCTGAAGGCACTCCAGGTTGCGAATACGAAGAAGCTCAAGTTTGAAAATTTTATGGTGACCTTCATGAGTGCACCGACTCGCATTGCTGATGGGATCAACCTTGATACCTTCATTGAGCCTGCAAGTCCTGGGAAGCCTTGAGATGAAATTATGATCACTGCCAAAACTTTAATTGACCTCGGTATGCTGAGTGTTACTGTATCGTTAAAACTTCGTCCGGGTGTGGAACCCGAGTACTTTCCGTATGCATGGATGACTTTAATCCATGTCGGACTCCTTTGAATTTATTTTCCTTTGAGACTTGCTTCATTTTTGAATGTTCTCGAGTGAATAGATTGCTATTCATTCGGAAAAGTTTTTTAACTTAGGCGATTTACTCGCGGCTAAGGTCCCCCCCCTCCCGAGCGAAAGGATTGCCCTTCACTCGGAGTATATGTTTTACTTAGGTGAAGACTTGTTCGCAGCTAAGCATCCGAGTGAGTACGTTGTTATTCACTCGGAAGGGGTTTTAACTTAGGAAAAAATATGTTCGCAGCTAAGCCCCCGAGTGAGAGGAGTTCTCTTCACTCGGAGTAGTTTCTACACTTAGGCGAAGACTGATTCGCAGGTAAGCATCAGAGTGAATAGTTTGTTATTCACTTTGTAAGGTTTTTTTAACTTAGGCGAAACATGTTCGCAGCTAAGCCCCCGAGTGAGAGGATTTCTCTTCACTCGAAGTAATTTCTATACTTAGGCGAAGACTGGTTCACAGTTAAGCATCCGAGTGAATAGTTTGTTATTCACTCAGAAGGGTATATTTAACTTAGGCGAAAAATGATTGCAACTAAGACCCTGAGTGAGAGGATTGCTCTTCACTCGGAGTAATTTCTATACGTAGGCGAAGACTGGTTTGCAGCTAAGCATCCGAGTGAATAGTTTCTTATTCACTCGGAAGGGTTTTCGAACTTAGGCGAAACATGTTCGCAACTAAGCCTCCGAGGGAGAGGATTGCTCTTCACTCGGAGTAATTTCTATACTTAGGCGAAGACTGGTTCGCAGCTAAGCATCTGGGTGAATAGTTTGTTATTCACACGTAAGGTTTTTTAATTTAGGCGAAACATGTTCGTAGTTAAGCCCCCGAGTGAGAGGATTGCTCTTCAGTCTCAGTAATTTCTGTACTTAGGCGAAGACTGGTTCGTGCTACTCCTTGAGCTTGCGTTGGTTTTTCCCTTGAAGAGGAAAGGGTGATGCAGCAAAGTAGATATAAGTATTTCCGTGAGTTTGAGAAGTGATACGTCTCAAACGTATCTATAATTTTTGATGGTTTCATGCTGTTATCTTGTCATCTTTGTATGCTTTATGTACCTTTTATATCTTTTTTGGGACTAACTTATTAATTCAGTGCCAAGTTCCAGTTCCTGTTTTTTCTATGTTTTTGGCCCTTTTCAGATCTGATTTTGGAATGAAGTCTAAACGGAATAAAATCCCCGAAATATTTTTTTCCCGAACGGAAGAAGATCAGGGGGCTTGAGGGCTAAGCCAGGAGAGCTACAGGGGGCCCACAAGCCCTGTAGCTACCACTAGGGGGGCGGTGGCTAGCAGGTTTGTGGCCTCCCTGGCACCCCCTGACCTAGCGCCTTCGCCTAGATATTCCCTAAAAAACAGAAAAAAAACCCAGGGAATCCACGAAAACACTTTTCCGCCGCCGCAAGCTTCCGTTTCTGCAAGATCTCATGTGGAGATCCTTCCCGGTGCCCTGTCGGAGGGGACTTTGGAGTTGGAGGGCTTCTACATCAACATCATCGCCCCTCCAATGACTCGTGAGTAGTTCACTTCAGACCTACGGGTCCGTAGTTTGTAGCTAGATGGCTTCTTCTCTCTCTTGGATCTTCAATACAAATTTCTCCATGATCTTCATGGAGATCTATCCGATGTAATCCTCTTTGGCGGTGTGTTTGTCGAGATCCGATGAATTGTAGATTTGTGGTCAGATTATCTATGATATATATTTGAGTCTTTGCTGATTTCTTATATGCATGATTTGATATCCTTGTAAGTCTCTCTGAGTCTTGGGTTTTGTTTGGCCAACTAGATCTATGATTCTTGCAATGGAAGAAGTGCTTGGTTTTGGGTTCATACCGTGTGGTGACCTTTCCCAGTGACAGTAGGGGCAGCAAGGCACACATCGTGTAGTTGCCATCAAGGGTAACAAGATGGCTTTGTCATAGATATGAGATTGTCCATCTACATCATGTCATCTTGCTTAAGGCGTTACTCTATTCTTTTGGACTTAATACACTAGATGCATGTTGGGTAGCGGTCGACGTGTCGAGTAATAGTAGTAGATGCAGAAAGTATCGGCCTATTTGTTTTGGACGTGATGCTTATAAATATAATCATTGCCATAGATGACATCACGACTTTGCACGGTTCTATCAATTTCTCGATAGTAATTTGTTCACCCACCATCTACTTGCTTTCATGAGAGAAGACACTAGTGAACACTACGGCCCCGGGTCTATTCACACCTATCATTTCCACTTTTGATTTTCCTTTGCTTTGTTACTTTGTTGCTTTCAGTTCTCACTTGGAAAACAATCTATAAGGGATTGACAACCCCTTCATAGCGTTGGGAGCAAGCTTTTTCTGTTTGTGCAGGTACTTGTGATACTCCTTCACTGGATCGATACCTTGGTTCTCAAAACTGAGGGAAATACTTACCACCGCTGCCCTACATCACCCTTTCCGCTTCGAGGGAACACCAACGCAAGGCTCCAAGGCCACGGGGAAATCCTTTGCATATTTGCCTAGGAAGTCCCTAAAGGCGTAGCCGAAGCAGAAGGATTCCTGGTGCCGTTGCTGAGGAGTATCAAGACAACAAGAGTCTCCCTTCAGCACCTATTTCTGGCGCCGTTGGAAGGTCTTTTGTTGCAGTAGCAGAAGTATTTCTGGTGCCGTTGCCGGGGAAGGAGAGATCTATCCAAGTAGGTCTCACAAACTCATCTCTTGCATTTACTTTTTTGCCGGTTGCCTCTCGTTTTCCTCTCCCCACTTAACATTTGCCGTTTTCATTTTCCTTTTTCGTTTTCCTTTTTCGTTCGCTCTTTTCTCTCGCTTGTTTTTTGTTTGCTTGTGTTGCCATGTGCCTCCTATTTGCTTGCATCTTTGCTTTCTAAGAATCTAGTGATATGGATCCTCATCCACTTGCTAATCTCTTTAAGATATCCAATTATGTTGATCCAACTGCTATGGAGTTTTGCTTGAGATGCGTGAATCTGAAAATCGTGATGAAATTTATGAAGTGATTCACGAGGGCTCCTCGAATGAAAAGCATGATTGCAATGGTTTCACTATAAATTCTGTTAGTGACAATCATGCTAAAAATATGCAAATCCATAAGCTTGGGGATGCTAGTTTTGCTATGTCCTCTACTTGTTGCAATGATCATGAATGGGGTGATGATTTTTCTTATGATCTTGAAAATTTGTTTAAGCCTCATGATGAGTATGATATTTGCAACAATATTGAAAGTGGGATTGGAGAAGTCATGACTTTATTTGATGATAATCCCACTATTTTTGAAGAGCGTCAACTTTGCATGCATGTGGATCATGAAAAGAATATCCTATGTGATAGCTACATTGTTGAATTCGAATATGATCCCACATGTAATTTCTATGAGAGAGGAAAATATTGTGCTAGAAACTTTCATGTTACCCAATTACCTCTCGTTATGTTGAGATTGCTCTTGTCTCTTTCTTCTTCCTTGCATTTGGTAACAATTGGTTGTCTTGCCAATTTGTTTTCCTATAAAATGCCTATGCATAGGATGTATGTTAGACTTAGATATGTTTGCCTTATGCCTAGCTAAAGGGCGTTATACAATAGCGCTTGTTGGGAGGCAACCCAACGAATCTATCCTTTTTCTTTCTGTTTTGTGTTTTCCACACTTTCATAATTCTGTTATGATTGTGTTTTTTGTGTTTCTTTTTGCGTTTGTGCCAAGCAAAACCGTTATGATTAGTCTTGGGGATGATCGTTTGGTCATGCTGGAAAAGACAGAAACTTTCTGCTCAGGAAAAGAATTTTCATTTTTTTTCTTCTGTAAGAGCTTTTGAGTTGATTCTTTTTTCTGCTGATTGCCACACAAATTCTTCAGACTGTCGTAATTTGTCAGAATTTTGGAAGTACCAGAAGTATATGAAGTATACAGATTTCTAAAGACTGGTCTGCTGTTAACAGATTCTGTTTTTGTTGTGTTGGTTGCTTATTTTGATGAAACTATGAATAGTATCGGGGGGTATTAGCCATGGAAGTTTGAAAATACAGTAACCCAACATCAACATAAGTGGAATTTATGTTTGCTACAGTATCTAAGGAAAGTGGTGGTTTGCTTTCTTATACTAATGTTATCACGAGTTTCTGTTTAAGTATCGTGTTGTGAAGTTTTCAAGTTTTGGGTGAAGTTCTTATGGACAAAAAGATAAAGAGTGGCAAGAGCTCAAGCTTGGGGATGTCCAAGGCAGCCCAAGAGATTAAAGGATGCCGTAAAAGCCTAAGCTTGGGGATGCCCCGGGAAGTCATCCCCTCTTTCGTCTTCAATCCATCGGTAATGTTACTTGGGGCTATATTTTTATTCACCACATGTTATGTGTTTTGCTTGGAGCCTCTTGTATCGTAGGAGTCTTTTATTTTTGTTGTGTCACAATCATCCTTGCTGCACACCTAGAGAGAGAGACATGCACTCACCGTGATTTTGTCGAGCTTCACTTATATCCTTTGGTAGACAATTCAGCTCATAGGTGCTTCACATATATCTTTTGAGCTAGTTGATTTTGCTCTATGTGCTTCACTTATATATTTTAGAGCACAGCGGAGCGTGGCTTGGTAGTTGATCTATGCTATGAAAGTAGTATCAAAAGGGGTAGATATCCAAAGGGATATGAAAACTTCCACCTTCATGTGCATTGAATAGTTAGAGAAGTTTGATTCATCTCAATTAGTTTTGAGTTGTGGTTATGGTAATATTGAAGTTATGCTAGTAAGCTGTTGTGGATCTAGAAATACTTGTGTTGAAGTTAGTGATTGCCGTAGCATGCACGTATAGTGAACCTCTATGTGATGAAATCAGAGCATGATTAGTCTATTGATTGTCATCCTTTGCGTGGCGGTCGGGATCGCGCGATGGTTTATACCTACCAACCCTTCCCCTAGGAGTATGCGTTGAATGCTTTGTTTCGATTACTACTAAATTTTTTGCAACAAGTATATGAGTTCTTCATGACTAATGTTGAGTCCATGGTTTAGATGCACTTTCACCTTCCACCATCACTATCTTATTAGTCTCGTGCAACTTTCGTCGGTGCACAAAACCCACCATTAGCCTCCCTCAAAACAACCACCATACCTACCTACTATGGCCTTTTCAAGGTCATTCCGAGATATATTGCCATGCAACTACCACCATGACATGTGCCACTACTTCTACATTGCCATTGCATGATCGTAAGATAGCTAGCATGATGTTTCCATTAATGTCTATGCCATGCTAGATCATTGTCACGGTACACTACTGAAGGCATTCCATATAGAGTCATCGTTGCTCTAAGTTTTGAGTTGAAAGTGTGATGATCATCATTGATGGAGCATTATCCCATGTGAGGAAATAAAAGAAGCCAAAGATGCCCACCAAAATAAAAAAATAAAAAACTAAAAAGAGGCCAAAGAGCCCACCAAAAAAATGAGAGAAAAAGAGAGAAGGGACAATGCTACTATCCTTCCACACTTGTGCTTATTAAGCACCATGATCTTCATGATTGAGAGTCTCTCATTTTGTCACCACCATATAGCTAGTGGGAAATTTTCGTTATATAACTTGGCTTGCATATTCCAATTATAGGCTTCCTCAAATTTGTCTTAGGTCTTCGTGAGCAAGCAAGTTGGATGCACACCCACTAGTTTTCTTTAAGAGATTTCACATACTCTTAGCTCTAGTGCATCTTTTGTATGGAAATCCCTACTCATTCACATTGATAACAATTGATGAGCATCTCCATAGCTCATTGATATGCCTAGTCAATGTGACCATCTTCTCCTTGTTTGCCTTGCAACCTCCACCACACTCCATTCCACTTATAGTGCTAAAACCATGGCTCACGCTCATGTATTGCGTGAGAGTTGAATTTTTTTGAGAAATTAAAGGTGTGAAACAATTACTTGGCCAATACCGGGGTTGTGCATGATTTAAACTCGTTGTGCAATGATGGTAGAGCATAGCCAGACTATATGCTTTTGTAGGGATAACTTTCTTTTGGCCTTGTTATTTTGAAAGTTCATGATTACCATGCTAGTTTGATTGACTTATTATTGTTTCCACGTCAATAGCAAACTATTGTTTTGAATATAATGGTTCTGAACATTCACGTCACATAAGAGGAGTTACAAAGGACATCTATGCTAGGTAGCATGAAAGCATCAAAAATTCATTCTTTATCACTTCCCTACTCGAGGACGAGCAGGAGTTAACCTTGGGGATGCTTGATACGTCTCAAATGTATCTATAATTTTTGATGGTTTCATGCTGTTATCTTGTCATCTTTGGATTTTTTATGTACCTTATATATATTTTTTGGGACTAACTTATTAATTCAGTGCCAGGTGCTAGTTCCTATTTTTCTGTGTTTTTGGCTCTTTTCAGATCTTATTTTGGAACGGAGTCCAAACAGAATAAAATCCCCGAAATAAATTTTTCCCGAACGGAAGAAGTTCAGGGGGCTTGAGGGCCAAGCCAGGAGAGCTACAGGGGGCCCACAAGCCGTGTAGCCGCCACCAGGGGGGCGACGGCTAGCAGGCTTGTGGCCTCCCTGGCGCCCCCCTCACCTAGCTCCTTCGCTTATATATTCCCTAAAATACAGAAAAAACCAGGGAATCCACGAAAACACTTTTCCGCCGCCGCAAGCTTCCGTTTCCGCGAGATTTCATCTGGAGACCCTTCCCGGTGCCCTGCCGGAGGGGACTTTGGAGTTGGAGGGCTTCTACATCAACATCATCGGCCCTCCAATGACTCGTGAGTTGTTCACTTCAGACCTACGGGTCTCTAGTTAGTAGCTAGATGGCTTCTTCTATCTCTTCGATCTTCAGTACAAAGTTCTCCATGATCTTCATGGAGATCTATCCGATGTGATCCTCTTTGGCGGTGTGTTTGTCGAGATCCGATGAATTGTGGATTTGTGATCAGATTATCTATGATATATATTTGAGTCTTTGCTGGTTTCTTATATGCATGATTTGATATCCTTGTAAGTCTCTCCGAGTCTTGGGTTTTGTTTGGCCAACTAGATCTATGATTCTTGCAATGGGAGAAGTGCTTGGTTTTGGGTTTATACCGTGTGGTGACCTTTCCCAGTGACAATAGGGGCAGCAAGGCACACATCGTGTAGTTTCCATCAAGGGTAACAAGATGGGCTTTGTCGTAGATATGAGATTGTCCATCTACATCATGTCATCTTGCTTAAGGCGTTACTCTGTTCTTTTGGACTTAATACACTAGATGCATGCTGGATAGCGGTCGACGTGTGGAGTAATAGTAGTAGATGTAGAAAGTATCGGTCTGCTAGTTTTGGACGTGATGCCTATAGATATAATCATTGCCATAGATGACGTCACAACTTTGCGCGGTTCTATCAATTGATCGACAATAATTTGTTCACCCGCCGTCTACTTGCTTTCATGAGAGAAGCCACTAGTGAACACTATGGCCCCCGGGTCTATTCACACCTATCTTTTCCACTTTTTCTTTTACTTTGCTTTGTTACTTTGTTGCTTTCAGTTCTCACTTGGCAAACAATCTATAAGGGATTGATAACCCCTTCATAGCATTGGGAGCAAGCTTTTTGTGTTTGTGCAGGTACTTGTGATACTCCTTCACTGGATCGATACCTTGGTTCTCAAAACTGAGGGAAATTCTTACCACCGCTGCGGTACATCACCCTGTCCGCTTCGAGGGAACACCAACGCAAGGCTCCAAGGCTACGGGGAAATCCTTTGTATATTTGCCTAGGAAGTCCCTAAAGGCGTAGCCGTAGGAGAAGGATTCCTGGTGCCGTTGCGGAGGAGTATCAAGACAAGAATAGTCTCCCGTCAGCACGTATTTCTGGCACCGTTGGAAGGTCTTTTGTTGCAGTAGCAAGAACCAAGGTATCAATCCAGTAGGTGTATCAAGATGAGGCACCAAGGCACCTCGGCGAAAACAAACAAACTTGCACCCAACGCGATAAAGGGTTTGTAAATCCCTTTACAATTACTTGCAAGGTGAAATCTGATAGTGATAATAGGTAAATATAAATAAATAAATAAAAGTGCAGCAAGGTATTTTTGGTATTTTTGTATGTAGATCTGAATATATAATGTGTAAAATAGGCCCGGGGGCCACAGTGTTCACTAGAGGCTTCTCTCATGATAGCAAGTATTACGGTGTGTGAACGAATTACTGTCGAGCAATTGATAGAAACGCGCAAAGTCATGACAATATCTAAGGCAATGATCATACACATAGGCATCACGTCCGAGACAAGTATATCGATACTTTCTATATCTACTACTATTACTCCACACATCGACCGCTATCCAGCATGCATCTAGTGTATTAAGTTCATAACAAACAGAGTAACGCCTTAAGCAAAATGACATGACGTAGAGGGATAAATTCATGCAATATGATATAAACCCCATCTTTTTACCCTTGATGGCAACAACATGATGCGTGCCTCGCTGCCCCTTCTGTCACTAGGTCAGGACACCGCACGGTATGAACTCAAAACCAAGCACTTCTCCAACTGCAAGAATTATAGATCAAGTTGGACAAACGAAACCCATAACTCGAAGAGAATTACAAGGATAGGAAATCATGCATATAAGAAATCAAAGGAGACTCAAATAATATTCATAGATAATATTATCATAAATCCACAATTCATCGGATCTCGACAAACACACCGCAAAAGAAAGTAACATCGGATAGATATCCATGAAGATCATGGATGACTTTGTATTGAAGATCCAAGAGAGAGAAGAAGCCATCTGGATACTAGCTATGGACCCGAAGGTCTGTGGTGAACTACTCACGCATCATCGGAGAGGCAATGGTGTTGATGAAGAAGCCCTCCATGTCTGAATTCTCCTCCGGCAGGGCACCAGAACGGTCCCCAGATGGGATCTCACGGAAACAGAAGCTTGCGGCGGAGGAGAAGTATTTTCGTGGCTCTCTCCTATGGTTTGGGGATTTTACGGAATTTATAGGCAAAAGAGGTAGGGCAAAGGAGGCACGGGGGTCCCACGAGCCTGCTAGGCGCGCCCCCTGGGGCGCTCCTAGGGGGCTCGTGGCCTCCTCCGTGGCCTTCTGCCTTGGTTCTCAAGTCTTCTGGATCCGTTCTGTTATCGAAAAAATCATCCCGAAGGTTTTATTCCGTTTGGACTCCGTTTATTATTCTTATCTGAAAAAGCTCAAAAACAAGGAAAAAACAGAAACTAGCACTGGGCACTAAGTTAATAGGTTAGTCCCAAAAAAGATATAAAATAGCATATAAATGCATATAAAGCATCCCAAGTTGATAATATAATAGCATGGAACAATCAAAAATTATAGATACGTTGGATACGTATCAAGCATCCCGAAGCTTAACTCCTGCTCGTCCTCGAGTAGGGAAGTGATAAAGACCGAATTTCTGATGGGGAATGCTGCCTAACATATTTGTTCTTTGTAACTTCTTTATTGTGGCATGAATGTTCAGATCCATAAGATTCAAAACAATAGTTCAATATTTTCATGAAAACTATAATACTTCAACCATACTAGTATAGTAATCATGAACTTTTGAAATAACAAGGCCAAAGAAAGTTATCCCTACAAAATCATATAGTCTGGCTATGCTCCATCATCCCCACACAACGAATTTAAATCATGCACAACCCCAGTATTGGCCAAGTAATTGTTTTCACACTCTTACTTTCTCAAACCTTTTTCAACTCTCACACAATACATCAGCGTGAGCCATGGATATAGCACTATAGGTGGAATAGAGTGTGGTGGAGGTTGTGAGGCAAAAAGGAGGAGATGGTCACATCGACTCGGCGTATCAACGGGCTATGGAGATGCCCATCAATAGATATCAATGTGAATGAGTAGGGATTGCCATGCAACGGATGCACTAGAGCTATAAGTGTATGAAAGCTCAAAAAGAAAAACTAGTGGGTGTGCACCCAACTTGCTTGCTCACGAAGACCTAGGGAAATTTTGAGGAATCCCATCATTGGAATATACAAACCAAGTTATATAATGAAAATTCCCACTAGTATATGAAAGTGACAAAACAAGAGACTCTCTATCATGAAGAACATGGTGCTATTTTGAAGCACAAGTGTGGAAAAAGATAGTAGCATTGTCCCTTCTCTCTTTTTCTCTCATTTTTTGGTTTGGGCTCTTTGGCCTCTTTTTTCTCATTTCACTTTTTTTCCTTTTTTTGGTGGGCATCTTTGGCCTCTCTTTGTTATTTCCTCACATGGGACAATGCTCTAATAATGATGATCATCACACTTTTATTTACTTACAACTCGATACTTAGAAAAATAATGACTCTATATGAAATGCCTCCGGCAGTGTACTGGGATGTGCAACGATGTAGCTTAGCGTATGACGTTGAAACATCTCGCTAGCTATCTTACGATCATGCAATGGCAATATGAAAGTGATGGCACATGTCATGAGACGGAACAGTGGAAGTTTCATGGCAATATATCTCGGAATGGCTATGAAAATGTATGGTGGTTGTTTTGAGGAAGGTATATGGTGGTTTTGTGCACCGGCGAAAGTTGCGCAGCACTAGAGAGGCTAGAAATGGTGGAAGGGTGAGAGTGCATCTATACCATGGACTCACATTAGTCATGAAGAACTCATATACTTATTGCGAAAGTTTTATTAGTAATCGAAACAAAGTGCTAAACGCTTACTCCTAGGGGAAGGGTTGGTAGGAGTTAACCATCGCGCGATCCCGACCGCCACACAAAGGATGACAATCAGTAAATCAATTATGCTCCGACTTCATAACATAGCGGTTCACCATACGTGCATGCTACGGGAATCACTAACCTCAACACAAGTATTTATAGATTCACAACACCCTACTATCATAACTCTAATATTACCATATCCATTTCTCAAAACTAATTGTGAGGAATCAAACTTCTGTTACTAATCAATGCACTTGAATGTGAATTTTTTTATTATATCCTCTTCGGATGCCTATCAAATTTAGGACTAATTTCATAACACACGCCAATTACCAAGTTACTTAGATAGAGCGCTCTCAAAATGATATAAGTGAAGATCGAGAGTTTTTATTTATACAAAAATATGACACCGCCGTGCTCTACAAAGATTTAAGTGAAGCACTAGAGCAGAATTATCTAGCTCAAAATATATAAGTTAAGCTCATGGGAGAAAAATTATCTAGCTCAAAATATATAAGTGAAGCACATGGGAGCAAAATTATCTAGCTCAAAAGATATAAGTGAAGCACATGCGAGCTAAGTTGCCTAACTCAAAAGATATAAGTGAAGCTCATTGAGTATTCTAACAAATTCACGATGAGTGCATGTCCCTCTCAAAAGGTGTGCACAAAGGATGATTTTGATAAAACAAAAAGCAAAGACTCCTGTAGAACACGACGCTCCAAGCAAAACACATATGATGTGGTAAATAAAAATATAGCTCCAAGTAACGTTACTGATGGATTGAAGACGAAAGAGGGGATGCCATCCCGGGGCATCCCCAAGCTTAGGCTTTTTGGTGTTCTTGAATTTGGCTTGGGATGACTTGGGCATCCCAAGCTTAGGCTCTTTCCACTCTTTATTCCATTGTCCATAAGAACATCACCCAAAACTTGAAAACTTCACAACACAAAACTTTAAACAGGAACTCGTGATATCATTAGCACAAGAAAACAGACCACCAAATTTTTAAGTACTGTAGTAAACTTAATTTACATTTAGATTGATGTTATATTAATGTATTCTCACTTCTCCATGGCTCGTATCCCCCAATACTAACCATAGTTTCATCAAAATAAGCAATCAACACAACAAAAACAGAATCTGTCAAAAACAGAACAGTCTCTAGTTATTTGTATATTTCGTATACCTCTATTATCCCAAAAATTAGGAAAAACTTATGAAAATTAGGGCAATTTGAATATTAATCAGCATAAAAAATAATCAACTCAAAAGCTCTTTCTGGATAGGAAATAAAAATAATTTCGTGAGCACAAAATTTCAGTCTTTTTTCAGGATAATTAAACAACTATCACCAAAACTAATCATAAAGGTTCTACTTGCCAAAAACACTAATTAAAACATAAAAAACACAATCATAATAGAATCATGATGGTGTGGACTCAACAAAACAGAAAGTAAAAAGCAAAAATAAATTTATTCATTGGGTTGCCTCCCAACAAGCGCTATTGTTTAACGCCCTTAGCTAGGCGTAAGGCAATAGAATCAAGTATTGTCATCTTTAGTGCTCAAACCATAAGTATCTTTCATAATGGATTCATAAGAAAATTTTATTTTCTTTCTAGGAAAGTGTCCATTCCCTTCTTTCATGGAAATTGAAATTTAATATTCCCTTCCTTCATATCAATAACAGCACCAATAGTCCTAAGGAAAGGTCTACCAAGAATAATGGGACATGTCGGGTTGCAATCAATATCAAGCACAATGAAATATACGGGCACATAGTTCCTATTTGAAATAATAAGAACATAAATTATCCTTCCCATAGGTTTCTTAATAGTAGAATCCGCAAGATGCAAATTAAGAGATCACTCATCAATCTCATTGAAACCTAGGAAATCACATACATATTTTGGAATTGTGGAAGCACTAGCACCCAAATCACACAAAGCATGACTTCATAATTTTTAATCTTAATTTTTATAGTAGGTTCCCACTCATCATGAAGTTTTCTAGGAATATATATTTCCAACTCAAGTTTCTCTTCAAGATATTTCATCATAGCATCAACGATATGTTTGGTAAAAGCCTTATTTTGGCTATAAGCATGTGGAGAGTTTAGTATGGATTGCATCAAGAAAATACATTCAATCAAGGAGTATCTATCATAATTAAACTCCTTGAAATCCAAAGTAGTAATTTCATCACTATTCAAAGTTTTGATATCCTCTACTTCACTTTTAGTATTTTTAGCATCAAGATAAATAGAGTCCGAATCATTGGGGTGTTTCTCAACCAAAGTGGAGTCACATCCAACCCCATCATCATTAAGATTCACATTATAAAACAAGGATTCAATAGGAGTCACACCAAGCACTTTAAGATCTTCGTGATTCTCATCACGAGAACACGCCTTTTGAAGCCATTCATGTCTAGCACGAATTTGGGCGGTTCTTTCTTTACTCTCATTCATGGAAACACACATAGATTTCAAAGTTTCATCCATATTAATCTTGGGAGGAACACATCTTAATTTCAAAGAATCAATATCAAGAGACATTCTATCAATAGTCCTAGCCAAGTCATCAATTTTAAGCAGTTTTTCTTCTATGGAAGCATTGAAAATCTTTTGCGAATTAATAAACTCTTTAATATCAATCTCAAGATCAGAGGGTATCTTATAATAATTTCCATGAGCATTGTTGTACGAATTGCCAAAATTATTAGAGGGATTACTAGGAAAAGGCCTAGGATTAATGTTACCTCTATGAGCATTGTTGTTACCAAAATTATTCCTACCAACAAAATTAACATCCAAATATTCATTGCTATTCTCAATCAAGGAAGATAAAGGCATATAATTTCGATCTAGATTAGCACTTTTAATAGCAAACAACTTCATTAACTCATCCATCTTAGCACTCAAAGAGTTAATTTCTTCTACAGCATGCACTTTTTTACTAGTAGGTGACCTTTCAGTGTGCCATTGAGAATAATTTGTCATGATATTATCTAGGAGTTTTGTAACTTCTCCTAGTGTGATTTCCATAAAAGTTCCACCAGAGGCGGAATCCAAGATATTTCTAGAAGCAAAATCAAACGAGCATAGAAAATTTGTATAATCATCCAAAGACTTAGGCCATGAGCGGGACAATTTCTAATCATCAATTTCATTCTCTCCCAAGATTGTGCAACATGTTCATGATCTAGTTGCTTAAAATTCATGATAACATTACGGAGAGAGATAATCTTAGCAGGTGGAAAATACTTGGAAATAAAGGCATCTTTACACTTGTTCCATGAATCAATACTATTTTTGGGTAAAGATGAAAACCAAGTTTTTTCTCGATCTCGTAATGAGAACGGAAAAGCTTCAATTTAATCATATAATTATCCACATCTTTCTTCTTTTGCATATCGCATAACTCAATGAAGATATTAAGATGGGATGCGACATCTTCACTAGGAAGGCCGGAAAATTGCTCTTTCATAACATTAATTTCATATGAATCCGCACTAGTGGCGGGAGCAATTGGAGTACTAATAAAATCATTGTTATTAGTATTAGAGAAGTCACACAATTTAGTGTTTTCAGACATGGTGACTTAGCAAGAAGACAAGCACACAAGCAAAGAGAAAGCAAGCGAAAGATAGGGTGAATGAAAAGGCAAATAAAGAAAGGCAAATATTTTTGTAAATTTTGTTTTAGAAACGGGGGAGAGGAAAACGAGAGGAAAATGGCAAATAATGTAAATGCAAGAGATAAGTTTGCGATAGGTACTTGGTAGATATCCTACACTTGAATACTCCCCGGCAACGGCGCTAGAAATTCTTCCTCCTACTTCTTGAGCTTGCGTTGGTTTTTCCCCTGAAGAGGAAAGGGTGATGCAGCAAAGTAGAGATAAGTATTTCCCTCAGTTTGAGACCAAGGTATCAATCCAGTAGGAGTATCAAGATGAGGCACCAAGGCACCTATGCAAAAACAAACAAACTTGCATCCAACGCGATAAATGGGTTGTTAATTCCTTTACGATTACTTGCAAGGTGAGATACGATAGTGATAATAGGTAAATATAAATAAATAAATAAAAGTGAAGCAAGGTATTTTTGGTATTTTTGTATGTATATCTAAATATATAATGTGTAAAATAGATCCGGGGGGCATAGTGTTCACTAGAGGCTTCTCTCATGATAGCAAGTATTACGGTGGGTGAACGAATAACTCTCAAGCAATTGATAGAATCGCGCAAAGTCATGATGATATAGAAGGAAATGATCATACATATAGGAATCAGGTCCGAGACAAGTAGACCTATACTTTCTGCATCTACTACTATTACTCCACACATCGACCGCTATCCAGCATGCATCTAGTGTATTAGGTTCATAACAAACAGAGTAACGCCTTAAGCAAGATGACATGATGTAGAGGGATAAATTCATGCAATATGATATAAACCCCATGTTTTTACCCTTGATGGAAACAACACGATGCGTGCCTCGCTACCCCTTCTATCACTAGGTGAGGACACCGCACGGTATGAACCCAAAACCAAGCACTTCTCCCATTGCAAGAATTATAGATCAAGTTGGCCAAACGAAACCCATAAATCGAAGAGAATTACAAGGATTCGAAATCATGCATATAAGAAATCAGAGGAGAATCAAATAATATTCATAGATAATCTTATCATAAATCCACAATTCATCGGATCTCGACAAACACACCGCAAAAGAAAGTTACATCTGATAGATATCCATGAAGATCATGGATGAATTTGTATTGAAGATCCAAGAGAGAGAAGAAGCCATCTAGATACTAGCTATGGACCCGAAGGTCTGTGGTGAACTACTCACGCATCATCGGAGAGGCAATGGTGTTGATGAAGAAGCCCTCCGTGTCCGAATCCCCCTCCGGCAGGGCACCAGAACGGTTCCTAGATGGGATCTCACGGGAACAGAAGCTTGCGGCGGAGGAAAAGTATTTTCGTGGCTCTCTCCATTGGTTTGGTGATTTTAGGGAATTTATAGGCGAAAGAGGTAGGGCAAAGGTGGCACGGGGGGTCCACGAGCCTGCTAGGCGCGCCCCGTGGGCCACGCCTAGGGGGCTCGTGGCCTCCTCCATGGCCCTGTGCCTTGGTTCTCAAGTCTTCTGGATCCCTTATGTCATGGAAAAAATCATCCCGAAGGTTTTATTCCGTTTGGACTCCGTTTAATATTGTTATCTGAAAAAGGTCAAAAACACGGAAAAAACAGAAACTGGCATTGGGAACTGTGTTAATAGGTTAGTCCCAAAAATGATATAAAATAGCATATAAAACATCCCAAGTTGATAATATAATAGCATAGAACAATCAAAAAATTTAGATACGTTGGAGACGTATCAGTTCGCAGCTAAGGAGCCGAGTGAATAGTTTGTTATTCACTCGGAAGGGTTTTTAACTTAGGTGAAACATGTTCGCAGCTAAGCCCCCGAGTGAGAGGATTTCTCTTCACTCGGAGTAATTTCTATACTTAGGCGAAGATTTGTTCGCAGCTAAGCATCCGAGTGAATAGTTTGTTATTCGCTCGGAAGGCTTTTTTAACTTAGGCGAAACATGTTCGGAGCTAAGCCCCCGAGTGAGAGGATTGCTCTTCTCTCGGAGTATGTTTTGGGTGAGAAACTGCTCGACGGAATCTATAAAAATTGAAGAAATTATGACTTCAACAAGCAACATTTTTCAGTAATCTCTCTTATTCCATCAATCCGACTAGTTGTCAAGCATAAAAACGTCGGAGCATGTCTGCATTCCAAGATCGGGGTTCGACAGCTCTCTTCTTGAGGTTGTAGAGATGATAAGCTCCGTTGTTCAATACCTTGGTGATGATGAATGGTCCCTCCCATGTAGGGGCTAACTTGTGAGTCCTTTGTTGATCCATTCGGAGCACCAAATCGCCTTCGTGGAATTCCCGACTCCTAACATGTCTTGCATGGAGGCGACAAAGATCCTGTTGATATGTGGTGAACTGAATCAAGGCCATCTCACGTTCTTCCTCCAAGAGAACTACTCCGTCTTGCCGCGCCTATTCGGCTTCAGCTTCCGAGTACAAATCCACGCAGGGAGAATTATGAAGGATATCACTCGGGAGAACAGCTACAACTCCATATTCCAAGAAGAAGGGTGTGCGTCCAGTCGACCGGTTAGGGGTTGTTCTCAAGCCCTATAAGACACATGGCAGTTCAGTTACCCAGGCTCCAGCTTCCTGTTCCATGTCCCGCATGAGCTGCAGTTTCAGCCCTTGAAGGATAAGGCCGTTTGCTCGCTCAGCTTGCCCATTGGTTTGGGGGTGTGCGACGGACGCATAATCCACTCGAGTGCCTTGAGAAGAGCAAAAGTGCCTGAACTCTTCTGAATCGAAGTTGGAGCCATTGTTTGTCATGATGCTGTGAGGAACTCCATACCAAAATGTTATATCTCTCATGAACTTGACGGCGGTGCACGAGTCCAACTTCTTTATTGGCTTGGCTTCAATCCATTTAGTATACTTGTCGACTGCAACAAGTAGGTGTGTAAATCCACTCTGACTAGTTCGGAAGGGGGCGACCATATCCAGACCCCAAACAGCAAATGGCCAGACGAATGGGATGGTCTTCAAGGCAGATGGAAGCTTGTGGGGCAGATTGGAATAGAATTGGCAACCTTCACAGTGATCAACGATATATTTGGCCATCTCATTAGCACGTGGTCAGAAGTACCCAGCTCGGTATGCTTTCGCAACAATGGTCCGAGAGGACACATGATGGCCAAAGGTTTCCGAGTGGATGTCTTCCAGGATCAGTCGGCCCTCATCAAGGGAGATGCACCGTTTAGCTCTTGTGATTCAAAAGATAGTATCCTCAACACTCAATCAATATCTCACACATATGGCATGGGCAGAAGAGATTGATTTGTTGGAAAACAGCATGGGAAGGCTAGAGATCAAGTTTCTAAATGATGGATTGGACTATCTTGATCTAAACACATGAGTAGGTGGCTCTCCCTCAGAAAAATGGATATGGCAATTTTGCGTGTATTCTCAGTGCTTCCTCTACGAATGAGAGGTGGTGGAGGGGTATATATAGGCATCTCCAAAAACCCAACCTTTCCAACATTATTGACCAACTCGGTGACACTGACATGAATCTCGTTGGTACCGACTTGCACTAAATGTGGCAAATTTCAAATTCTCCATGAGATAGATATAAGAATATCGGTGGTGTCGATATGGTGAGCTAGGGTAGTTTCCATATTTCGATTAAATCGATTTCAAAACTCATAAATTTCGGTTCTTGAAATCGACACACGAGAAAGTTGGTCACTGATTTTTGATGGCACCGAAATGAAAATTGGTGGTACCAAAATTCTAAGGTTTGGCATAGGTTGTGTCTCTAAAAAAATTGGTAGGGTCGAGTGTAAAAGGTTGGTGGCACCAATTTTGATGTTTAGGCTTTGGACGGCGAATTTTGTTGGAGAATGGCAATGTATTTTTGTGGCTATCTCTATGAACTTGAGCAACCAATTCATCTTAGATACGTCACCCCTTTTAATAGTATTGGGTTTCCTATGGACTCAAATATGATTTCTGACAAATATAAAATATAGAGTCTTGTAGCTTGAAGCTTGGCCAATCCTCTTCCTTGCATTGCATCAAGGGGCTTCTCCTCACAATCCTTTATCCAATGCATCTTTGAACTTTTTTGTGGATTCTCAATGTTGATGTTGATGACATTCTATGTAGGTGAACTTGTTTGTCGATGCTCAATGTTTATGAAGATCATCTTGAGTTGGGAGCTTTCCTTGTTTTTGGCTCTCATTTCACCTACATTGGTTAGTCATGCAAGGAAGAACATAATATAACCAAATAACAAGAATGAATTTATTCAACAAATAGTTGTCAAGGATATGGTTTTTCTTTTTTCTTCCTTCATCTCCGAAGAAAGGGTTGTTGATACTTGGCCATGACAAGATTGTTTTAAATGTGAGTTGATGGAAATCTTGTGAAGCGTTCTTCTTCCAAGTACTTACAAAAAGGTTAGATGCAATACAAGGGAGCATTGTTTTCCATGATATAGGATAGTGTCATATTAATAGCATCATGGAATAATCTAGTAAGCTCATGACATTGCATGCATCCGAGTGAGTCTAGCTCAAGATTGAAGCATCAATGATGTTCAAGTCACTCCTTATGTGATAAAACACTTTCTCATCAAGTGGATAGGTAAACATATCAACCAATTGTTTGTCGGTACGAACATGCTGGAGATTAATATCTCCTTTACCAACATGATCACGAACAAATGATGTCGAACTTGAATATGTTTAGTTCGAGAATGTTGCATGGGATTATAGGAAATTTTAATACCACTTTCATTGTCACATAACAATGGAACATGTTTCACATGAACGCTATAATCCTTAAGAGTTTGCGTCATCCATAGTAATTGCACACAACATCATTCGACGACAATATATTCCGCTTCGACGGTAGATAGAGATACCTAGTTTGGTTTATTGGATTACCAAGACACAAGTGATCTTCCAACAAATTGGCATGTAACCGAGGTGGACTTTCTTTCAACCTTGTCTCCGATATAGTCCAAGTTGGAATAGCCAACAAGATTAAAGGAAGATGCCTTGGGATACCATATGCCAAAGTTTAGTGTGTGTATCAAGTATCTCACAATTAATTTCACATCATTGAGATGAGACTCCTTAAGAGAAATGGTTTGGAACGATTTTCCCAACTCGGAGAGACAGACTCTCAAATGCAAGCTTTGCTTCAAGAAAATATGGGATACCATTGTGATAAGACTTAAAAAAATTCGGTAAATCCTTCCTGGCCATTTCAAAAGTAAGAAAACTTGTCAAATATTTGGCCAAAACTCTAAGAGAGTGTTCAAATTATTTTCAATGAATTTCCACATAGCTTTTGAAGGAATTTTGGCAACTAGATGAGGATTGTATGGTTCCAAGAGAGTTTGCGACAAAAATATAAACCATACAAGAAATTTCATCTAGATGTTGGGCGTTGACTAGGTCACCTATATTAGAGTATATTGACTTGAGGAGCCAAGCATGGATGCTTGATCATAGGTCATACTATAGGTATGTCTAGATGAAGGGGGTGATTAGACTACTTGACCAAATAAAAACTTAGCCTTTTCCCAATTTTAGTTGTGGGCTAGTTTTAGTTGTTGTAGAAAGTCTATCTAAGAGTACTACAGCGGTAAGCAAAGACATGCAAATGTATGTAGATGGTAGGGATAGGAAGATCAAACACAAAGGTTGACACAATGATTTTTGGCGTGGTTCCGATAGGTGGTGCAATCGTACGACCATGCTAGCGGATACTTCAACCCACGGAGGGTTACGACTGCAAGAGGCCATGTAGGGCTCGACCCACAAGGGGTCCACAAAGAAGCAGCCTTGTCTATTCCACCATGGCTTACGTCCCCATAGGAGTAGCCTCACTCACGGTAGATCTTCACGAAGTAGGCGATCTCCTTGCCCTTACAAAATTGTTGGTTCAACTCCACAACACGAAGTAGGAGGATCCCAAGTGACACCTAACCAATCTAGGAGGCACCACCCTCCAAAAGGTAATAGATGCGGTATAATGATGAACTCCTTGCTCTTGTGCTTCAAAAGATAGTCTCCTCAACACTCAATCATTCTCTCGTAGATTTGGCATGGGTAGAGGACATTGATTTGGTGGAAAGAAGCTTGGGAAGGCTAGAGATCAAGTTTCTAATGGATGGATTGGAATATCTTGATCTCAACACATGGGTAGGTGGCTCTCTCTAAGAAAAATGGATATGACAAGTGTGTGTGTGTGTGTGTTCTGAGTGCTTCCTCTACGAATGAGAGGTGGTGGAGGGGGTATATGTAGGCATATCCAAAAATCCTACCATTACAACATTATTGCCCAACTCGGTGACACGAACATGAATCTCAATTGTACCGAGTTGCACTAAATGTGGCATCTTTTTAATTCTTGGTGAGACCGATATAGGAATTTCAGTGCTACTGATGTAACGTCCAAGATGCGGCACTTTCCATATTTGGGGATGAGGCCTTAATATGGAAAGAGGCGCATCTTAGCGTTTCACAAGTACAGAAATCATTGCATTACATACAAGAAGGGGTGAGTATATGGATTGGCTTACACTTGCCACAAGTTAAGTTACAATTCAAGCAACAATTTATTTAAAATCATCCAAAAGACAGGTCCGGCTATGGAAAAGATAAACGACAAAATAGCAATGATCTGTCTCGCTAGGCCCAAGAGATGACCAAGGTCCGCTAATCATCGGGGTAAATTACATACATACGCCCACTGCCATCATCGAACTCCCACTACAACTATGTAGAATCAAAAGCCTCTGGAACTATAGTACCTGGACCTTTGTGGTTGCAGTAATTTGTGAGACACAAGTACTCAACAATCTTATGACCATGATAGAAGGACTAACTAAGTTACTGGGTGTGGAAGGTTAAGTGTTTGAGTTTGCAGCAACACTAAGCATGTATGGTGGCTAGCTTACGAGAACATGAAGTAAATTGAGTGGTCTACGCATGACGGTCATGAACTAGGAATAATCACTAAGTGATCGTGAACATCTACTTTTGTTAGTCATAACCCCATTGTGTTCTCAATCGGAGAAGGAGCTCCGAACGAAACAGTCATGGTTACACACACAGTTGGCAGGTTTTAATTAATTTATTTTAAGTTATCTAGAACCAGGTGTTAAAAAAGTTTACACGTTCCCAAATAACCGCGGGCATGACTTCCTGAAAGATTTAACCCTACAGGGGCGCTGCAAGTAATCCATCAAAAATTACCACGAGCTGCATAGAAAGCCTCGATCACGTAACTCGTGATCTCCACGGATTGCTTGGTGGAAAACCTCAACTCTGGGATAGCCCAAAGCATCACTAGAATCCCCATGCACAAGCTATATCATTAAGGTAAAAACAAGTCGAGCAAGACCACCTGACGTCTCGCCGAACCCGATAAGAGTCGTGTATCTCATTCTCACAACACGGTGGAGGCAACTAGCTAAGGGGAAAAACCAATCCTCGAGTTTCCTCGCGGTGTCCATGTAGGCAGTCTGTTTGGACCAACACTCATGAGGAGCACTGGCCCGGGGGTTTATTAATTTTCCTCGGGGTAGCTATAGCCTATGTTTGTATTATTAAGTTGTTAGAAAATGTAGTACCAAAGTTGGCTCTGGACAGACAAGTCTTAGGCAAAATGATTTATCAAGGGGGTCCCCATAACAACCCTGAGTGTGTTAGGACCGCTCGATTATGGAATACAACTCCGGTAACCGAAACTAGGGCGGCAAAAGCGGAACAAAACACCGAGAAAAAGGCCAAGCCTTCTGTCTTTTACCAAGTATAGAGGTGCCTTAATTAAATAGCATTAAATAATATGATAATCAAAATGCCCATGTAATCACATGGACCATCCTGCACTTGCGACTAGCAATGCTATAAGATGGTTGAGCAAGTGCTATCTTAGCCAATCAACATTCGATAGGTAGTAGATGGGTTAGAGTCTTTCATGGAAATGTTTAGAGGCTTATTTTCAGGTGGTAGGCAGCGATAATTAACGATGGAAACAAGACAACTTATCATAACGAAATTAGAAGCGATATCAAGGTCACAATCATCTTGCTTGTTGGATCTTTTGACTAAAACACTTCTTTCTCTTCCTAAACGTACTCAACAGAATCCTCGCACTCGTTCTCAGCACCCAATGCTTCCAAAAAGGAAATATACATCCAATGAACACACAAGTAATAATGCTTCAAACAACATGATGCATGAGTGATGCATTTATTAAGTCTTAGTATTCTGGACAGAACTTCAAGTTAACTTATTTAGTCATGCATGAACATGGCAGAAATAGATGCATAATGAGAAAATGGTGCAAAAACATATAAAGAACGTCGCGAACCGAGTTACAGATCTCTCAGAACTCATAAAACAAGATACAGAAGCCAATAGGGACAAACCAGCAATAACCATGAGGCCATGGGTATCTCCTTATCATTCCAAGCACTACCGGAATTCAGAATTTTGCTGTTTGCGTGGCCTTTGCCGTCTGCTGACGCATGGCAAAGGTACTCTTTGCCATCAACTGTCACAGTGCTGACGGCAAAGAGGTGGCTGACGACAAAGGTTTATTTTGCAGTCGGCCACCTCTTTGCCGTCCGCTGGCGGGCGGCAAAGAATCCCTATGCGAGCGGCAAAGCCCCCCCCCCCAAACGCCCGAAACCCCACCCTCACCCACTCCTCCCCTTTGCCGTCTGCGTGGGACCCCTTTTCCGTCCGGTTGGGAGCACGACGGACGGCAAAGGGGACGGCGGCCCACCAACCACACTAACGGCTGCCCCACATGATGCCTCCCCCACCCCGCCCCTTTGCCGTCTGTCTGGGAGTCCTTTGCCATCTGCCTGGGAGCAAGGCGGACGACAAAGGGGCGGCCCACCAACCACACTCACGCCTGCCCCCTCCAACCGCCGCTTCCCACGTAGCCCCAGTGCATCTGCTTGAATCCCCCACCCCGCCCCTTGCCCCGTGCCGATGTCCCGCTGCTCGAATCCCGCCGTCCGGCACCCGCGCTGCCTGTCGACGTCCCTCCGTGCCGACATCCCGCTGCTCCGCCTGCCGACGTCCCTCCACGCCGCCCCGTTGTCCTGCTGCTCCGGCCCAAGGAGGCCGCGCCGCGCCGCCACCTCATCCACCACCTCGCCCTCCTCCACCACCGTGCCCTCCTCCTCCCCACGACCCCCTCCTTCACCACCGCGCCACCCCTCCTCCACCACTACCCCTTCCAACCAGTGCACCACCTCCTCTCCGCGCCCCCTCATCTTCTACGGTTGTTCTCCATGCGCCGTCCTCATCGCCCGGCCGCCCCCCTCCCATGAGTCCCTATTTTTTCCTTTTTCGTATAATTTGTTAGTTAGGTTAGTTAGGTTAGTTGTTAAATTACCTACTGTTAATTAGTTTAGTTAGGTTAGTTGTTAGTGGTAATGCCCATTCAAATTTTGGATCTTGATCGTGTTAGTTGTTAGTTTGTAGGTTAGTTAATTAGTAGATTTAGTGGTAGTTTAGTTAGTTGGTACATTATGTTTAGTTAGTTGGTAGTTTAGTTAGTTGTTATATTTAGTTAGTTAATTAGTAGATTTCTTGTACCCAAGGCCCGACAGAAGACAAGTTTCACTACGAAGCTCACCTACACTTACCCTAGCTAGCTTATGCGCGGCCATATTACCCGAACGGCAAATCCAACTCACCTTGTACTCATCGAAAGAATTAAGCATTGTCTTGATATCTTGTACCCAAGGCCCGACAGCAGACAAGTTCCTATCTGGATGATTAATCTTCACCACCAGTGCCCTGCTATCCAGTTCCAAATGTGCTCGTTGGATGTTAGGATCAGCAATTCTTGGGAAGAAATGGCTAACTACGGACAAGAATATCGCATTATGATCTCGGAATACTGCCCCACCACCACCGTTTGTTCCTTGCTTCGAGACCGCGCCATCGGAGTTTATTTTTACCCTTCCATTGACAGGAGGCTCCCATTTCTGGATGATTTTTGGCTTCGACTGTGACACCCTTGTCTCGTTCGCTGCGTTCCAATCTGACAGTTGCACCTTCAGAGAATCTATTATTTCATGTGGCTGCAGCAACTTCGGCCCCTCCCTTGTGTTGTTTCTGGCGAGCCATAGCCCGTAAGTAGCCTGTAGCATGAGCTCCTTCTCATGGTCAGCAGCAGCAGCAACCATTCAAGCAACCAAGATGAGAGAGCCTTCTGGGAGGTCAAATTAACCGGTGCAGTAGCCACCATCACGCCCAGCTCCTCTTTCATCAGTTGCCAGAATGTGACTGAGTGTTGACTAGTGGTACATTCTGTTAATTAGTAGATTTTGTAGGTAGTTTAGTGGTAAATTCTGTTTTGTTAATCAGTGGTAGCTAGATTCTTTTTTAGTTACTTAGTGGTAGATTCTGTAGGTTAGTTAATTAGTGGGAGGTCAAATTAACCGGTGCACTATGTTGTGGTGTGTGTGTGCATCCACCGGACAAAACAATGACATTTTGAAACATCCCTATCAACCATAATATTCTCAAAAACCCCCGACGCCAGTCACCCTCGACCCCCGACCCCCTACCCCGACCCCCGACGCTACTGACCCCCAACTCCCGAGCCCCGACACCTCTTCGGCATCTTGTTGACCAAAAAGACCCCAACCCCCAACGCCAGTGACCCTCGACCCCCGACGACACTGACCCACATAGTTAAGAGTTAGGTCACATAGTTATGTTAATTATAAAAACATCGTATTTGTGTTGATCGTGTGAATTTGAATGTGCAGTTATTCGACGACCTCCACGTGCGTTGGACGAGCTCCGCCCTTGCATTTGTTGGTGAGCACAAATGACTTCTCCTCCTACCCCCTTAATTTGCTCTGTCCCGGTCTTCGTGCCGATGAAACTTGCTAGCTATAGGTTTCTTCAATCATGAGTATGCGTGACCAGTATGCGTCTCCTGTTCGAAAGGGAGACATCTATAAATATGCATTTATTTGCATATTTATAACCGCCATCCTTTCGAATTGTCCAACATTATCCATGGACAGCCCGAGTATGTGTAGATTGGGTTCATTTTCCCGTATGCCGTGCTCTGGATCCGATGCAGAATTTCATCAGTGCCTCCCTGTTGTTCTCCCGGTACACATCCTCTCTGCTTATTGCTGAGACGTGTATCACGAGAACAGCGGGGATGTGCTGCTAAAATTCTGCATCGCATCTGGAGTAGAGCATGGGAAAACGAACCCAATCTACACATACTCGGGTGCGATTAGAACCTATCTTTACCTATTAGCGTGTAGGTTGCATGGACGTAATAAAAATGACAAACTTCAAGAAGGAGAAGGAGGAGAAGAAGGAGAAGGAGGAGAAGGAGAAGGATATCCTCCTTCTCCTTCTTCTTCCTCCTTCTTCCTCCCTCTCCTTCTCCTTCTTCTTTTCTTCTTCTTCTCCTCCTCCTTCTCCTTCTCCTCCTCCTACTCCTCCTCCTTCTTCTTTTACTTCTTCTTCTCTTCTTGATTCTTCTCTTTCTCTTCTTCTATGAAGCTTAGACTCATCCAAGAAAGACTAAATTGGCTAATTATCCTACAAAATGACATAATTTGCTTAGTTGCGTGAAAACATCATAAGAACCTTGGTTAGCTCATTAAAATGACCAATTTAGCTAAAAAATGAAATAATAAGCTCAAAATGGCATAAGAACCTTGGTTAGCTCATGAATATTATATACTTAGCTTGGCTTCCACCTAAATGATATAATTAGCCAATTTAGCTCTAATATGGCTTAGTAAGCATAGTTAGCTCCAAAATGACATATTTAACCCAAGCGAACTCCGAAACGACCTATAGTTAGCTAGGCTTCCACCTAAATGACATAATTAGCTTAGTTAGCTCCAAAATGACCTATTTCATAAAAAATGACCTATAGTTAGCTAAGTTCTCTCGTAACTGACATAATAAGGCTTACGTAGCTGCAAGATGACCTATTCCCCCTAACTTAGCTATTAAATGGACTATAATTAGCTTAGCTAGATCCAAAATGGCTTAATAAGCATAGTTTGCTCATGAATGACACATTTTACCCAAGTTATCTCCGAAATGACCTATAGTTAGCTAGGCTTCCACCTAAATGACATATTTAGCTTAGTTAGCTCCAAAATAGTCTATTTAAGAAAACATGACCTATACTTAGCTAATTATCCTCGAAATGACATAATTAGCTCCAAAAAGGCATTATTAGCTAATTTAGCCCGAACATGGGGACAAGAGGAGAAGAAATAGGAAAAATGAAAGGAAGGAAGAATAAGAAGAGAAGAAGAAGAAGAAGAAGGAGGAAGAAGAAGGAGAAGGAGAAGGAGGAGAGAAGCTCCTTCTCCTTCTTCTCGTGCTTCTTCTCCTTCTTCTTGTCCTTCTTCTTTTCTTCTTCTGCTCCTCTTCCTCCTCCTTCTCCTCCTCCTTCTCCTCATCCTCCTTCTTCTTCTTATTTTTCTTCTCCTTCTTCTTCTCTTCTTGCTTCTTCTCTTTCTTCTTCTACGTAGGTTAGTATCGCCAACAAAGACATACTTAGCTAAGTATCCTCTAAAATGACATAACTAGCATTGTTAGGTAAAGACATCATAAGAACCTTGGTTAGCTCATTAAAATGACTAATTTAGCTCCAAAATGACATAATAAGGTCAAAATGGATTAATAATCATAGTTGGCTACAAAATGACATATTTTATCCAAGTTAGCTCTAAAATTACCTATACTTAGCTAAGTTCTCTCCGAAATGACATAATAAGTCTATGTAGCTCCAATATGACCTATTCCACCTAACTTAGCTATTAAATGGCCTATACTTAGCTAATTTCTCTCCGAAATAACCTATATACTTCTTCATCTAGTATTATTCTTCTAACTTTCTTATTTGTCATTTTGCAGATTACATTCACTTCACGGGAAGCTTGGATTATATTGATGGAATGCTTGAAGATGATTTCTTGTACCATGGCTTCACGGAATCTTGTATTGAAACAATTGTAGTATATGGATATATATGAAACTTTGTATGTATGTGGATGAAACTGGTGTAATATATGGTTTGGTACGGATGGAAGTTGCATAATATGTATGTACTATGGGTGAAAGTTATTTTAATATGGTTATGAGTACGGAAAAAAATTTATTTATGTCAAATATATATATATATATACTGATTATTGTGAAAAATGCTGGATATAATAAGAAATAAAATAAAAAGGGGCTGGTTCCCCCCTTTGCCGTCTGCCCCCACATGGCAAAGGCAAAGAGGGGGGAGAGAGAGGGGCTTTGTTCCCCCCTTTGCCGTCTGCCCCCTCATGAAAAAGGGGGGACGGCAGACGGCAAAGAGGGGAGAGAGAGGGGCTTGGTTCCCCCCTTTGCCGTTTTCCCCCTCATGTCAAAGGGGGGATGGCAGACGACAAAGAGAGGAGGCCTGCCGTTAACACTTAACGGGACCGTTGGTGTATCTTCCGTCCCATTTAATTTTCCGTCTACCCCCTCATGGCAAAGATTCTTTGTGGTCCGCTTCAAAAAAGGAGACGGAAAAGAACCTCTTCACCGGATTTTTTTTGCCGTCTACTTTGTCGTCTGCTGACCGACGGCAAAGCCTTTGCTGTTCGTGGTTCCCCCCGGCAGACGGCAAATTTCTGAATTTGAGTAGTGAAGGATGCCACTGGATTGGGAAAAAATCCTAGGTGGAATATAACTAAAAATGATGCAAAAATAACAGGCAAAACTCACATAATGCACAAAACAAAACCACAAGCAATCTGTCCATTAACAGCAAAATACCACTTTGATCAAAGGAAAACTACTAGCTACAACCACCCATCAAGTTCAACGAAGGCATGAATAAGAACCTATAAAAGAGCAAAACAATACCTAACTAACAGAAACATAGATAGGTGCATGAAACAATGGCAACAAAGCCCTTAACATGGCAAGAAATAATATAGAATAGGACTTGTAGTTTTTAATCTAGTGACATATTGAAAGCAACTAAAGAGTATGCTACATCAAGTTTCATGGCATGAGATTAAGCAAGGTTGTAGTGGACAAAAAATACTACAAAACAATAGCAATGAGCATGAGCTAGAACACCACAGAACACTTGGTAGCATCAACTAAACATGGCATAAAAATAACTATATCTTCTCAGACTTTGTCTAATAGCAAGGGGAATTTTCAGCAATTTATCCTTCTAATGACTTATGCGTTCTGTTATCATTTCCAACAGGAGGATCCCTTAATTCAATTAAAGGAGGATTATAAATAGATAGATGTCTTGGGAATCGATGGACTTTCATTAGGATCCATTTTATTGACAGGATTTATCACTACTTTAGCTACTTTAGCAGCTTGGCCAATTACTGATGCTCGCAATGTATAGTGGTCAAATAGGATTATTTTCTTCGCGAGACCTTTTACTTACAGTATAGCAACTTTGGCAGGGATCTACTCTATGATGTAAGACCTATTTGGCAAAGTTGTGGAAACAATTGACAGAGGATATATAGCACAACAATTCATGGATTTTGACCAAACACAAAGCAACAATATATCCATGGGAATCATCCTCACAACATGGGAAGAAAATAACAGAATCCAGCACTTTGTAGCATGTGAAATCAGCAACATTTTCTTAGCTACTTTGCAGCAAGAAAGCCACTAATCTACAAGATTAACATAGCAGAGAAAAATACAAAGGCCTACTACCCACAAAACACTAGCACTTTCATGTTGACACATTCACTATAGCATGCAAGAATTAAATCCTACAAAAATCAAAAAATGCCACCTCATCAGAAAATAGCACTTCTGCAAACTTGCTCAAAAGTGAAAACCAACAACACTATTGGATTCCTTGGTAAATTACACGCCAAATCCATATATCATACTCATATGTTTCTATGGGCAAACTGCTTAGAAAACTAAGATGAAAATAGCACGCAAAACCTATTTAACTTATAAGAGATTTCTTGCCCTATTTGCCCGCTGCCAAATCTCGCATGTCTAGATTTGGACTATTTCCAATTCTAGCAAGGATCTATAACAACCAAAAAAATAACACAATACAAAAAATTAAACGGGGGGTCCCACTGGTAGTGACACCAGGGCCCCCCTGAGGGTGACAAGTGGGGCTAGGGCCCATTGTCAGGGCCTCACAGCACACACAACAGTTCAACAAAAAAAATGGTCATATGTGGGGGGTGTTCGAACGCACGACCTACTAAGTGCTTGACAGAAAAGGGGATCTACACTTCTTAGCTAATCTAGTCAGGGCAACGCCACCTAGTGGCAGAACCATGGCGACGCATGGCAACTATGGCGCAACGACAACACTATGCGATCGACAGAGAGGGCAATGGGGAGGATCGTAGGGGAGCGGCTGCTCACCAAGGTCGTGTGGATAGGGCGAGGCAATCGATCGAGGAAGAAGAGGGTTGGTGCTGCCTGTCGACGCGAAGCTCCCAGCTGCGACAACGATGTTGACGGGGCCGACGACTTGGAGATGCTCCGGCCTCCCTAACACCGGTATCGGGTAGAGAAGGTCCCAGGGCTCTCCAGGACGCCATGTATGATGCGGAGGAAGCCGCCGAAGATGGCGATCGATTATTAAGACGATAGGCGGGCTCTGCTTTCTCTTCTGAACTCTGTCTCGCTCTCTCTGAACTTACCATGATGAAGGGAGAAGGGGGTAGAGGAAGGGGAAACCCTAGGCATAGCTTCACGTACAGGAGAGGAGAAAGGGGCCACCTTGATGTCCGTGAGGTCACAGCGCCGACGGTCGAGCCCTCTCTCCTGTCTGAAGACAACGTCGTTACGCAGGGGCAGGTAGCCGTTTGCAGCGAGCTGGTTTGTGGGGCAAGCTGCGGTGCGCTAGCTTGGTGCGGCGGAGAGAGAAGGTGAGGCCCAGTTGGGCTGGCCTGTCTCTTCTCTGTGTTGAAAAAAGGATTTTCCTTTTTAAATTATAGCAACAAATGATAAAATACACCAGAGATTTTGAAAAGGAAGTTGAGAAAAGAAAAAATAGCTTTGAACTCACAAAAATATGCCGTAATTAATAAACATAGTTTTAGCATTTAGAGCAAGCAAAATAAATCACAATTAATTATATTTGATACCTGTTTTGCAAAGAATGAGAAGGCAAAATTATTTCAAACAAGAATATAAAACTCACAACAAATCTAAACGGAATATTTAGAAGTGGAGCAACATTTTTAATAAGGCAAGCCACTAAGTGAAAACACAACAATGCATATATTTCAAAATATGAGAGGTGGGCATAGTTTTTGAAATAGTGAGAGGCTACACCACTAGTTGCACACGTACACCACAACATACACCCTCACAAGAACACCACACCACACGCACTTGATGCAAACAAGACAAGGTGATGTGATGATATGATGCCATGATGCTCAATGACATGAGGAAATTTTTTAAGGAAAACTATAAGGGAAACCCCCACAACGACTTTTTTTTGAAATAGTAAGAACCCAAATTCATGCCTGTGGGGACTTGAACCTGAGTGGTTGGGTTGTATATCGACTCCACTAGCCAAGTGACCTAGGCACACTTCCTTGACGTGAGGCAATTTTATTCACTCAACACACATGAGGCACAACATGAAGGTTCACACATGGAATATTACATATAAGGCAAGGGGGTGTACTTTGGCTGTTAGAACTATCCCAAACTACAACAGGATCTCGACCCGAGATCTAGGACTGAAAGAACTCCAGATATTCAAAATGGAGGAGGTCCTCGCGTTCCCAAGTGGCTTCTTTCTCGCAATGGTGTGACCATTTAACCTTGAGGAACTTATTAGACTTGTTGCGAGTCTTGCGCTCAGTCTCTTCAAGTATGGCAACTGGATGCTCATGATAGGAGAGGTCTGGCTGGAGATCAATGTCTTGTAGGTCAATTGTGTGCTCGGGAGTCTTGAAGCATCTCCAGAGTTGAGAGGCGTGAAACACATCATGCACTTTTGAGAAATTCGGTGGAAGCTCAAACTGATAAGCAAGGTGACCACTTTTGCCAACAACCCTGAAAGGACCCACAAAGCGAGGAGCAAGCTTTCCTTTGATGCCAAAGCATTGAGTGTCCTTCATGTGTGACACTTTGAGATAAGAAAAATCATTGATCTGAAAAGTCATGTCATGATGATTTCTATCATAATAGCTCTTCTAACGGGATTGAGCTGCTTTGAGATTATCCCAAATGACACGACACATTTATTCTCCTTCAGTGATCATGTCATTCCCAAGAAGTTGATGCTCACCAGTCTTAGACCAACTGAGCGGGGTACGACACTTCATGCCATATAGAATCTCAAACGGGGCCTGGCCTGAACTTGCTTGATAACTGTTGTTGTATGAGAACTCGTCAAACAGGGGGCTATCTTCCCACTTCATGCCAAAAGAAATCACACAAGCTCTGAGCATATCTTTAAGAATTTGATTGACTCTCTCTACTTGACCACTAGTCTGAGGATGGAAGGCAGTACTGAAATGGACCTTGGTGCCCATCGCGGTCTGAAAGGAATCCCAGAACATGGAAGTAAAGATGCTTCCATGATCTGAAGAAATGAGCATTGGAACACCATGCAAAGAGACTATCCTTGAAGTGTACAGCTCTTCCAGCTGAGCTGTCGAGATTCTCTTTGACTGGTAGGAAATGAACAACATTAGTCAAATTGTCGATCACCACAAAGATGGCATCATTGCCCCTCTTGGACTTAGGAAACCCACTTATGAAATCCATCTCCACATGTTCAAATTTCCACTTGGGTATAGGCAAAGAATGAAGGAGACCTACTGGACGCTAATGTTCCGCCTTCACTCTGTGACACACATCACACTCATTCACGAACTTAGCAATTTCACGTTTCATGCTAGTCCACCAGAAGGCTTGCTTCATATCTTAATACATATTAGAGCTGTGTGGATGTATCAAGAGAAGGTAATTGTGGAGTTCATACATGATAACTTTCCTGATCTCTCCTTTTGGGACCACAAGATGATCCTCGAAGAACAAAGTATCTTTGTCATCAACACGAAAGCACTTATCCTTTGGCATGCTCTTTGCCAAGCCTATCTTCAGTTTCTTCACCATAGCATCAAGAAGTTGAGCTTGGCGGACTTGGTCTTCCAACATAGGAGAAATCTGAAGATTAGCAAGAAATCCTTGAGGCACTACTTGAAGGTTGATCTTCCTGGAAGATTCAGAAAGATCAGGCTAAATTGGCTTGAGGATGAGACTATTGTAGTAAGCCTTTCTTCTCAAAACATCTGCAATCACATTTTCTTTGCCTGGAGTATAATCAATGCTTGGATTGGAATCTTCGACCATCTCCACCCAATGAGTTTGACGAAGTTTGAGATTCAGTTGAGTGTAGACTTCAATCTGTCTTCCCAACAAGAGGTGTCTACAAGTAATCAAAGCATTGACCACTACCGCCAACTCAAGATCATGAGTGGGGTAGTTTTTTCACTTGGCTTCATCTGCCTTGAGGTATAAGCTACCACTTTATTCTCTTGCATCAGAGAACCACCAAGACCTTGGAGAGATGCATCACAAAACACTTGGAAAGGCTTGGAATCATGAGGAGGAGTCAAAACTGTTGCTGAGGTGAGCTTATCCTTGAGTGTATTTAATGCCAATTTACACTCAGGAGACCAGACATATTTTACATTCTTCTTAAGAAGGTTGGACAGAGGCTTAGCAATCTTGGAGAAGTTGTCAATGAACCTTCTACAATAGCTTGCAAGCCCGAGAAAGCTTCAAAGCTGCTTCACATTTTGAGGAGGGTCCCACTGAACAATGGCTTGAAACTTTTCAGGATCCACCTTGATGCCCTCGGTAGAGATGATGTGCCCAAGGTAGACCACTTCATTGAGCCAAAACTCGCATTTTGAGAACTTAGCATCGAATTTATGCTCTCTTGGATTATCAAGCACAATCCAGAGATGTTCTTCATGCTATTCCTTAGTTTCAGAAAAGACCAGAATGTCATCGAGATACACCAAGACAAACTCATTCTTGAAGGGAGAGAAGACATAATTCATCATCTAAGAAAAAGTTGGAGGAGCATTGGCGAGACCAAAAGACATCACTGTGTACTCATAAAGAGCCAAAGATTGCCCTGAAAGTAGTCTTGGGAATATCTTCTTTGCGAATGCGGATTTGATGATAGCCCATCCGAAGATCAAGCTTTGAGAAAATATTGGCCCCTTTCAATTGCCCAAACAACTCATTGACGTTGGGAAGTGGATACTTGTTCCTTATTGTCTTCTTATTCAATGGACGATAATCGACACAAAGTTGGTCCATTCCATCCTTCTTCTTGACAAACAGAACACCACAACCCCAAGGAGAAGAACTTGGTCTGATGAGACCCAGAGGTTCTTGTTCATCAAGCTGCTTCTTCAACTCTTTCAGCTCTTCGGGGACCAACCTTATAAGGACGCTTACAAACTGCTTCAGTTCCAGGCTTCAGTTCAATCACAAACTCAACTGGCCGATGAGGAGGCATTCTTGGCAATTCTTCTGGAACTACATCTTCATACTCACATACGATAGGAACTTGAGAAATGGCTGAGATTTCACCCTTGTCATTGAGAGAAAAGAGACGAATCGTGTCATTGCGAGGAGCGAAAACGATCACATCCTCTGAAGCATGAGTCAACTTCACTTCTTTGGCTTCACAATTAACAAAATCCATTTCATTGTGAGAAAATCCATGCCAAGAATAAGATCAATATCGGAATTGCGAAGAACAATTGGAGAAGCCAGAAAGGAATAACTTTCCATCTTCACCAAGACATCAAGAACTACTATACTATAACTGAGACGTTTGCCCAGAGACACAACTTGCAATGCCTTTGGTAAAAACTCAGTTGAGAAATTATTGCTAGATGCAAAGGGAAATGACATGAAAGTATGTGATGCACGTGTGTCAAACAAAACCTTTGCAGGAATAGAATTAACCAAGAGATTACCCATAATCACATCTAAGGAGTCCTCTGCTACAACTGCATTCACCATGTTTACTCTTGCAGACTTTGGATTAGGCTTCACCATTGCATTGCCCGGGGGGCTGGTTGGAGGAGGAGGAGGCGACAGAAGATGCCGCTGGCTGGTACACTTGGTGGAGTAGTGGCCCTTCTAACTACAGCTGTGACAAGTCACCTCTGACAGCGGAGGGAAGTGAGCTGGAGGAGCTGCTGACTTAGGCAGCTGAGACTTCTGTTGGAAAGCTGGGTTGGGTGGGTGAGAATATCCACGACCACCAGAGTGCTTTAATTGATGCGACTGACGAGGCGGAGGGGATACCCAGAACTTCTACTACTTAGGGACAATTTGAGCTGAGGACGAAGAGGAATTGGAGTCCGTGAAGTGCATCTTTGAATTTTCCACACTGAGCAAAGTTGACTCGGTCGTGAGCACCAAGTTATAGAACTCATCAAACTCAGGGGGATCATGAAGAGCAAGATAAAGCTGCAAATCTTCACTGAGACCTTCATGAAACTGATAGATCTTTCTCTTCTCATATGGAACATCCTGCCTGGCATAATGTGCAAGGTTTTGGAAGTCAATGTTGTAATTGTACACCGATGAGCTTCCTTGATTCAGACACCTGACCTTTTCACACATGTCCTCGACAAAGCTTGCCGGGATATGATGAGCTCTAAAATCACGGCAGAAGTCATTCCAACTAATTAGACGATCATCTCTGGAATCCTTGAGCTGCTGCCACCATTCTGCTGCATGACCATTTAGCTGGAAAGTAGAAATTCTGACATAGTCCTCATGCCTGACATTACTGCACTCAAAGTACTTACTCATGTCACGTAGACAATCATCTGCATCAAATGGCTGCTCACAAGAAGTGAAGGAATTGGGCTGATTCACCATGAATTGATTGAGAGATGCAAACTGCTGCCAATTCTTGAAATTCCCCTCCTGCCCTTGGTTCCTTTCTTACATAACTTGAAGCAACATTTGATTGTTTGCATTGGTGGTGGCCAACAAATCTTTCCACGCCTCTTTAGGAGGAGGAGAGGGAGGTGGAGGGTTTGACTGCTCCCCGTCACGTCCCGAGTTCTAGCAAGTTGCTGGAGCTATCATGGAGACGAATAACAACATTAGCCCACAGATGAAAGATGAAGCTAATAGCTGAAACAAAGGATTGAAATATTGCAACATGACGTCTTAGCGATTGCACTCGAACTAGAAATAGTAAGAATGATTCAACAAAATTATTGTCGACATCATATGATTCAAAAGCCAATTGCAGTTGTCAAGTGTGATCTAGAATTGGTCAGAACAAATGTATATCCCAACATACATCTGATGAAAGCATTTCCTAAGTGACAAACTGAATTCCCACCTAAGAACTTCCGAAAACTTTGTTGATTGTGCAACCTGGTTACGGGTCCGGGAACTTTTCAAAACACAACAGAGAAGATCCGCAAATTCATCTATCTCGGAAACACAACGATACTAAATATGGCAGTACATCTGAACTCTCTCCACCAGTACTGGGGATGCCGGAGTCCTCTCGCCATTACTAGTATTGAAGCAATTTCGAACATCCTCCACCATGAGATAATAAGAAATCTGAGTGATAATCATGCGCACAGGAATCACCTAGAGCTCAAATCCCCGGAACAAATCAAGCCGGAAAGGAGGCACCAACATAGAACTCCGTCACATTGGTATCCTATAAATGTGCACAAGAATCCCCTATTCTTTTCCTTGCATCAAGGGCTTCTCCTAACAATCCTTTAGACAATGCATGTTTGAACTTTTCTGAAGTATACTTGGATAGAATCAGTAGTTCAATAACACATATGTTGTTATTAATTACCAAGACCACCTTTGGGAGCAATTGTGCTTTCAATATCCCCCATTTTGGTAATTGATGACCACATATAGATCAAAGCTTTGCCAAAAAAATAATCAATGATTAGCATCATCGCTTTGAGAAGTATGTGAAAAGCAAGATCTCCCCGTAAATTTGTGAATTATTTGAATTTGTGTTTGAATGAAAATGCACAATCGATTAGGATTATGGGTCACTCTTCCATGTCACATACATCTTGTTGGTGCACATAAATGATACGAACGAATAGTAATGCACATAGCACAAAAAAATGAGTGAATGATCATCATGTATATATGTAACAGATATGACATAGTAGCATCAACAATCAAAGCATATGATTAAACACAATGAAGCATGAAGTTTAAGACATCCAAAAGACAAATGTTTTTTTTAAACCAAAAGAGAACAATAAAAGAAAGACTCTCTCTCTCTCTCGAGGCCCTAATGATGTATACACTTCTCCCCATTTGGCAACAAGTTACCAAAAAGTTTAACAGTCTAGAGCTAAGCCTCACTCTAGGCTTGATCTCCTCCGATAGGAGTTGATGAGGTCAAAAGGAGAGTGTCGGCAAATGATTCAATGGATTTCCTCTGAGGTGGACATGTTAACACCATGGGTGCAGGAGCTAGTGGAGTTGAACGAGCTGAAGGCGCTGATGCTTTGGGCTGATCAAGTTAGTCTAGGTTCCGAAACTGGCATAGCTACATACCTAGTTTGTGTCCTGAACTGAGTAGTTGTAGGAAGAGACATATCATCATCATCACTTCTAGAATAAGGTGTGTGCACTTCATCAACTTCATGCTTGATCTGTTCAACTTTGGTAGCCAACTCCATTACTTTGATATCTAGGTGATGGAATTTAGTATCCATGATCCTCCCAAGGCTCTTCTGGTTCGGTAGAATCACAGAAATATTCTTCTCCATCCCTTGGATGGTGATGACAAGAAATGACATATGCGCCTCTCTGGAGCTCAGTTGTGGTGCTAAAGCTGTTATGGCTGCCTCTACCTCTCCTGTCACCTTGATACGTCCATTTTGCATCATGCTTTTATATTGATATTTATCGCATTATGGGCTGTTATTACACATTATGGTACAATACTTGTACCCAATATCCGTCTCGCGACTCCGATTGTTACTTGTACGGTTGTCAGTAGTGTTAATTACTCCTTGTAGTTGATGCTAGTTGGATTACTTGGTGGAAGATCATATGTTCAGATCCTTAATTCTATTCAACACCTATCTGATCATGAACATAATTATGATTTGTGAGTAGTTACATTTGTTCCTGAGGACATGGGATAAGTCTTGCTATAAGTAGTCATGTGAATTTGGTAATCGTTCGATATTTTGATGCGTTGTATGTTGTCTTTCCTCTTGTGATTTTATGTGAGCGTCGACTACATGACACTTCACCATTATTTGGGCCTAGTGGAAGGCATTGGGAAGTAATAAGTAGATTATGGGTTGCTAGAGTGATAGAAGCTTAAACCCTAGTTTATGCATTGCTTCACAAGGGGTTGATTTGGATCCATCAGTTTAATGCTATGGTTAGACTTTGTCTTAATTCTTCTTTCATAGTTGCGGATGCCTGCGAGAGAGGTTAATCATAAGTGGGATGTTTGTCCAACTAAGGAAAGCACCCAAGCACCGGTCCACCCACATATCAAACTATCAAAGTAGCGAACGTAAATCATGTGAACATGATGAAAACTAGCTTGACAGAAATTCCCATGTGTCCTCGGGAGCGCTTTACCTTATATAAGAGTTCGTACAGGATTGTCCCTTGCTACAAAATGGATTGGGCCATCTTGCTGCACCTTTTTTACTATTGTTACTTGTTACCCGTTATGAATTATCTTATCCCGCAACTATTTGTTACCGCTAATTTCAGTGCTTGCAGAGAATACCTTGCTGAAAACTACTTGTCATTTCCTTCTGCTCCTCATTGGGTTCGACACTCTTACTTATTGAAAGGACTACGATAGATCCCCTATACTTGTGGGTCATCACACCTCTGCTTGCTGACGAGCTGTAGCTAAGCTGGGATGGCTGGGGCCCATCACTACCTCGTTGTCTTTGAACTCTGGCTGAAGTTGCACGTGTTGACGATGAAGTCGATATGCATGCTTCCCAATCTTGGCATTGATGAGCATCTGAATGTATGGACCATATCCATATGATCTCTTCTAATCAACAATTCTCCTCTTCATTGTCTCAACTACCAGATCCATCACTCTAATCCTTGTGTAAGAATCAACGTGGTGCAATATATTGATCGAATACCCTCTGATCATCTTCTCATCTCCTCACTTGAGCATCAGGGTGTACCTCACAATGGTGTTGGCAGTAGGTATCCCTGCTTGCAAAAAGTAGACGGAGCCAAACTTATGAGTCTTAAAGTACTTGTGGGGCACTGGATTGTACATATTAGCCATAGTGTTGTGCTTCATTTTTGGCTGAGAGTACACATCCAAGTCACCCTCTTGGGCCTTTGGGGCACCAATGATCATAGCCCAATCCTCCATGGTTGACTCATACCTGTGATATTCAGTTATCCATACAATCCTACCATCTAGTTAAAAGTGTGGAGTGGAGTAGAATTGCATGATCATCTCATCATTCCAAGCAGTCATCTCTTTGCCAACATAATCTTCAATGTCAATAGCCCGAATATTGTCTCTCACACGAGGGAAGAAATCCTCATGTTCCTTGATGTACTCCCAGTCTAAATATATCATGTAACTGACTACATGACTCTTGTCCAATAACACTATCTTATAGAAATCTTATTGCTCCTTCATGTGAAAACGAGGATCAATAGTTGTTCTCTTCCTAACACCATAGGGATCTAGAATTCTCCACTGTCTCAGACCTTGATCCCATCTTTTCTTCATGTCCTCAGCAAGTGGATGGGCATCATTGTGGAGGGAAAATGATCTCTCAACTTCCTCACCATGGAAAGATCTCCTTCCTCGACCTGGTAGCTGCCTTGGCCATTTCATGGGAGTTCGAAGTTTTGGGGAACGTTGCATGGGAAACAAAAAATTTCCTACGCACACGAAGACCTATCATGGTGATGTCCATCTACGACAGGAGATTAGATCCACATACCCTTGTAGATCGCTAAGCAGGAAGCGTTAAGAAACGTGGTTGATGTAGTGGTACAACTTCATGATACAAATCATCGTCGTCCCACGATCCGTTCCGATCTAGCGCCGAACGGACGACACCTCCGTGTCCAGCACACGTACAACTCGATGACGATCTTGACCTTCTTGATCCAGCAAGAGATACGGAGAAGTAGATGAGTTCTCCTGCAGGGCTCCGCTCGACCTTCGGAGAAATCCGATCTAGAGGAAGAACTACGTGGTATAGGTTTGAGTTGCACGTGGCAAAGTTGTGTCTCAAAAGCTCTAAAACCACCAATATATATAGGAGGAGGGGAGGGGCTAGCCTTCGGGCTCAAGGGATCCCCAAGGGCGCCGACCAAAGGGGAGGAAGTGGACTCCCACCCCAATTCGGTTTGGGGGGAGGAGTCCACTCCTTCCTTCCCACCTCCCTCTTTCCTTTTTTCTTTCCTTTGGTATTTTCCACTTGTGGCGCCATGGCCCTATTGGGCTGGCCTCACCAGCCCACTAAGGGCTGGTGCGCCACCCTAGGGTCATTGGGCTCACTCTCGGGTGGGTGGGCCCCTCCCGGTGAATACCAGGAACCCACTGCCGATAATGCCCGACACTTTTCGGTGACCAAATGAAACCATCCTATATATCAATCTTTGTTTCCAGACCATTCCGGAAACCCTCGTGACGTCCATGATCTCATTCGGGACTCTGAACAACCTTCGGTAACCACACATATAACTCAACTATACTAAAACATCATCAAACCTTAAGTGTGCAGACCCTGCGGGTTCGAGAACTATGTAGACATGACTCGAGACACTCCTTAGTCAATATCCAATAGCGGGACCTGGATGTCCATATTGGACCCTACATATTCTATGAAGATCTTATCGGTTGAACCTCTGTGCCGAGGATTCATATAATCACGTACGTCATTCCCTTTGTCCTTCGGAATGTTACTTTCCCAAGATTCGATCCTCGGTGTCCGTATACCTATTTCAATCTCGTTACCGGCAAGTCTCTTTACTCGTTCCATAATACAAGATCTCGTGACCTACACTTGAGTCACTTTGCTTGCAAGGCTTATTTGCGATGTTGTATTACCGAGTGGGCCCCGAAATGCCTCTTCGTCACATGGAGTGACAAATCCTAGTCTTGATCCATACTAACTCAACGACCACCTTCGGAGATACCTGTAGAGCACCTTTATAGTCACCCAGTTACGTTGAGACGTTTGATACACACAAGGTATGCCTCCGGTTTCAGTGAGTTATATGATCTCATGGTGATAGGAATGAATACTTGACATGCAGAAAACAATAGCAATAAAATGACACGATCACATGCTTCATTCATAGTTTGGGTCTAGTCCATCACATTCTCCTAATGATGTGATCCAGTTATCAAGTGACAACACTTGCATATGGTCAGAAAACCTTAACCATCCTTGGTCAACTGGCTAGCCAACTAGAGGCTTGCAAGGGACATTGTTTTGTCTATGTATCCACACATGTATCTATGTTTTCATTGAATACAATTATAGCATGGATAATAAACGATTATCTTGAAACAGGAAATATAATAATAAATATTTTATCATTGCCTCTAGGGCATATTTCCAACACGGAGTACCTGGGTCAGAAGTTGTCCTCTCAGGGCTAGTGCCTGAGTCCATTTCCACATGGGCTCTCTGGACACATTCTGGCTACCCTATGAACCTAACATACTGACAAGCAACCAAGAAAACAAGATGACCTGGTGAATAGAAGTAGAAGAGCAAGAGTGTATGAGCATAAAAAACGCACAAGTTTTCAAAAAATTGAACTTAGAATATTACATTTAACTTTTTGCAAAAAGGGATTTCGGTTCCACCAAGTCAAATATTTTGGAACCATCGAGGCAGACAACCTCCTTAACAGAAATTTGGCACATTTTTTGGTTTCACCGAAAAGAGTAACTCGGTTGCACCGAGATTATTCTCGGCAACCCAAAACTAAAATTGGTCAGACCGATTTTTTTGACTTTATGACACAGAGATTCGGTTTTGCGGATGGTTAACCCTAAACATTTATTCGTTCTCTAATCTAATGGAATCTTTTTCTGGATATGAACATTGCAATTGTGGACTGAAGATGGAGTAAACCTATTTGCGCAAGATTTGGATTGGGGCAGCGCAAAGAGGGCCAAAACCTTACCCTAACTTGGTGAAGGTCTCGCAACGGCGACAACGGGGGATGAGAATCCCGTCGACCGCAAGGACTCCTGCAGTGAGGGCACACGGGAGATGAAGGCAATGTCGTGGGGATGAGGGCTTGGTAGCGATGAGCTGTAGGAGGTGACGTTTGAGCAGGAATTTAAAATGTTGGGTCCGCAAAGTTTATATATCCCCTGGCTATTGGTGACACCGAGTTGGAGTTTTTGGTGCCACCGAGTTCCATAACTGTCAGGTGATAGTGAAACTCGATGAGGCCAAAACCAATCTATTAGTTGTACCCAGAGGGAAAATCTAGATCAACCCTAGGCATTGCTGACGTGCAACTATTCCTGACTTGTTGCCTCCACGGCAACGGAGCCAGAAAAGAGTTGCTTCCAGTTGCTCAACAATTAGAAATTGTCTTGCAATAGCCCACCAGCGCGTGGGATCGTGGGAGTTTTCGAGGGTAGAGTATTCAACCCAAATTTGTTGGTTCGCATGACGGGTAGTGAAAGAATATTCTCAAGTATTAGCAGCTGAATGTGTCAGATTCAACCACACCTGAAAGATTAGTGTCTGCAAGCAAAGTTGTCACATCCCTGACACCTTAAGCAAGTTAGTCTTGTGCTCATGTCTTCTTTGCATTTTCATCTAAGAATTTTCAACAAGAACAAGAAAGTGGCAAAGGAAAAACTCAAAACCCTAGCCACTACTTTAAATAAAGAAAATCTCAAACTAGTTAAAATCAATGAACCCAAAATGGCCTCAAGAAATGTTCAAACTTTCTGATAAATCATGAAAATAAATGAGCATTGGAGAAAACTATTTTCTTGACACTTTAAGAATTTTAAATTAATGCAAAAAGCCACTGGTTTCAAATTTTAAATTTGAAATCAGAAAGTATAAATTTTCAAAAATGTTGAAAACTTTGGAAATGGTTCGGAATATTATAACAAATATTCAGGTGTGTTTAAAATAGTTTTTACTACCTTTTTGGAGCTGAAATAAATAGCAAGTCAATGTCAGAAATTAAAACAGAAATAAAACAGAAGGAAATGGAAAAGAGGTTACCTGTCATCTGAGGAGGCCCAGCCCACCAGGGGGAGGGTCGTCTTCTTCCTCTGCCTTCTGGCAGAGGGGAGATCGACCACGGTGGCCCCCTCCACCTCCTCCTTCGTCGTGGCGAGCTCCAGAGCCCCCGGGACAGCGCGACAACGGGGATAAGCTCCACGGGGCTTCCTCTATCCATTCCCCAACGCCGGTTTCTCCCTCCTCTTGGATCTTTTCCTCCCTCCTGCTGCCGCCATTACCACGAGCTCGAGCTCGAGCCGCAGCACTTCTAGCCACGGGAACCTTCCTCCGAGTAGTCCATTAGCTCCGCCTCGTCGTTGTGGTCCTCTCTGCAGACGCCGAAGCTTCCCCGAGCTCTGCATCGCCCCAACGCCATCGTCTTCCACCTCCGGCCGCCGGACCTCTCCCGTCGATTCGCTCCCTCCAGTGCACCCCCGAGCCCCTCAACAACACCATCGGAACCGCCGTGAGCTCGTCAACGTTTCCCCTCTCGCCCCACGCTCTCCCGTTCATCGTAGCCCCGTTCCCCACCAAGGCCGAGAGCTCCTCGCCGCCGGTCATGTCATCGCCGTCGCTGTGGTGTCTGATCCACGCGCTCGAGCTAGGGATCGAGCTCCTGGAGCCTCCAGGAGTGTGATGAGCCCTCCAGCTGCCCTCCCTGTGCCCTAGAGCCATCTCTCATAGAAGGCCGAGCTTCGGCCGCCGCTTCGGCTCGTCACCGGCGCCCCTCCCAGCGACCCTAGCTTCCCCTGACGCCCCCGCTAGATGCGGCGTTGCACCAGCTACCCGTAGCTCCTTTCTGCGCCCAAAACCGATGGCCGATGCGCAGTCTAGCTTCCTCCGGCGAGCCCTCCGCCGCGCCCATGGTCGCCGCCGGCCATGCTCCGGTGGGGGCCGACGTGGCAAAACTAATCCAGTAGATTAGGAGCTTAATCTCTCGCTGACAGTGGGCCCAAGGCCAAGTCAACGTAGTTAAGGGACTGGTCAGCGCGGGATTAGTCCCAGAGAGGCTGACCAGTGGGTCCCCCCTGTCAGGTTTGACCTGAACAGGTCGGCTGACCTGCTGACGTCAGTCTGATGCAATAAAGAGAATTTCCAGTATAAAAATAATTCCAGGAAATTGCTAAAACTTGTAAAAATCATAGAAATTAATCTGTAACTCCAATGAAAATAATTTATATATGAAAAAGTATCAGAAAAATTCAAGGATTCTGATTATGCTATTTTCAACTATGTTTGAAAATGTTACAGAACCCTAACCTATAGAATAAGGAATAATTCAATTCTTATAATTACTTTTTAAATGGAATTTGGAAAATATTCAAATTTCATTATGAATGCCATGATCACACACTGTCCTTGTTACAAATCATTACCTTAACATGACATCTCATGCAGGCTAACATCAAGTTGATCTGAGCATCAGGTCGAATCAATTAAACCGGTACCCGAATACCCCTTTTGAATTGATATTCGATTGTGATTCAAATCAACTCTAAACCTAATACATGTTGATTATAATAACTTATCACCTTGAATTCTCATGCCATGCTCATGCATCATCTTGTTTGCATATGATTGTTATTGATTGTTGCCATTCATTTCGGTAGGCTCCGCACCCTCGGATTCCACCGAATATCCGTCTGACGGATATCGTTCCTCCTCTGAGCAACAAGGCAAGCAACCCTTTTGATCATCCCGATAAATCCCATGTTCTTGCTCCTGCATCTATTTATTGCATTAAGATCAAATGCTTCAACTACTTTTGCCACGATAGTTGAACCCACTTCCTTTGCATGACCTAACCTTGTCACAGTAAATAGCCGAACCTTGCAACCTAGCATACCTGGTAGTTGCTTGAGCTATGATGTGCCTTATCCTGCTATGCATGCTATGCTTAGAGTTGTGTATGGTCTGTCATCTGGGAGATGAACAGAATTCTGAGAATGTGTTCGGTGAGCAAAGGTTGTGTGTTGAACTTGATTGGTAAAGGTACCGGTGAAAGGCTGTGTAGGTGTACATGGCGGGTTGTTTCATTGGAACCGTCCTAAGGTACTGAGTTCCGTGTATGTAATCCAAGACTAGATACTACCACATGCTGGGCCCTGAAATATGACCCCGCTCGGCCTATTAATCGCTTAGTACTCGGTCCAGGAGTTGCAAGTAGTTTCTGGTGTTTATAGAAATGCTGGAGGCCGTGCATGGTGCTGACCTGAGAGGTGGGCCGTGATGCGGTAGGCAGTGGCACGGTGTACCAAGTGGCACCCGGATGGTGGGCTTGGGAACCCTCGCACATCGTTTGAGGCCGTGGCGGAAACCCCGGCCGGACTTCCGTACGGGTTACTCTCAGATAGGCGATAAACCTGGACTAGGCACTAGTGTGGTTAACGGTCGTGGCCGACTCCCTCGCTGGGCTTCCGCTTGAAGGTTGCCGAGGTGCATGACGTGCACATGGCGATAAGTGGCGAGAGCGTGTGTGACGAAATACACCCCTGCAGGGTTATGATCTATTCGAATAGCCGCGTCTGCGGATATGGACTACTTGGAGACATATGTTGTTCATAGATAACTTCAATGGCTACTCATAAAATGGCCAAGATAAGCGTGAGTGTCGTGGACGGCATTTCCGTTTGGAGACGGAATGATTCCATGATAGTGTATTGTTGTGGTGTTAGTGGACTCGTGTGCGAAAAATCAAGTTGTCAGTATTATTTAAAAATGCAAGTTGTCTAGCCACGAGTCAAATGCTGGCTTTCCGCATGAAACCCCACAATACCCTTTGATACCTTGCATGAGTAGTTAGTTATCCTAAAGTCTTGCTGAGTACCTCCGTACTCATGTTTGTTTAATAAATGTTGCAGAGGTTGCTAATGACCCTAGTGGAGGGTTCTTCGTAGACATCGACGACGACGAGTAGCTGGTGTCCCAGCTACGATCTGGCCCTACGTTGGATCTGTAGTATAGTCAGGCCATGTGCCTTCTAGTTGCCATGTCTGTACTCAGACAGTTTATAACTCTTTCGCTGGCTTGTAACTGCATGATTGCTATTATGGGTCGTGAGACCCTTGATGTGTAATATTATGTGTGTGGCTCTTCCAAGCCTCTTAAATAAAGCTTGTATGTTCATGGTTATGTTGTGATGCCATCGATGTATCTATACATATCGGTATGCCATGCGTACGTGTGTCATACTTGATATGTATGGGGTTCGATTACCTAGTCGTGAGCTTTAGTAGCATTCCTTACAAGGAAATGCCCCTGTGTGATCCAACGAGCCTTGGTAGTTCGTTACTGCTCCGGACACATTGGTTGACTGGCATGTGTCCTTCTTAGCTGCCGTGTCTGTCCCCTTTGGGGAAATGTCACGCGATGTAATGGAGTCCTTGTAGCTTGCTACGACTTGTCTACATTCACTGATGACCGTCACCTGCTTTGTTGGGTCATGTATGCCTGTCCTTGTGCGGTACTGCCACTTTGGTTTATGACTAGACATGTCGATCCGGGTTCTTTGACATTGGATTGCTAGCAACACTATCGCATTCGTGAGTCAAAAGACGCAAACGGTCCCGGCTAAGGTAAGGCTGCAGCCGTGGAGTTAACCGTGCGTGAGACCACAAAGGGATGCGATGTGTTACAGGCTGGATTCCTATGGCTTAGGATCGGGGTCCCGACACAAAGTATCAACAGCAAAGTAGTATGATAGCAACGATGCCAGAAATGATCTGTTGACTAGGCAGACTATTCCTAACGGTTGTATCAATGGCACCAGTAAGTTGCCCGTAGACGGGAAATAGTCTTTCCCGGCAACGGTGCTAGAAAAAGTATTGTAGCAGGTAGCAGTAGTGTAACTAGTAACAGGAGTGGCAAGGAATAGCAGTAGTGACAGCAGTAGCAAGTAGCAGAAGTAGCGAGTAACAACAGTAGCAAGTAGCAGCAGTAGCGAGTAACATCAGCAACAAGTAACAGTAGTAGCAACAGTATTGGCAGCAGCAGCAGGACAAAGCAAGTAACAGTAGCAGTAAGTAACATTAGCAGCAAAAGTAATGGCACCAGCAGCAGGACAAAGAAAGTAACAGTAGCAGCAAGTAATAGTAGCAGCAACAGTAGTAACAGCAGTAGAGCAAAACAAGTAACATCAGCAGTGGGACAAACTCGTAGGCAATGAGTCCGCGATTCGTCGGATGACATTCATCATGCAACAGTTGTAACACGGAGAGATATGTGGCTAGCTCTCGTTCGTCAATGTGATGTAGGCATGCATTCCGTGTGTAGTTATACGTGCTTAGGGAAAAGAACTTGCATGACATCTATTGTCCATCCCTCCCGTGGCAGCGTGGTCCAAATGGATACTACGGGATATTAAGGTTCTCCTTTTAATAAAGAACCGGACCAACACATTAGCACTTGGTGAACACATGAACTCCTCAAACTATGGTCCTCACCGGGAGTGGTTCCGGTTATTGTCACTCCGGGGTTGCCGGGTCATAACACATAGTAGGTAACTACAACTTGCAAGATCAGATCTAAAGCACACATATATTGGTGACAACATAATAATTTCATATCTGTAATCATGGCACTCGGGCTCTAGTGACAAGCATAAAGAATGGCAAAGTAGTAGCAACATCAATCTCAGAACATAGTGGATATTAGGGATCTATCCCCGTCAAAACTAACTCGATTACATGATAGATCTCATCCTACTCATCACTGCCCAGCGAGCCTACAAATATATTACTCACGAACAATGAAGAGCTTCATGGAATTGGAGAGGGAAGAAGGTTGATGATGACGATGGCGACGATCTCCTTGATCCGGAGCCCAAAACAGACTCCAGATCTGCCCTCCAGGGCAAGAACGGGATGTGGCGGCGCCTCTGGATCGTGAAACGCGATGAAATCTTCTCTCTTGATTTTTTTCGGGACGAAAGGGAATAAATAGAGCTGAAGTTGGGGGCGGCAGAGCCACGTGGGCCCCACAAGCTTGGTTGCCGTAGCCAGGGGGAGGCCGTGGCGTTAGGGCTTGTGGCCCACTGGCCCGTCCCCTCCAATAGATCTTTGCGCAGGTATTTTTCATATTTTCCAGAAATATTCTTCGTAAATTTTCAGGACGTTCCGAGAACTTTCATTTCTGCACAAAAACAACACCATGGCAATTCTGCTGAAAACAGCATCAGTCCGGGTTAGTTCCATTCAAATCATGTAAAATAGAGTCCAAAACAAGGGAAAAAGAGTTTGGAAAAGTGGATATGATGGAGACGTATCAAACTCCCTCAAGCTTAAAACCTTTCTTGTCCTCAAGCAACTCAGTTGACAAACTGAAAGAGAAAGAAAATTTGACACAGTCTGTTTGATCTTGTTGTTGCAACTATGTCTAACTCATAACCAGAAATTCAGCAAGATCACAAGTTAACCACATAAGCAAGTGACACATAGGTCTCATGGTAAACTAATATCTATGGCATAATCAACTAGCGAGCAAATAATAATGAGTTTCAGATACCAACAATTCAATCAAAATGAGCATGAAGCAATATGAATAGGTGGTATCTCGCTAGCTCTTTCTGAGACCGCAAAACATATATGCATAGCACTTTCAAAGATCAAGGACTGACTAAACATTGTAATTCATAGCAACGAAGATCCAGTCATAGTCATACTCAATATCAATCAAAAGGAAAGCATAAAAATGACAAAGGTGCTCTCTAATTGGTGCTTATATAAGAAGAGGATGACTCAACAGGAAAATAAATAGACAGGCCCTTCGCAGAGGGAAGCATTGATTTGCAGAGGTGCCAGAGCTCAAGCTTTGAAAACAGAGATAATAATTTTGGGTGGCTTGCTTTCATTGTCAATGCAATGACCAAGAGTTCTCAATATCTTCCATGCTACTCATTCTATAGGCGGTTCCCAAATAGAAAAGTAAAGTTTTAACTCGCCACCACCAATCAATCACACTCCACGGCTAGCCGAATCCTCGGGTACCGTCCATACTAAGATCAATCCAGGGGAGTCTTGTTTTGCAATTATGTTTAAGATTCAAGTGTGGAACTGGGCATTCCAATTACCGACCCCTTTCTTGTGAATGACAGTGAATAAACACATGTCGAGGATAACACGCCTAACAAGGAAGATACCAATAGCCCCCTATCACCACATGAGCGGTTCGGGCATGCAAAACAAATTATTTCTTGAAGGTTTAGAGAATGGCACATGCAAATTTACTTGGAACGGCAGGTAGATACCGCAAATAGGTAGGTATGGTGGACTCTCATGGAAAAACTTTTGGCTTTATGGAAGTGGATCCACAAGCAGTATTTCGCTTAGTACAAGTGAAGGCTAGCAAAAGACTGGGAAGCGACCAACTAGAGAGCGACAACAGTCATCAAGATGCAATGAGTTTGACTAACATGGAGTGCAAGCATGAACAGGATATAAATCACCATGAACACGAACATCATAGAGGCTATGTTGATTTTGTTTCAACTACTTGCATGAACATGCGCCAAGTCAAGCCACTTGAATCATTCAACGGAGAATACCATCCTATCATACTACATCATAGTCATCTCAAAATCTATGTTGGCATTGAAGACAAACCATTATAAGCTCCTAGCTAATTAAGCATGGCATCAGAAACTATGATCTCTAAGTTGTCATTGCAAACATTTTTCTCTCTCAACAAAGCTGAATCTGGAACGACAAGCTAGTAATATTTACAAAAACAAAATAGATAGAGTTGGTACCAGCTTTTTCCAGTCTTAGTCACTTCATCATATATCATCATTATTGCCTTTCACTTGCACGATCGAATGATGTGAACAATAATAAGAGTGCTCGTGCATTGGACTAAGCTGAAATCTTCCGGCAAACACAAAGGAGAAGACAAAGTAATATGGCTCTTTGAAAGCTAAACATGTATGCATGCAAGAGCCACTAAACATTGTAACCAATATCTTCTACCTTGACCCAAAGAAAAAGAAAACTATTTACACGAGAAAGCTCCCAACAAGCAAAAGAAGAAAGGAAAATCTTTTTGGGTTTTCTCAAAAGGACACAAAACAAGAAAACAAGAAAATGGAAATAAACTAGCATGGATAATACAGTGGCAAAGTGTAAACACCGACTAACAAAGTGAAAGCATAAGCATGAATGTAAATTTGGTGCAAACACGTACTCCCCCAAGGTTAGGCTTTTGGCCTAGCTTGATACTATGGAACGGACTGTGGATGCCACTGCTGTGTGAGCTCCTCTGGCTCCCACTGATAAACTTGCGTCTGGTACTCAACTGGCGGCTCAGGCATGGGCACCTGTGGTTGGGCCAAGCCCCAATATGCGTAGATGTCCGAGGGCATAATAGTGTAACTGCCTGCATGAAGATCGAACAAAGAAGGAGCAGGCAAAGCAATAGTCTCTCGAGTACCCTGACTAAATACCAGGTTATAAATCATCCGTCTACTAGCATCTCTATCCAAAAAATCATGGCGAACCATGTTGTCATAATCCAGATATTTCTCAGGAAGAAGCATCTCTTCTTCCTCCCCCAGTCTAATGGGTATCTCAAAGTGTCTGGCAAGACGGGTAGCATAGATACCTCCATAGACGACACCTTTGGAACGGTTTGTGTTAACCGCTGAGCTACTATAGAACCTAGGCTATAAGTGTTATCGTTATAAAGGCCTTCGCGTAAAACCGCAAGGTCTGGAGAGCTAAGTGATCCAGCCTCCCCACGGCCAATCAAACATTTTCCCACAAATAATGCGAAGTACCGAAGCACAAGAAAATGTATGCTAGCAATTCTAGCGCGAGACACTCGTCTCTCCTCTCCAACATCAATAGTATCTATGAAAGCCCCAAGTCCCGTGGACGAGGATCATGAATATCCCCAACATAAGGTAATTTGCACACATTGCAAAAATCATGTAGTGTCATGCGCTGGGGGATATCGTATAACATGAACTCAACCATAGGAAGATTCTTCCTTGGATAAAAGTTGAAGTTTTGAACAAAAATATTGGTGAGGAGGAGGTATTGTGGGCACTTATCTTCAACGAACGTGGTAAGACCTGCGTTCTCCACCAAGTAATAAAAGTCTTCATAAAGCCCAGTGGCGTGTAAAATTTCATCACTTGGCCACTCGCACGCTCGAACTTCTGTGACTCAAGGAACCACATACTTGGGGCGGTTCTTCTCATCCTCCTTGGGGTTATGGCTTGAAGAGCCTCTCAAGAACCTCCTCATCTTTTCCTTTTTCTAACTCTAAAAAATTCTGAAATTTTTAGAGACTTCGAAAGAAAAGTGAATAAGGATTAACCCAACTCGTAGAAACTACTCCTACTAGTGCCTAGAAACCATATCACGCGCTAAAATTACTTGGGACCAGCTAAACTCAACATTTCAAGCTCAATAACAGGGTCACCAAGATAGCAAGAATACGTGAAGGATAAAGCACTAGAGTAGAAACTAATTGGACAAATGGAGGAGTCACTTACCAAGTAGTAATTTCCCAAAAACGGTTTGGAGAATGGTGCTTTGAGCAAGGAGCTCGAAAATCACAGCCAAATGAGCAAGAACACGGGTTTGAGCTGCGAAATGATTTTTTCTGGAGGTAGAAGAAGAGGATGGGAGCTGGAATGAGTGGAGGGGGTCCCTGTGGGCCCCACAAGCTTGGTGGCTGCGGCCAGGTGGGAGGCCGCGGTGACAGGGCTTGTGGCCCACTGGTGTGGCCCCCAGGCCAGCTCTCAGTCCCAGTATTTTTCAAAAAATCCAGAAAAAATCATGTTTGATTTTCAGGACCATCGGAGAATTTTTATTTTCGGGGTACTTTTCTCCGGGACGCTAAACACGAAACAGGGAAAACTAAACTAAATCTATCATTTTTCTTCTAAGCAACAGAAAGTGAAAGCTTAAAACAGAGGTATGTGACTCTTTGATTCATCCATTTCATGGTCATCGAAAGAAATCCGTCAATGGGGTTGATCAAATCCTCATGACAAAACCTTTTCAAATCGCAAAAGGAAACAAAGAATTGTCGAAGAGCCACTAAGTCAGCTCAATGGGGATATGAATCTCCCCAACAAGAAAATCATACTTCATCTTAACACGAGGAATAAGGCATTCAAAGCTCCCAATAAGAATCGATGAAGTTTTTTCGATAGCATTGATGCAATGTACTTGATATCGTTTCTTCGGAAAGTGCACTGTATGCTCATTACCATTGACATGGAAGGTGACATTGCCTTTGTTGCAATCTATAACAGCCCCTGCAGTGTTTAAAAACGGTCTTCCAAGAATGATCGCCATGGCATCATCCTCAGGAATATCCAGGATAACAAAGTCCGTCAATATAGTAACGTTAGCAACCACAACAGGCACATCCTCACAAATGCCGACAGGGAAAGCAGTTTATTTGTCGGCCATTTGCAGAGAGATTTCGGTGGGTGTCAACTTATCCAGTTCAAGTCTACGATAAAGAGCGAGAGGCATAACACTAACACCGGCTCCAAGGTCACATAAGGCAGTTCTTACGTAGTTTCCTTTAATGGAGCAAGGTATAGTGGGCACTCCGGGATCACCAAGTTTCTTAGGAGTTCCACCTTTCAAAGTGTAATTGGCAAGGATGGTGGAGATCTCAAGATCCGGTATCTTCCGTTTATTAGTCACGATATCTTTCATGTACTTGGCATATGGAGACATTTTGAGCATATCAATTAACCGCACCTACAGAAAGACGGGTCTCAACATTTCAATAAAGCGCTCAAAATCCTCATTATCCTTTTTCTTGGATGGCTTAGGAGGAAAGGGCATAGGTCTCTGAACCCATGGCTCCCTTTCTTTACCATGCTTCCTAGCAGTGAAGTCATTCTTATCGTATCTCTTAGGTTGTGGGTTATCAGGATTAACCGTAGGTTCAATCTCCACATCCTCATGATTGCTTGGTTGAGCATTATTATGAACATCGCTGTCCATATTGTCACCAGGTTCATGTTCATCACCAGATTGTGTTTCTGCTTCAGACGCAGAAATATTATTTGGTTCTTCAGGTGTGCCAGTATTTGGTGAACTGACATGTAGGTTTCTATCATCCTTCTTCTTCTTAGGATGACTGGGTGTATCAGCATTAATTCCTTGAGAATCTTTATCAATTCTCTTAGGATGGCCTTCAAGATACAAAGGTTCCTGAGTCATTTTGCCTCCTCTAGTAATGACTCTGACAGAGTTGTCTTTTAATTCATTGAGCAAGTCATTCTGAGCTTTAAGTACTTGTTCTACCTAAGTAGTAATCATAGAGGCATGTTTACTCAGAAGCTTCAGGTCATGTGCATTTCTGTCTACACAAGCACTTAAATGACTAAGCATACGAGTACTTTGTTCCAAATGTCTGCTAACATAATCATTGAAACTCTGTTGTTTGGCAACAAAGTTCTCAAATCATCAAAGCATAAGCTGGCAGGTTTGTCAAAAGGAATATCACTCTCATCAAACCTACGCAGAGAATTCACTTCTACTACTTGTATCGGGTTATCGAGACCATGGATCTCTTCGATAGGTGGTAGACTTTTGACATCTTCAGATCTAATGCCTTTTTCTTGCATAGATTTCTTGGCTTCTTGCATATCTTCGGGACTGAGGAATAGAATACCTCTTTTCTTAGGAGTTGGCTTAGGAGGTGGTTTGGGAATAGTACAAGCATTATCGTTGATCAAGATGTTATTCAGTAGAACCTGAGCTTGTTCTATAGTTCGTTCCCTAAAAACACAACCGGCACAACTATCTAGGTGGTCTCTAGAAGCATCAGTAAGTCCGTTATAGAAGATATCAAGTATGTCGTTCTTCTTAAGAGGGTGATCAGGCAAAGCATTCTGTAGCTGCATGAGCCTCCCCCAAGCTTGTGGGAGACTCTCTTCTTTGAGTTGAGCAAAGTTGTATATTTCCTGCAAGGCAGCTTGCTTCTTATGGGCAGGGAAATATTTCTCGCAGAAGTAATAGACCATATCCTAGGGACTACTCACACATCCAGGAGCAAGAGAAGTGAACCAGGCTTTAGCGTCATCCTTTAGAGAGAAAGGAAACAACTTAAGGATATAGTAGTAGCGGATCTTCTCCTCACTAGTGAAAAGGGTGGCTATATCGTGTAGTTTGGTAAGATGGGCTACGACCGTCTGAGACTCATAACCGTGGAAAGGATCAGATTCGACTAGAGAGATTATCTCAGGGTCGACAGAGAATTCATAATCCTCATCGATGATAAAGATAGGTGAAGTGGCAAACTTTGGGTCATATTTCATCCTAGCTTTCATAGATTTTTCCTTCCACTTCAGAAGTAATTTCTCAGTGTCATAGGCATCCTTACATGCAAGAAAATCCTCAGCTATCTCTCCCTCCATAACATAAATCTCAGGTATATCAGGCAATTCATATCTAGGAGAGCTGGATCTAGCAGGAGCAAAAGCAGGTTCTATCTCAATAGTATCGGCTGTTTCAGAAGCATCACGTGCATTGGCAGTAACTCTAGCAATATGAGCATCAAGGAATACCCCTAGTGGCATATCTGGAAAAGTAGTGTCTCTAGCAGTATCAAGCATAGCATCATCAGGAAAAATAGCATCTCTAGCATCATCAGGCAAAGGAGTATCAAGCATAACATCTATAGCAGTATCAGGCATAGAATCTCTAGCAGTATCAGGCATAGCATCTCTAGCAGTATCAGGCATAGCATCTCTAGCAGTATCATAAGCATCATCAAGCATAGGCAACATATCAAGATTTCTAGCACGAGGTGGTGTCGCAAACTTACTCATAACTGAAGGTGAATCAAGTGCAGAGCTAGATGGCAATTCCTTACCTCCCCTCGTAGTTGAGGGCAAGACGTTGGTTTTTGGATCTTTCAGATTCTTCATAGTGATCAGCAGATATAAATCCCAAGTGACTCAGAGAATATAGCTATCCTTCCCCGGCAACGGCGCCAGAAAAATGCTATTGACGTGCAACTATTCCTGACTTGATGCCTCCATGGCAACGGAGCCAGAAAGAGCTGCTTCTAGTTGCTCAACAATTAGAAATTGTCTTGCAATAGCCCACCAGCGCGTGGGATCTCAGCAGTTTTCGAGGGTAGAGTATTCAACCCAAATTTGTTGGTTCACACGACGGGAAGTGAACGAATATTCTCAAGTTTTAGCAGCTGAATGTGCCAGATTCAACCACACCTGAACGATTAGTGTCTGCAAGCAAAGTATCAATGGCAAAGTAGTATGATAGCAACGGTGCCACAAATGATCTATTGACTAGGCAGACTATTCCTAACGGTTGTATCAATGGCGCTAGTAAGTTGTCCGTAGACGGGAAATAGTCTTTCCCGACAACGGTGCTAGAAAAAGTATTGTAGCAGGTAGCAGCAGTGTAACGAGTAACAGCAATGGCAAGGAACAGCAGTAGTCACAGCAGTAGCAAGTAGCAGCAGTAGCGAGTAACAACAGTAGCAAGTAGCAGCAGTAGTGAGTAACAGCAGAAGCAAGTAACAGTAGTAGCAGCAGGACAAAGCAAGTAACAGTAGCAACAAGTAACAGTAGCAGCAACAGTAGTAACAGCAGCAGAGCAAAACAAGTAACAGCAGCAGTGGGACAAACTCGTAGGCAATGGGTAGGCGATTCGTCGGATGACATTCATCATGCAACAGTTATAACACGGGGAGATAAGTGGCTAGCTCCCGTTCGTCAATGTGATGTAGGCATGCATTCCGTGTGTAGTCATACGTGCTTAGGGAAAAGAACTTGCATGACATCTATTGTCCATCCCTTCCGTGGCAGCGGGGTCCAAATGGATACTACGGGATATTAATGTTCTCCTTTTAATAAAGAACCGGACCAACGCATTAGCACTTGTTGAACACATGAACTCCTCAAACTATGGTCATCACCGGGAGTGATTCCGGTTATTTTCACTCCGGGGTTGCCGGGTCATAACACATACTAGGTAACTACAACTTGCAAGATCGGATCTAAAACACACATATATTGGTGACAACATAATAATTTCAGATCTGAAATCATGGCACTCGGGCCCTAGGGACAAGCATTAAGCATGGCAAAGTAGTAGCAACATCAATCTCAGAACATAGTGGATACTAGGGATCAATCCCCATCAAAAATAACTCGATTACATGATAGATCTCATCCTACTCATCACCGCCCAGCGAGCCTACGAATAGATTACTCACGAACGATGAAGAGCTTCATCGAATTGGAGAGGGTAGAAGGTTGATGATGACGATGGCGACGATCTCCTTGGTCCGGAGCCCAAAACGGACTCCTGATCTGCCCTCCAGGGCAAGAACGGGATGTGGCGGCACCTCTGGATCATGAAACGCGATGAAATCTTCTCCCTTGATTTTTTTCGGGACGAAAGGGAATAAATAGAGCTGAAGTTGGGGGCGGTAGAGCCACGTGGGCCCCATAAGCTTGGTTGCCAAGGCCTGGGGGGAGGCCGCGACTTCAAGGCCTGTGGCCCACTAGCCCGTCCCCACCGTTGGATCTTTGCGCAGGTATTTTTCATATTTTCCAGAAATATTCTCCGTAAATTTTACGGACGTTCCGAGAACTTTCATTTCTGCACAAAAACAACACCATGGCAATTCTGCTGAAAACAGCGTCAGTCCAGGTTAGTTCCATTCAAATCATGCAAATTAGAGTCCAAAACAAGGGCAAAAGAGTTTGGAAAAGTAGATACGATGGAGATGTATCAGGCATCGGTGGGACCAAGGTTTTAGAGCTGGTCACACCAAAATGCACTTGGGAGGTTTTGGAAGTCATCCCCTTGCCGAGATGGATTTCGAGTGCTCCTCACACTGAGTGTCCCTAAAGTTCTTGCTCAAATTTTGTGATGTAGCATGAATAGTATTTCACACAAGAAAGCTTAGATAGCTAGAGAGAGGTACTTAGGCATTCTTGTATATCCAATTTGCCAAATAAAACTAGAAAGCCAAATAACACCAATTGGATATGCTCAAATGAGCAAAAATATGCATACCATCATGCTCACATAATAAGATGCCAAATAAAACATGGCAAACATGCACAACCACTCTAGTATCTACCAAACACTTTGGCGATGGCAAAGTCATCTATATATGAGTATATTGTCTTAGGAGCCAAGTTAGAGTACTTGATCATAGTTCATACTCAACGTTTAAGCACAAGTGGGGTTACCACTTTTACATAAAGATTTCGATGTGTTCACATCCTAAGATATGCTTATCCTCAAGCCTTAGAGTAAATCTCCCCCTTGATATTACATCCCCCCTAAGAGGGATAAACTAACCTTGGGTTTTGTCGTAGAAGACTTCATGTAGGTTTAGTAGTGGTGACTGCTCATTGTTGATGAAGAGAATCTTGAGTTGGGAGCAATCCTTTTTGTTTCTTACTTTTCTCACCTACATGGGTTAGTTCCAAAACACAAGGAACAAATACAAGGATATGTATCGACATGGACTGAAATACATGTGAGATGATATCCAATGATACATTAATTACCTTGTCCCTTGCCTGTGGAATCCACTTGACCTTGGCTTGGGGTTCTTCCTCAAATGAGTTCATCTCCTCTTGAAGCTTGTCCATTCCCTTGTGGTCTTGTGGTGGAAGATCATCTAGAGAGCTTGTTCCCTTGGGGATAGTATGATCATACTTCGCCTTTTAGGTCAGGATGGGGCATTAACCTTCTTTCCATTCAACTCTGTTAGCATTGAAGTATCCAACACCTTGCTTCTTCTGGTGTCCTTTGTCGCTTGCGTACTATTTCCTCGAAAGGCTTACTTCTTGCAATACTCTTGAAGACACCTCTCTCTATAGTTCCTTTCAATAAATCATTTTCTTGCTCAAGTGTAAATTGTCTAACAGAATCATTAATAGATTCAATAGAGCTACTAGAAACAACATCATTTTATTTAGCATTAGAATTGTTGTTACTAGATGAAGAACCTTTCTTGCCTTTGTTACTAGTGTGCTTAGGTTTAACTTGTGGAACAAAAGTAGACAAGGGTAATCATTTGGATAGATAAGAAGAACTCTTCTTTCGAAAATCACCATGGATTGCTTTTAGAAACTCATGCTCTTTCTCTAAACTTAGGTTCTCAAAGCGTAACTTCTCATGAGTTCTTGCAAGCTCTCTATGATCTTCTAGAGTGGATTTATGAGCTAACATGAGATTCTCTCAGATTTGGAGTGGTAGCTTCTCTTGGATTGGTCGTTAGTCTCGAAGCCAGATACCCATTCACCAACATGAGCTTGATGTCTTCTTATTGAGTGGCTCTTGGTGTACTTGTCCTTCTTCCCCGATTCCTTACTTCTTCGGGAGGGTCTTCATTCGTAACGATCTACTCTACCCCTTCTCTCTATGCAATGTGACTCTCCTCTTGAGCATCGTAATCTAGGTGACTCTTCTCTTTGTTTGTGGGGAGCCTAGCACTTATTGGAGTACTGACCATGCTTTACATAATTGTAGCAGTTTCTGTCACCACTGGATGAATGCTTCTCTTCATATCTTGAGCTAGAGCTTCTCTCTTTGCCTCTACTCTTGTAGAACTTGTTGAATTTCCTGACCATGAGGCTTAGCTCTTCATTGGTGACAAGGTTGTCATTTTATGTAGCGGGAGCATCAATTAAACTTTGTAAGCACCGCTTGACTTGTTGTGCAGCTCTTCTTTGTCATTGAGTGACATTTCATGAGTGACAATCCTTCAAGTGACTTCCACTGGCTTGAGATCCTTGTAGTCTGGCATCATTTGGATCAATGTGCACATGGTGTCGTACTTCCCATCCAAGGCTCTAAGTGTTTTCTTGATGATGAATTTGTTGGTCGTATCTTCGCTTCCTAAGCCCTCAATCTCATTTATGATGAGAGCTAGACTAGAGTACATCTCAACGAATCCTTCACCATCGTTAATCTTGAACTTGTGAAGCTGACTTTGTAGCACATCCAACTTAGATTTCCTTACGGATTCAGTATCTTCGTGCATATCAATCAAAGTGTCCCAAATTTCTTTGGCATTCTCAAGGAGGCTCATTTTGTTGAATTCTTCGGGACACACGTAGTTGAATAGTATGTTGGATGCTTGAGCGTTGTATTGCAACATCTTCAATTCTTCCATTGTCGCTTTGCGATCTAGTTCCTCGTCATCACCAAATAAATAACCTTGCAATCCAACACGAACATAAACCCAAACACAGGGTTTATGACCAACAATATGAATTTTCATCTTATGCTTCCAACTAGCAAAGTTTGTACCATCAAAATATGGACCTCTACGGTGGTAATTTCCCTCACTAGACAAAAGTTGTGATACAACTTGTTGGATCCGAAGTATGTCTAGAGGGGGGTGATTAGAGTACTTGACCAAATAAAAATTTAGCCTTTTCCCAATTTTAGTTGTGGGCTAGTTATAGCAGTTGTAGCAATTGAAGCACACCCTACACATGCATATCTAAGAGTTTTGCAGCCAAAAGTAAAGGAAGGCTAAAGTAAGTAGAGGGTAGGAATAGGAAGATCAAACACAAAGGTTGACACGACAAATTTTGGCGTGGTTCTGATAGGTGGTGTTATCGCACGTCCACATTAGTGGAGACTTCAACCCATGGAAGTTAACGGCTGCGAGAGTACATGGAGGGCTCCACCCACTAGGGGCCACAAAGAAGCGGCCTTGTCAATTCCACCATGCCTTACGTCCACATAGTACTAGCCTCACTCGTGGTAGATCTTCACGAAGTAGGTGATCTCCTTGCCCTTACAAACTTCTTGGTTCAACTCCACAACAAGAAGTAGGAGGCTCCAAAGCGACACCTAAACAATCTAGGAGGCACCACCCTCCAAAAGGTAATAGATGCGGTAGAACGATGAACTCCTTGATCTTGTCCTTCAAAAGATAGTATCCTCAACACTCAATCAATCTGTCATAGATATGGCATGTGTAGAATAGATTGATTTTCTGGAAAGAAGCTTGGGGAGGCTAGAGATCAAGTTTCTAAAGGATGGATTGGAATATCTTGATCTCAACACATGAGTACGTGGCTCTCTCTCATAAAAATGGATATGGCAAGTTTGTGTGATTTCTCAATGCTTCCTCTGCGAATGACAGGTGGTGGATGGGTATATATAGGTATCTCCAAAAATCCAACCATTACAACATTATTGCCCAACTCGGTGACACCCACATGAATATTGGTGGTACCGAGTTGCACTAAATGTGGAAACTTTCAAATTTTTGGTGAGACTGATATATGAATCTCGGTGGTACCGATATGGTGAGCCAAGGCAATTTCCATATCTCGGTGAGATCGATTTCAAAACTCAAAAATTTCGATTCTTGAAATCAACACTGATTTTCTATCACTTATAAGTTGGTCACTGATTTTCGGTGGCACCAAAGTGAAAATTGGTGGTACCAAAATTTAACGGTTTGGCATAGGTTTTGTCTCTAAACAAACCGGTAGGGCCGACTGGAAATAGTTTGTGGCACCAATTTTAATTTTTAGGCTTTGGACAAAGAATTTTGTGGGAGAATGGCTATGTATTTTTGTTGGCTATCTCTTAAAGTTTTGTTGGCTATGATTTCTCACAAATATAAAATGTAGAGTCTTGTAGCTTGAAGCTTGGCCAATCCTATTCCTTGCCTTGCATCAAGGGGATTCTCCTCGCAACCCTTTAGCCAATGAATCTTTGAGCTTTTTGTGGATGCTCAATGTTGATGTTCTTACCGTGGCATGCAAGTGAACTTGTTTGTGGATGCTCAATGTTGATGAAGATCATCTTGAGTTGGGAGATATCCTTGTTGTTTTGGTTCTCTTTTCACCTACATTGGTTAGTCATGCAAGGAAGAACATAATATATCCAAATGAAAAGAATGAATTTATTCAGTAAATAGTTCTCAAGGATATAGTTTTGCTTTCTTCTTCCTTCATCTCCGAAGAAAGGGTTGTTGATACTTGGCCATGACAAGATTTCTTTAAATGTGAGTTCATGGAAATCTTGTGAAGCGTTGTTCTTCCAAGTAGCTACAAAAGGTTAGATGCAATACAAGGGAGCATTGTTTTCCCAGATATAGGATAGTGTCATATTAATAGCATCATGGAATAATCAAGTAAGCTCATGCCCTTGCATGCATCCGAGTGAGTCTAGATCAAGTTTGAGGCATCAATGATGTTCAAATCACTCCTCAAGTGATAAAACACTTTCTCATCAAGTCTTGGTAAACATATCAGCCCATTTTCTGTCTGTACAAACATGCTTGAGATTAATATCTCCTTTACCAACATGATCACGAATGAAATGATGTCGAACTTGAATATGTTTTGTTCGAGAATGTTGCATGGGATTATGGGTAATTTTAACAGCACTTCCATTGTCACATAACAATGGAACATGTTTCACATGAATGCCATAATCCTTAAGAGTTTGCATCATCCATAGTAAATGCACACAACATGATCCGGTGGCAATATATTCTGCTTCGACGGTAGATAGAGAAACCTAGTTTTGTTTCTTGGATGACCAATAAACAAGTGATCTTACAAAAAATTGACATGTACCCGAGGTGGACTTTGTGTTAACCATGTCTCCGGTATAGTCCGAGTCGGAATAGCCAACAACATTAAAAGAAGATCCCTTTGGATACTATATGCCAAAGTTTTGTGTATGTATGAATTATCTCACAATTATTTTCACAAAATTTAGATGACACTCCTTAGGTTCCGCTTGATATCGGGCACACATGCAAACACTCAACATGATATCGGCGCGGGAAGCACATTGATATAGCAACGAACCAATAATTGATCGATAAACCCGCTGATCAACCGGTTTGTCCTCCTTGGTGAGGTCAACACGTCCAGTAGTAGGCATGGGAGTTGTCATACCTTTGCACTCTTTCATGTTGAACTTCTTGATTGAATCCTTGGTGTACTTGGTTTGAGAGATAAACGTAGCTTCTATTTTTTTTCAAACCATGGAAGAATTTCAGCTCATACATCATGGACATCTCATACTTATCGGACATCAACCTTTCAAATTCTCATTGAAATGTGGGTTAGTAGATCCAAACATAATATCATCCACATAAATTTGGCACATGAATAGTTTTCCATTAGCTCTTTTAGTGAATAAGGTTGCATATATTTTTCCAGTCTCAAAACCCTTTTCAATGAGAAACTTTGTTAGGCATTTTTACCAAGATAGAGGGGCTTGTTTAAGACCATTTAAAGTTTGAAGAATTTTATAAACATGATTACGTTTCTTAGGGCTCACAAAGCCGGGAGGTTGTTTGACATAAACTTCCTCCTCAAGTTCACCATTTATAAAAGAACTTTTTATATCCATTTCGTAAAGAGTAATATCATTGTGATTGGCATAAGCGAGAAGAATATGAATGGCGTCAAGTCTAGCAACGGGAGCATAGGTCTCACCGTTGTCCATACCTTCAACTTGCGTGTAACCTTGAGCTACGAGACGTGCCTTGTTATGGACCACTTGGCCAGCTTCAACTTCCTTGTTCTGAAACCCGTTTTGTACCAAGGATGTTGTGCTCGTCCTTGGGTTTCTCCATGAGTGTACAAACTTCATTCCTCTCGAAGTTGTGTAGCTCTTCATACATGGCATTCACCCAATCCTGGTCTTGAAGTGCTTCTTATACCTTCATAGGCTAAATGCCAAAGATAAATGAGTAATGCTCATAAAAGTTAGCTAAACGAGTTTTAGAGTGAGTGATTCTTCCAGTTTGTATGGCATTGAAGATTTGATTCAACTGATGGTTCTTGTCCATGTGTTCTCGAACTCGTGATAACTTTTTCTTGTTGCCTGGAGGAGCTTCCTCATCATCCTCTTCTTCTTCATTGTCGTTGAAGGTGTCATCTCCTTGAGGTGGTGGTGAAGAAGGTTGAGGTGGATCATCATGATGTACTTCTTCCTCCTGTTCATCATGTCATGTACCACTTGTGGAGGCATTCATGTCATTTTGTGGTTCGCCTTGACGCGAAGTAGGAGCTTCCACTTGTGTTGATTAAGTACTTTCCTTCACCTCCTTGGGACAAATCTTGCCGATGGACAAGTCTTGGATGGCTTCTGACGGTTCCTTATCTCCTACAACATTTGGCAATTGTTCGACTTGCGAACCATTAGATTCACAAACATCACATATACCGTCTCCTCGGATTTTTGAGTGAAGTTGTTGTACATGGTAAGTGTGAGAGTTTCATCTGTAACCAAGTAGGACACCTTCATGAGATTTTGGAGCAAATTTAGAACGATGATGTTTATCAAGAATGTAGCACTTTGATCCAAATACCCGAAAGTATCCAACTTGGGGTTTGTTACCGGCGAGTAGCTCGTATGCCATTTTACCAAGAAGGTTCTGTAAGTAGAGTCGATTTTTGGCATGACAAACTGTTTCCAATGCTTCTCCCCAAAAGTGTCTTGGCGTCTTGTATTTATCAAGCATCATTCTGGCCATCTCTATGAGAGTCCGGTTCTTCCTCTCAACAAATCCATTTTGTTTGCGGTGTGTAAGTCACCGAGAACTGATGTGATATACCCTAATCATGAAGAAAGGTATCCACATTTGTGTTTTTGAACTCCGATCCTTTATTGCTCTGAACTTTCTTGATCTTCACTTCAAACTGATTTTGGACTTTCCAAGTGAAGTTCTTGAAGATCTTTTGTACCCGCGACTTGTCATGAAGAACAAATACCACATAAATCTGCAAAAATCATCAACAATAACTAGACCAAAAGAATTTCCACCGAGGCTTTTGTAAGTGTTGGGACCAAAGATATCCACGTGAAGCAGCTCGAGTGGCCTTCTAATAGTCATGATGTTCTTCACGGGATGACTTCCACCGACTTGTTTTCCTTCTTGACAAGCACTACAAGGTCTATCTTTGTCAAGGATAACATCCGTAACACCAAGAATATGATCACCTTTGATAAGCATGCCAAGATTGTGCATACCAACATGTCCTAGCCTTCTATGCCTTAACCAACCTTTAGAAGATTTTGCAATAATACATGTATGAGGTTTAGAGTTTTTAGTGAAATATACAATCTATAGACCACCTCTATGAAAACTAGTAAACACCATGTTTGAAACAAAAATCCCATAATCTAGATACGGAAAGAAGATTGTAGCCAAGAGACTCAACAAGCATGACATTTTGAATGGAATTGTCATTAGATATGGCGACCTTACCAAGACAAAGTACCTTACCCTTGGAGTTGTCTCCAAAAGCCACATACCTTCATGGTCCGAGGTTTGGTGTGATCTCATGAAACATTTATTTATCTCTGGCCATGTGATTGGTGCATCCACTATTGAGTATCCACTCCTTTCCTCCAGCCATGTAGTCTCTAAGGATTGCATAAGATTTAGGCTCCTCATGGTCCTCTCATATTCGATGCCAAACTTCTTGTCATCATCGTAGTAGCCGTGCTCCACATTTTCATCGTCAAATGAAACATCCTTGTCATAGAATCAAAAAGATTCATTAGAATTTCGACCATAACAATGTTCAAGTTTATGAACGTGAATGCCTTTAACACTGATGTTATTGATGGTAATGACATCTCCTTTAGCACAAATGAGGCCATGAAGCTCAAATAGACAATTATCAAAGTTAGGATCATTGGGCTTCATTTTGTGAAAGATAATAGATTTTCGGGAAATGATATCAGGACTTTTGAAGGAGTAATCGATATATCTTTTCTCCAAATCTTTCCACAAAGTATACGACACTAAAAGTTTTTCATTTGATTAAGCATAATTCTTGGCAATGCTTTAATGATGAGATTAACAGTTTTAAGATTGCCAAGCATATTAACTTTTTCATCACGACAAGGATGTAAGGGATAAATGTGAGGCACATAAGAATTTTTAACATATTTTCTCAATTCGAATTCATCAAATATATCAAGAATTTCACCTTTCCATTGACTATAGTACTCGCCATTTAGAATAGGCAGTCTAGAACTAAGATTCCCCATACTAGACACGTCCAGCTTCATCCAATGGTGATTAAACCAAGGTTGTGGAGAACAAAGCTATGATACCAATTGTGGGATCACTAGAAGGGATGTCTAGAGGGGGTGGATAGGCTACTTTACAAGACTAAACCTAGCCTTTTCCCAATTTTAATTGTTGGCAGATTTGAGCATTTAGAACAAGTCATACACACCCTATGCATGCAATTCTACGAGTATATCCGTGTAAAGTAAATACATGCAAGTGCAAAGTAGGGGGTAGAGTTTAGGATGATCAAACGCAAAGATGGACACATTGATTTTCCGTGTGGTTTCAATAGCTCGTGTTATTGTACGTCCATGTTGATGAAGACTTCAAACCACGAAGGGTAACAGCCGCACGAGTCCATAGAAGACTCAACCCACGAAGGGTCCACGCATATGAAACCTTATCTATTCCATCATGACTTACATCCACAAAGGGCTAGCCTCACTCGGGGTAGATCTTCACGAAGTAGGCGATCTCCTTGCTTGTACAAACTTCCTAGTTCAACTCCACAACACTAAGTAGGATTCTACGAAGTGATACCTAACCAATCTAGGAAAGATCACTCTCCAAAAGGTAATAGATGCGGTAGTACAATGAAATCCTTGCTCTTGTGCTTCAAAAGATAGTGTCCGCTGTTGGGGAGCGTTGCATGGGAAACAAAAAAATTCCTACTTACACATAAGATCTATCCATGGTGATGACCATCTATGAGAGGAGAGATCGGATCCACATACCCTTGTAGATCGCTAAGAGGTTGATGTAGTCGAACATCTTCACGATCCAAATCGGAAGCCGTCCCGTGATCCAATCACGATCTAGTGCCAAACGGACGACACCTCCGCGTTCAACACACGTGCAGCTTGATGACGATCTCCGCCTTGTTGATCCAACAAGAGAGACAAATAGGTAGCTGAATTCTCTTGCATCACGATGGCCTGACGGTGATGATGGTGGAGATACTCCGGCAGGGCTTCACCATGCACTACCGTTATGATCTACGGGGTGTCACGAAGTAGTGGAGGGAGAGGCGCTATGCCGTGGCTTGAGGTCTGGCTAGCCTCTCTACCCTCCATGATATATAGGGGGGAGGGAGGGGTGGCGCCCTAGGGAAAACCCTAGGGGTTCGATCGGCCCACCAAGGAGGAGGGAGGAGTCCTCTAATTCGGTTTGGTGGAGGAGGAGTCCTCCTCTAGCAGGTTTTCCCCACCTCTGTCTCTTTTGGCACTTCGGCCGAATAGGCCTACTTAGACTGGCCGCCCAGACCACCACGGGCTAGTGCACCACCCTTGGGACTATTTGGTCCCTATCCGGGTGGGTAGCCCCTCCAGGTGGAACCCGAGAACCCATTCGTCACTCCAGGTACTTACCGGTAATGCCCGAAATCCTTCCAGAAGCCAAATGCATCCTTCCTATATATTAATCTTCGTCTCTAGACAATTCCAGAACTCCTCATGACGTCCGGGATCTCATCCGGGACTCTGAAGAACATTCGGTTACCAACATACATAATTCAACTATACCAAAATGTCACCGAACCCTAAGTGTGCAGACCCTGTGGGTTCAAGAACTATGTAGACATCACCAAGACACTCTCCAGTCAATAACCAATAATGGGACCTGGATGTGCATATTGGATCCTACATATTCTATGAAGATCTTAATCGGTTGAACCTCTATGTCAAGGATTCAGTTAATCCCGTATAACATTCCCTTTGTCCTTCGGTATGTTACTTGCCCGAGATTCGATCATCGGTATCTCTATACTTATTTGAATCTCCTTACCGGCAAGTCACTTTACTCATTCCATAATACAAAATCCCATGGCCAACTCTTTAGTCACATTTCTTGCAAGGCTTGTTGTGATTTTGTATTACCGAGTGGGCCTCGAGATACCTCTCTATCATACGAAGTGACAAATCCCAGTCATGATCCATGCTAAATAAATAGACATCTTCAGAGATACATGTATACAAACTTTATAGTCACCCAGTTACGTTGCGACGTTTGATACACACAAGGTATTCTTCCGGTGTTAGTGAGTTACATGATGTGATGGTCATAGGAACATATAGTTGACATGCAGAAAAATAGTAGCAATAAACAACACGATCACATGATACGTTCATAGTTTGGGTCATGTCCATCACATCATTCTCCTAATGATGTGATCCCATTATCAAGTAAAAACTCTTGTCTATGGCTAGGAAACCTTAACCATCTTTGATCAACGAGCTAGTCAACTAGAGGCTTACTAGGGACAGTGTGTTGTCTATGTATCCACACATGTATCTAAGTTTCCATTCAATACAATTCTAGCATGGAGAATAAATGATTATCTTGAACAAGGAAATATAATAATAACTATAGTATTATTGCCTCTAGGGAATATTTCCAAGAGTCGCCCTCTTGATCTAGAGTCAATAATCTAGCTAACATCACTTTGTGATTTACAATGTAACGAATCTACCATCCATTCTGTTTTGGTGGTGATAATGTTTTGCTCGTCGAAGAGAGTTAGTCAACGGCTGTGCAACATTCTGATCCGTGTGCACTTTGCGAATATTTATGTCCTCCTGTTTGTTGTAATTGCGGATGGAATTGAAGTGTCATTTTATGTGTCTGGTCATCTTGTGAAACCTTGGTTCCTTGGCTAGAGCAATGGCACTAGTGTTGTCACAGAACAGAGTCATTGGATCAAGTGCACTCGGCACAACTCCAAGATCTGTCAG